>NC_139025.1:70462555-70789753 GCF_964662115.1 Mustela nivalis | reverse complement strand
GGTATTTTTGTATGGAAGAACAAAGATTTAGCTGAATGCCTCAATTTTTCACTGTACTGTCGCTCTCGGCCCGCAAGAACGACCCGCAGACGAGGTGAGTGGCAAGCTTCTTTATTGATAATCACGCCGGGCCCCCGCACTAGTCTAAGACCCCCAGTATATACCCACCGAGTGCAAACTATACCAATCAGTGTACACCACGACTAACATAACTACCAATCAGAAGGGCTACCTATGACCTTATTCGTGTGCATGCGGCACGCTCGTGAGCACCTACATGACTCCATAGGTTTCCATGGCTCCCCAGACTATGTGCCTCTCCCAGGACTCCTGGTATCCATCAAACGTCACCCGTGAAAGAACTCACATTCCTTAAGTTAATCTATAGTCTTTACTCCTAGGCTCCGCTTGGTACCTGACTCCTTGCATTTCTAGGGTTAATCGGTTACATCCCTCACTCCTCAGGCCTCGCTTAGTACGTGACTCCTTGTTTCTGCTGCATGGCTCCCCACACTGTACTATAGTTGAAGAACAACTATTTGATTACATGTAAACTGTGTGTGTGTGTGTGTGTGTGTGTGTGTGTGTGTGAATCAGAGCTAACACACACACACACACACACACACACACACCCCTAAAATTATAAAGCCTGCAGAGCATTGTTTCTAAGTAAAATGGGATCTTTAAAATATAAGCTAAAGGCTCAATAACTAATCAGTTTTCAAACAACTGCATTAATCCAAGAAAGAAGTTTTTTCATCCCTAATGCCCCCAAAGGACAGAGGATGCTCAACATTCTGTCGCCATCTTGCAGACCTTTGCCTTGGAAGTTACTTTCACAGTATCGCTCAATGTATTTGGAGAAAATTCAAAAAGAGGCTTATACATCAAAGTGCAGGAAAGCCAACTTAAGCTTTGGAATAAATACCCAAATCTCCTATCTTTTCATATTAGTTTTTTGCTCTAATCTTTGCAAAGTAACCTCTAATAGTGAGGGGAGGGGCCGGGAAATGAAGAGGAAGGGAAACCACTAGATTTGAATATCTGATTAAAAATAAACAAGTATGAGTATTCCACCAATCTTAAAATGTGGATTAGAGCATGCGAGTAGATAGAAGCAGAAGGGAAGAGTGTTCAAAATCTATATAGTCTTCTTAAAATAGACGTAACTCCCAATGAGAACAGTTTTTTTTGCCAAGGTTTACTGTACCCTGACTGATGAGTTCTAATTCCATGCAGGAGAAACAGAGATGGAATCCTTGTCATCATACCCTCATGTTGGTGAGATAGGGATATAAACAGTATCTACTGTGTAGTTGTTGTTGTTTGGGTATAGATTAGAGTTAGTTAATATATGTAAAGTGATTAGAATAATACCTGGTACATTGTAAGTATTGTATAAGAGTTTGTGCTGTGACTATTATTTCTAATAATAATAGTAACTAACATTTAATGCTACCTTAATACAGAGTTTCTCAGCCTGGCTCTACTGGCATTTGGGGATGGATAATCCCTTATTGTGAGGTGCTGTCATGTGGATGACAGGATATTTTGTAGGATCCCTGGCTTCTACTCATTACATGTCTGGTGCCCCACCCCCATCCTGTTGTGACAACCCAAGAGCTCTTTGACATTGCCAGTTGTACTGTGGAGGGACAGGGTCATACTTGGTTGAGGAACACTGCCTTACTATATCCCAGGAGCTATTCCCAGAGTCTTATAATATGTTATCCATTTAATAGGTCCTATTTTAATTCCCATTTTGTAGATGCAGTAACTGAGGTATAAAAAGGTTAGGTAATTTGCACAAGTCACATCACCAAAAATGGTAGAGCCAAGATTCAGATTTTGAACCACAATTATTATTTCAAGGTAGATTCTTATTTTTATTTTGGGATAATGAAGAGGCTATTTTTTTTAAGATTTTATTTATTTATTTGACAGAGAGAGATCGCAAGTAGGCAGAGAGGCAGGCAAAGAGGGAGAGAGGGGGAAGCAGGCTCCCTGCTGAGCAGAGAGCCCAATGAGGGGCTCGATCCCAGGACCCTGAGATCATGACCTGAGCTGAAGGCAGAGGCTTAACCCACTGAGCCACCCAGGTGCCCCCAATGAAGAGGCTATTAGTTGGGTTCTAGAAAGAATAATTTTCATGCCTTGCCTATATCTAGTAAGAGGCTTGATGGAAACACTTTACTAGTCAAATAATGACATGGATATATTAAAGTTCCTTGAGTTTTCTATTTACTTCAGGTGTCAAAATAATGTCTTTTGTTGCAATTAAACAAACATTTATTGAACATCTAAAGATATGAGACACTATGCTATAAATATTTTAAATAATTGAGAAAGTCTGGTTCCTGCAGGGGTTACCAGAGTTTACCAGCACCTGTCTTTGGCAATCCCTCCCTTTAATAAAGGAACCTGAGTATTAGTACAGCTTACCTTGCCCTCCTAAAAGCTCCTGTCCCAGGCCAGGGCAATGAGTCTGCCACTGAGGAGTTTACATCTCAGGATTCTGGAGAGCCTGTGTTTTCTATCTTCTGGGGATGAAGGTACAAGATAGAATCTTTGGGAGTTAGTAGTGGTAGGATTTCCACCATGTGGGGAGAGACCTTCTGCAGTGACAGAGACTAACCCCAACACACTGAGAGGGGCAAAGACGAGAGACAGAGTCTTAGAAATTTCGAGATCCATGACTTCAATTGTTTCTGAGGCTGGGCGGAACTTCTGAGGCTCACAGAGCTGGATTGTTCAGCCAGTTCTTCGAGACCCTGTGCCAGTCAAGTCCTTTTGGACTGCTAGCCAAAAGCAGCCTGTCCTTTGCAACCAAGAGAGTCCTGATTAATATTACACCTATTATTGAGAAGCTTATAGGACTCAAGAGATATTTGGTGGTACAAATCAAGGGGGTCATTGCATTCTTCCCACAGACAGAACCTAAAGAACCCTTACATGAAGATTTGATAACCCTTGCCCCATTATGAAGGCTGGGTAGGTGAGTTAACACATTGGGTACTGGGAGACCTCTCGAGATACTACAAAAGTCCAGGAAGAAAGAAATGGAGTTTCAAAGTATAGGTAAGATCAAGAAGAACTGAGATAAATTGGTGGAGAGCAGGAGATGTTGCACAAGATTCTCTAAGTACATAGTGTGATACAGGAATCAGAGAGTCAAGATTAATAGCTGTGTTCTTTTGGAAGCTTGGGGTAACTTAGACGCCAGCAAACTCTAGCCTGGCATAAGTGACTGGGGAGGTATTATTATCCTAGGGCAGACAGATGAACAATGCATTTACTTTGGGTAAATATTTATTAAGAGCTTACCACCTGGGGTGCCTGGGTGGCTCAGCGGGTTAAAGCCTCTGCCTTCGGCTCGGGTCATGATCCCAGAGTCCTGGGATCGAGCCCACATCGGGCTCTCTACTCAGCTGGGAGCCTGCTTCCCCCCTCTCTCTGCCTGTCTCTCTGCCTACTTGTGATCTCTGTCTGTCAAATAAATAAATAAAATCTTAAAAAAAAAAAAAAGAGCTTACCACCTTTCTTTACCACTTTTCTAAGTGCTTGGTTAGATCAGAGGACCATAAGGACAAAAATCTATATATTCTGGACTTTACATCTGAACAGGAGGAGAGTTGGACTCCATGTGTCAAGGGAAGAGGTTGGGAAAATTTGCAATTTAAAATCTTATGGGTCCCTCTCAAAAGATAATGTGTGTCTTAAAGATGCATTTTAAGATTTATGTAGGCACAGGAAACCTCTGTCCTAGGCGTAGCATGTACAATTGCCTTGCAATTTCATCCCTCTCTGAACATCACATTCTTGTGGCTAAAAGGGAATGAGATGCATGATGGGTAAAGATGGGATGTATTAGCTCAGTATTATAATCTCTGCCCTTTTCTTCTGGAAGTTCTCTCCATCTTCGTGACTTCCTGCCATCTGTCCTAAGTACCGAAGATATCTGTTTTTATCACCTACCCTGGAACATGGGACTGCTCCCAGATTTAGGATCAGTGGGTACAAATAACCAGAATCACATAGATCCCACGTAGGGGAAAAAAAAAAAAAAGAGTAGGCAAAAGGGAAAAGGCATTAAGACAATGCTAGAACTCAGGCTATTACCCAGTATCTCCATTTCACAGATATGAAACGCAGGCAGGAACTCAAGTATTAGTGTAGACCAGGACTGTCCAACAGAACTCTTTGCCATGATGGAAATGTTCTCTAGCTCTGCTGTCCAAACAGTAGCCATAAGTAGCTACTGACTTTGAAATGTGGCTAGGGCAACTAAGGAGCTAGCTCTAATTCAATTTGATTTTTATTGAAGTTTAAATAGCCACATGTGGCTGGTATCTACAGGATTGGCCAGTGCAGCCTAGAGCACTGGTTTTATATGAAGAATCCAGAATATTTTCCTCATTTGCATTGAAGCCACTGTAACGTCCTTTACCATTCATTTTAAGATGAAAACTTCTAGAGGCTGAATTATACTTTCAGGCAACTAGAAGCATCTTTCAGCAGAAAGGAGCTCGACAGTTGGCTTTCTGGACTGAGTGCCAGGAGAGAATGGGCTCACCCATGTCCCCCAGTTAATCAGCTGCTAGGAAAGGAGCCATGTTTAGCAGTTTTACCTAACAACAAAATTGCAGCCTCTTCAGAATCCACCCTAGGAGCAACTAGATTCTTGGTTCTGCTTCTGGAGAGGCCGAGCAATGCCCCTTCTGGGGGTTTCTATCTGGAGAGTCACCAAGTGTGAGGGATTTATGTGTTTGTCTGAAAAGCGCCGGCTGTTTTTCCTTCTCCTATTAAGTTGCCAAAGGCATCTCCCGGTGCTGACAATAGATTCCCCTACCTCCTCTTTCCTTTCTCCTCTTCCCCTAGGAGAGATAATTGGACTGTGTGATTTCCATTAAATGTAATGTACCACATGCAGATGAAACACAATAGCAAAATGCATTAAGATAGAAACCTTTGGAAAAAAAATGGCCGGGGTGTTTTTCCATTTGTTAAAATTAGCTACCAAATTATTTTTGTTTTTGCACAATTAAATGCAGAGGTCTCATTTACTCTTTTTAAAGGTGACTTGCATTCCATACCTTTGTTTTTGGAAGAGACATATCACAGTCATTTTTGGTTTTATCATTTATGTGTACATGTATATATGTGTATGTATATATACACATACACATGCATATATATATTTGAAAAATATATACATGCACTCACATACTCACCCACAGACCACATAGTGGTGCTCTAAACCTGCCAAAATCACACAGAAGAGCTTTGCAGTTGTTAGATGAAAATGCAGTGAGCCTGACTGCAGTTAGAATCCTCTCTGAAATGGACTACTGATAATTTTCCTTTAAAAATATGCTTCCAGCATTCATCATTTTGCACGATAGACCCTTTGTACACACTCTGAAATGATGAGTTGAACAAACAGCACCAAAGGAGAAAAAGCCATTTGAGAAAGCCTTGTCTCATCCATAAGCCTGAAATAGCCATTTCTTTTTCCATCCATAACTATCATTATTATTAGGTTTTAATTAAGTTCATGTCACAGCTCCATGGTTAGGGTTAGGAATCACAAGCTCTGGACAAAAGGCAGAAGGAGTTCAACAGTATCGATGTCAGGCTCCTTATTTAATCATTCTCCTTGTCTCATCCCAAGCTATTTTGGTTGACAGTTATCCTTGGTAGGCTGCAAAACGATTCAGAATGTCAGGGGCAGAGTGTTCTGGTACCTACTTGTGCCATCGGGACACTAAGCAATCTACTCTACTCTTTGGAGCTGCTTGGGTTTTACGAGGAGATGCAGGGAACAAGAGAGCACACATGGGGAAGGGCTGTGGGATACAAAACAATTCTGCTTTTGCAGCCAGTCTGAATTGTGTGGGCGACTCTCCCATGTTCAAAGCCAATTGTCTTTCTTTTCCTGATCTGTCTGAGAAAGACTGCTGCATCCCTGGGGGCCTGGAGGGGGGAGGGGTTGCTGAAATTCACATGGAGTTAATATCTTTTATAATTGTGGAAGTGTATGATTGGGAATGACCAGAATAAACTCTTGGATTTCCTTTGGTGATGCAGAAATGTGTGGAAATTGGAAAGGGTTTTGTCTTATATTTTGGATATTTACAAATCAGATGGTTTCTGTATTAGCTGTCTATTATCATGTGAATGCTATATACCAACAAAACCCAGTGGTTTAAACAAGGAGTATCTGTTGATCTCAGGAATATGCAGGGCTGCCGGGTGGGTCTTCAGGTCTCAGCTAGCTTTGACTCACCTCAGCAGGGCTCTTTTCCTGTGTTTGAACTTGGATGCAAGTGTGCTGGCTGCGGGTTGTTCTAGAATGGGATGGCTGAGTTCTCATCCACATCTCACATCCTCCAGCAGGCTGTTTCCCTGCAGGAGCTGGTTTGCAGAACCCCTCAAGGCATAGACTCAGAGCTTGTGCATGGTTACTTCTGACACATTCTGTTCACCAGAGCAGGTCACGGGCCAGTCCAGATTCAAGGGATGAGGAAATAGACTTCACCTCTTGAGGGAAGCAGCATAAGGGCCATTTTCGTGACGAATCTACTGTAATGTGTGTGTCCTCAGAAAAAGACAGGAAAAAAACCACACACAAAAATAATTGGTATCAATCTTGTGAAAGGTCTTAGTTTGAGATTTAAACCCGGCCCATTGCTATCAGAGCATGTGGGATATTAAGAGATAAAGATGATTAATCTAAAGGAAAGCAATATAGTGAGACTTGACTTATTCTTACATCGATCACCTCAATTACTGAACTAGAGCCCTGTTTTCCATATTTATATTGTATCTCATAACATCAAGAGACTGGCTCGAAACTCCAATGAAACCGATCAAAGTATTGTCCATTGAAGATAAGAATCTACATGATCTGTTAAAGCTATACAGTCATAATAATGGCTATTTTATGTGACTTTCACAAACCAAAACAAGAAAATCACTAAGCTAGAATATTCACAATGAGGTCTTTTAGATTGTTAGAAATCTAACACAGAGATTCATACCCTAACCCTAGTATACTATGATCTTAATAAAGAATAGGATTAGCCTATGTGGCAGGTGTTAGTCCTGTTTGCCAATAAATAGAGTTCATTATTATATTCATTTTCCTTCTGTTCTCAACATAAAACTATCCAAATTCCAACCCTGGGAGCAAAATGAAAAACAGACAGCCATGACTTCTCTTTCCTTCTCTTTTCCTCTCTTTTGTTCTTATTATTAGATTACAGTTCTTCGTACCTAAATTGCTGGAGGCTGGTGGGTCCGTGTGTGAACTTTTCTGCCTTTTGCTGAAACTGTGGGAGTCTAAAATGAACATAGACCCTCTGTTCCCGTCGGTCATTATTTTTTAAAAATTGGTACCATGTTAGAATCACTCGAATCCTTTAAATACTCCTCATATCTTTGCCTTACCTAAGATGGATTAAATCTGCATCTCTGGTAAGAGGTACCCAGCCATCAGTATTTTAAAGCATTTCCCTGAAGATTCTAATGTTTAGTTAAGGTTGAGAACCACACTTTTTATGAGTGTCGTCAAAGGATATCGTATTAATTTGATTCAAGATTCAAGCATACTTATGTATCCATTGCCTGATTCTAATTTTTTAGTGTGTAAATACACAATGTTGCTTGGACATCTGGGTTAAAAATTAAAAATGAAATCAGTTGTCTGTATGTATAGATAGTTGATTGTTGTATTTTTTTATCCCGATGCTTAGGTCCTTGGAGACATATATAAATATGTCTGGTGTGTCTGGCAACATAATTCTTCCTATACAGGGGCCCCATGGGTGGCTCAGTCACTTAAGTGTCTGCTTTTGGCTTGAGCTGTGGTTTCATGGTCCTGAGATCAAGTCCTGCGTTGGGCTCCCTGGTTATTAGTAGGAAGTCTGCTTCTCGCTCTCCTTCTGCCCCTCCCCCCTGCTCCTGCTCTCTCTTTCTCTCTCTCTCTCTCTCTCTCTCTCTGGCTCACTCTCTCTCTCTCAAATAAATGAATACATTTTTTTTTTTTTAAATAAGAAGAATTCTTCTTGTAGGAAGAATTTAGGAAGATTTCCTCCCTTTCAAGGTTTCGTAAGTTGTGATTTGTAGGCTATGTATCCCTTGGCTGGTAGGCAAGCTGTCTCCCATTACTATTCAACTTTCCTAAAGAAACATGAGGAGAAAGAAATAACCCAACCACAAAATCTTCTTTCTCAGCAGCCTAAGACACAAGATGAAAAAAGACCAGAAACCCAAAGGAAATTTTGCCCTTTTTTTTTTGGTTTTATTTTTTATTTAAAAAGCTTACTTTAAGTGAATCTTCCTTCTATCTCAGTTTATATAGGAAGGGAATAAGGAAAAGTGGATGCATAGGGACTTCATTGTCATTGTATCAAGTTTTGAGAGAGAAAGCTGTGCTTACCCACACAGAAACTCCCTGTTGTGGGGGACCCATGGCCAGGCTTGCAAGATGCGTGGCCGTTACCTTCCAAGCAAATGGGGATAGGACAGCAGCCATTGCTCAGGGACTGAATGAACAGGACGGAGCCTTGCAGCCTCATTGTCTAACAGATTTTCTCTTCAGACACTTCTGTCTTCTAACAGGTACTTAGGGTTGCTGCTCTTTCCCAACTACTGGTCATTTCTGACTGGTTCAATATATTGATGCAGATCAATGGAAATGGAAGTTAACATGGGGATTAGTGTGTGCCCCAGCCTGGGGCTTTTCCGGGCACTTTTTCATGCATGATCTTTTTAACTCTTACAGCAGTCCTACAAAATAGATGCTGTTATTACCCACCCTTTGGAGATATAGAAGTGAATCATTAAGGAGAGCAAAGAACTTTCCCAAGGTTATTAAACAACTCTTTCAGTTGGTGAGTAGATTGGGTGCCTGAACCCGTGTTATTTTAAATCATTCTACAGAGTATCAGGCATGCAAATAGAACTCTGACTACTTAAAATCAGGAAAAAAAAAACTTTGGCTGATGTGACTTTTTGATTGTGTTTTTTGGTAGGTAAGGTGGTCTAGATCCATAGCGTGCATGTGCGTGCGTACACACACACACACACACACACACACCTGCACACACATAGTTATACGACTTCTGTCTTTTGGTTTATTGCTTCCCTCCCCATGACCAGAGAGGTATGTGAAACTGTATTTTTACACATTTTCAACTTCCCCATTATCTTTGTTCTTTCCATCCACAAAATGTACTTTTCTTCAGTTGAAATTCTGTTTCTTTTATTGTCTTTGCCTTTCAGAGCTTGGGAGTTTAAGAGAAGCTATTTTCAATATACGTTATAAAACTCAAGTCTATTTCTAGCCTTATAAATGCTGAAGAAGTTTAGGTAATTAATTTGGTTTAGTACCTTCTTTCTCTTTAAGCAAAACTGGTCTCCAGTGAAATGACCTTGGTCTGTTTTCCCTGTGGTGCCAATACACTGAGGAATTCCTTTTAGAGAATCATACTTTTTTTCAATTCTAAGGAAGCCTCTTGCTTCTGGATCTCCCTTGTGATTTCACTCAGGCCAGCTTGGATGGCCCACCATCCTAGTTGAACCTCCTGGAACAGAATTCGCTCAGTGAGCTGTCATCTCTGAAAATTTGGAAGTGTTTTCAAAATAGCAAATGTGTGTTTTGGGAGCCAATTTTTGAAAGGTCAAAACATTGCATTTTCAAAATCTGGACTAGATTTTTGTTTTTACACACTTGTTCTGGCATATTTTGTTATCTGTAAGGATAGGCAAAGACTTTGGCCATCTCTTGTTAAATTTTGTGTGTATATATATATATATGCATATATATGTGATTTACATTTTATATATGTAATATACATTTTTGTGTATATAAAATATGCATATTTATGTATACATACCAGGGCATGTCTCAAGCACAGTACATAAACCCTTTAGAAGGAAAAATATCAAACCAAATTATACAATAGTCAATCTTTATTTACAGTTGGAATACAAGTGGCCTCTGCTAGTGAGAAATCATTGGTACACACAACTTGCTGGAGAAGGAACTGGGTGTATTATCTATGAATAGCTGTTGGATTGGCTGCATATCATCCCAAGTTCGGTTCTCTTCAACAATCCAAAGGTAGTTGCTCTGTTGTACTGTAAACTACTTTACTTGACTATACTAAGATCTATTAAAGAAAATGATTACATCAACATGCATCATTTGGTACAACAGAAATGAAGCTACTGCATTAGAACATTTTCTTATAATCAATGTTTCTCAATTTGTCTCGACATTTACTTTCAATAAATGTCTAGCTTTACCTTGGCATTTATCTAGCAACAGCAAGCTATTATCTTGTGACAGTGTTCCAGTCCAGTGACTTTATTTCTCATATATATATTTTGAAGGCTATGTGCAGTAATGAGAAGCATATTAAGAAGAGCCAAAATAAATAAATGAAACAGCCAGGTAAATGACAGTATTATTAAGATTAATATTCAGCAAGATAAAAACAAAAAACCCCCATGAAATAATATTTTGAAAAGTCCATTGAAAAATTTGGCCAAATGGCCCTCCAAATCTCTTATTTAGGTAAAATATTTTCTTATAGTTCTTCTTCTTTTTGCCCTTTCCTCGGCTACCAACAATGGCCCTGTGCAAGTTTTGATGAAAATGTCTTAATATTTTATGATGAGATCCTGAAGATTTATGCTTTATCTCAGACTAGATACACTGTAGAGAGGTGTATACACATAGAACTATTTGTTTATTCTTGGGGAAAAGACCAAGAGTTGGCTTATTTCAAATGGGCAAATCTAGCTCCTTCCTCGTTAATATAGTGGTGAGTATCCCCGCCTGTCAAATGGGCAAATCTGTAATAGTTTCAGGGATTAGTGAACTGGAAAGGGGACTCCAGCCTCTTCTCATGGACGGAGAAACTTGGAGGCTACTGATCAGAGAATTGCTGATGCTTATGTCATCCCTCTAGCCACTTTTGACTTTTTAAAAAAATCCTATTTCCTTATATGCTGCTCTTTAAGAGTGATAGTTTTCCTTGAACATAAACAAAGTACATGCACAGTAGATACGTGAGGCTTGTATCTCCAGATAAACAACCTAATTTAGAGGAATAGTCAGTAGATTATAAGGAGATGTGGGTTCTAATCCACATCCTACTACTGCCAATTAGCTATGAAATTTTTGGACAAGTCATGGAAACTCTTTGTGTTTTATTTTCCTCATCTATAAAATGGAGAACATGAGTCTACCTGCCTGGTATCTTAAAGACTTTCCAGTGTTCTCACTCTATGAGTACACATGTACTTTTATAAGGCATTCAAGTACCATATCATAGTGAGTCAACACTAAAATTCTGAGAAGCTGTCATTTGAGTGACCTCCCTTGCATCCTATTATCTTAAAGAAAAAAATCTGTGCATTTACTCATTGAGTGCCACTATTAGAGTCAGAACAAATATTGTTGCTATTCCAAGTGCTCATTTTCCACTTCCCAGCTAAACAGCATTGTTTAGCTCCCAGAGTCCTATCCCATATATAGGTAGTCCGGTTCCATATTGTACATCTTATGAACTTGACAGCTATGTGTGTCTCCTCCTGAGCAGCAGTAACACATTTTCATATGTAAGTGGCACTCCATATTTGAGGAATAGAATGAAGCCAGGATTTTTGAAACATTTCCATTTTTCATGCAGATGCTCGATCATAGCTGTTGGATGAGATAATCTGCCAAGTTGAAATAACAGCATAGGTAATATTGATGGGGCTATGATATGATTAATATCAGCCAAGGTATCAGGACATCATAAAATAAAAGAGAAAGAAGCATGCTCAGTTGAGTCGAACTTCTCATATATATTCCTTTTACAGGATTACACTTTGACCCTTGGGCTTCTTTTATGAGAGGGGAATCTTTTACCAGATGACTGGACCATGACTTATTAACACACAACTTTGGAGAGAATGTTACTGGAGCCAGTGAAATTAATATGAATAGAAGTTTTGTTTTCTTAAATGGAGGTCTTTTGTTAAATTAAGGAGCATTTCTAGGGAGTCTACTATTTTAGAACTAAAAAAAAAAAAAAAAAGATTCTTAAGTAATGAGGATAACTTAACCAGAGTAAATAGAATCAATTAATTCTCATTTTATTAAAATGAAATAATGTGTTACTTCTGTACTCTCGTCTCTAATACATATAATTCCATTGTATTTATATTACCAACACATTTATTAAATTGCATACCTTTATAGTTTCACATTTTATTATCTCAAAGATAAAAACAATTAGAGTATATTAATTACAGATAGAGACCAGGGTAGCATTTAATTATAAAAGAAAACTGAATTTACCCTGATTTCAAATCTCCCACTTGCTTTATAATCACCAATAGAACAATTCTGGAAAATAATTCCGTGGCTAACGACTTTGGGGGAAATTTAAGGTGAATCACCTAATAGCCTCATTAGCTCAAATCACTAGCTAAAGCCATCCTACATTCAGATCCTAAGGCATTCAGTACCTTATACACTCACTAATCATGAAAGCAGTCAGAATTTCCCATAAATCCTGTAATACAGTCTTAACTATGATTTGGTTCATTATTTTAGATAACTTGCTAACCATAGTTATGAAGAATTATTTCTTTTGATTAGCAGTGTTATTAAGATCAAAGAAAGAAACTAGTCATAATCCATTGCGTTGACCCACTAAATGGTTTGTGATGTGGTGTGTTACCATCCAGGGGATCAGGCTTTTCAGAGAAGAGCATAGGCAACCTGCTGGTAGACAATTCAGTTCTATTTGAGTCAATCTGGCAAATACTTACTATAAGTTTCTACCGGTTTCCAGGACTGTAAGAGATAAGAAGATATATAAATTCTAGAACATATCATCTAAGAATGTAATCAGTTTGAAGGGATGTGATGAGTATATGTGTGTGTGTGTGTGTGTGTGTGTGTGTATACTCATAATATTATATACACACCCAGCATATATATATATGTTATTATGTATACACGCACATATATACATACACATTCATCATATATATATAATTACAGGTAAAAATAGCCAATTCTGTTAGAATGATAAAATATGAACTAGAGTTCAAAGGAAGGGATGACTGATACCTTTTAGTTGGACAGGTCAGAAAAATTTCAGGGACTAGGAGGCTATGACAGGCAGAAATTAAATGACATTAACAATAGTAAAAGTGATGTGGATCATATGTGGGGAACAAATGATAATTCTGGTTTGGCAATAGTCTCGAGCAAGCATCAGCGAACATTTTCTATGAAGGGTCAGATAGTAAATATTTTGGGATTTGTGGGGCATATGATCTCTGTCATAATTACTCAGCCTGTCAAATATGGTATAGTAGAGTAGAGAAAAGAGGAGAGAAGGGTGAGTTTAGAGCTAACAATATGTAAATGAGTTTGTGTTCCAATAAAACTCTATTTACAGGAAATGGTGGCAGTCTGGATTTGGCCTATAGGCTAGGCTGTAGTTGGCCAAGGTCTAGTTTAAAGCCTCAAGATATGTGTCAGTGGGAGAGAAAATAATTTGGGCCATATTGCTAGGTGTATTGAATATACTGGTGAAGAATTTGTGCCTAAGCCATTGTTTGTTAGTTACTGAGTGAAAACAAACAAACTGACATTTATTTCCTACTCATCACCTATTTGGTACTGTGGTATATACTATCTAAGGATGAAATTTGAAGTAAAGTTAACTGGCTAGTTGGAGGTTTCCCTTGAATTAGCATGTTTTTAAGTCCTCTCACATTATAGAACCTGAGCCAAAGACAGCCTGTGTCTACATCTTCCCAGAGAAACTTATAATTCATTAACCCCACAAAAAATAAACGAGAACTTATGATATTCTTATCACGTGCTGGATAATGTCCTGGATAGTATGGGTGCAGAGATGAATCAGCATTAGGTCTTGTTGCCACAGAGCTCATGATCCAGCAGAGCACAAAGACATCTAAGTAAGTAATCATAGCATTAACTGGCACATAGCAGGGTGTACAAACGGAAACTGTACTCATCATAAGGGAGTGATGATTCTGCTTCAAGAGGCCAAGAAAAGCATCACAGAAGAAGTGATATTTAACAAGGATAGTAAAGAATATTTAAGCATCTGTCTCCAGAGGAAAAAATGAGAGTTATTCCAGGAAAGTGTATAAAAACACCAAGGTGTCAAAGCCGAGTAAATGTGGTTACTGGTTCAGGGTGTCAATCTTCATCTGATGAAAAGAATTCTAACGAGGCACAAGATTGTTAACTAGGTAACATAAGGCAAAACAACCAGAACCACCACAATAGTAACTAATTACAGGGGTAGTCATTACATGGTCAAGGCTAGGGGAACATTGGGAAGAAATTGGAATTATTCAAACCCAGAAGTCTGCAGAAAAGGCTCTGTGGGGTGGGCTTCAGGCCTGAGGTGGGGAGCTGGGTGGCTTGGAGTGGTGTCTCTGAGGGGTCCCCTCTGAGGCTGGTTCTGCAAATGGAAGGGACATAGCAAACAGAATTAGCTGCCTTTATAGGAAGAAAGTACCCCTTCTGGGTCAAAGAAGCATGGCTAGCGGGATGGTCACAGCAACAGAGCAAACAGGAAGTAAACAGAAAGCACACGGGAAACAAACGGGAAGGACTATTAATTCTCTTCTTCCTTGTCTCCTCTTGCATCCTCCACCTATCGTCCCTGTTGTTGGAACTCGGGGAGACACTGGTAAGGCAGAAATGCTATTTGTAAAGCCCCAGCCTCAGCATCACAAGGCCAAGTGTATAGAAGGGTAAGTTTGGAGCCGAGAGGTAAAAGTGTGGTCACTGGCACCTTCGGTCTGTCTCGTGTATAAGTTACGTTTTAAAAACGAGGCTGGTTTTGTAGTTTCATACCCATGGAGGGGCGGGACTTTATTCTGTAGGTCATGGAAGCCACCCAATGGTAGATGGAAGAATTAATATACAGCACCGCTCCTGGCTTAACAGCCTAGTATGTTCTCAGTTCTGGTAGAAACGTACCTAGTACTCCGTCTTCAGAATGATTTGGTCGTAGTAACAAGTGTTCTGTGTGTTCTTAAATGGTCATCACTAGGATGCCCAAACTTGGCCTAATAGTGACTTATTCTTATGTTTTGGAGCTATTAGGGACGATATAGTATTTCATTTGCTTTTACTGAGGGGAGATCCACTGCTGACTCACTGATGTATATACAGAAAGTCTCTTCCCAATTCAGCATTTGTCCTTCTATTTGTAAATTGAAGCTATTTTTAGTTTAATTGTTTTAGAAAATTGAGCTGAGCATTCTCTGTGCAGGGTGCTAACTGCCCAGGTTAGGCTGTACATTTTCTATACCAGACAGATGAATCACAAGAACAAAGGGAAGGAAAGGAGAGCAAGTCATGGCAGAAACTGAGCAGAACAGGGATATATGGTCAGTGAACGTCCAGAAGGATTAATGCCTTTGTTTTCTCTGGAAATGTTACACTGGATCAAGAAAGACTAAAAAAGTCTTAAAAGTGTTAAGAATGGGCTGGGGATGGAATTTGAAGGAGAACTGTTCCACATAATTTAGTGGATTAAGAGAAATCCTATTCTTACTCATTAACTTGATTTTTTAGTACCTTTGGGTCATCATATAATTTTAATAGGGACATTGGGAATGTAATGGGCCAGAGGAAGATTGGAACTAGTATGTAAATTCAGAATTGGTAAAGTAGACATATTGATGGTCTTTGTTATTCTTAAATGTTTGCACTATTCTTTTCTGTGACAAATCTTTTAAAATAATCATGAATGCTTCCAGATAATTTTAAGAGAACTAAAAATCTCTGAACCAAATTATTTCTTCAGTATAGAGTATTTTTCTATGCCTAGGATGTCATCATTTAATGGACTTAATATTAATAAATTATTGCAATAGAATCTAATAGCAGTGGATTCCTATGTGACAGGAACAAATTTTCAACGACAGTGAGAACATATATTATGATCAGAGATAGGGACTTGAATCAAAGATTACCACTCTATTAAAATAAAAAATAATGAAAATGATATTTGAAAAGAAAAACATGTCAAGCGGAGGAATGCTATAAAGTATAGATTAATTTTAAACATTTTTTCTGTTAACTCTTCATGCTACTAGGGATTTAATATGTCGACATTTACCCCTCAAGTGTGTGTCATAGCTTACTAGGCGACCTGTCTTGGAATTACAAGTAATTTGGCTTGCTTTGATTTGAAGCCTTTGATAAGAAGTGTATTGATTTCCTTCTAACAATTAAATACCCCAAACTACGAACCCTAATTGAAATACACTGGTAATAACCACTCTATTAAGCTACGGTATGAGAAGTGAGTGGATAAGAGATACCACTACTGGCCTCTGGAACTGAGTAAACAAATAATTAATAGTATTGCTAGCACCCAGGAGACATTTGTCCATAATGTTGGTATCTTCTTTGAGAGGCAGAGCCAGAGCCAGGTGGGAGAGTAAAGAAGCTTCTGAGAAACTCCAGGAGGCATTGGGTGGTTGGGTTGGAACATCTGTGACTCAGTGGGTCTCTATATCCAAGGGGGCTTCACAACTGTTTCAGAACAAGCATCTCTATTCCTGGTGCTATTTCCATGGTGCAATGTTCTGAATGTTTGTGTCCTGCCCCCCGGCTATGCCCACCAAATTCATATGTTGAAATCCTAATGCCCAATGTGATGGTATTCAGGAGGTGCTTAGGTCATAGAGGTGGAACCCTTATGAATGGGATTAGTGACTTTATATAAGAGATCCCATAGAGATCTCTCACCCCTTTCACCATGTAAGAATAGTATAAGACTGCCATCTGGAAGAGGGTCCTCCTCTGACCATGCTGGCATCCTGATCTCAGACTCCCAGCCTCCAGAACTGTGAGGAACAAATTTCTGTTACTTATCAGCTGCCCAGTCCGTGACATTTCATTATAATGGCCTGAAGTGAATAGGGCACTTGGGTTTACTGCTGCCTAGAGTGATGGGCTAACTGTCACCAGTATTATTCATCACCATTGAGAAGCAAGATTGGTTAAATAATTGATGGGCCCAGTCTAAAATGAAAATGGAGCCCCTTATTCAGAAATAATTCAGGATTAGAAGACAATGACCACAGAGCATTAAACCAAGTGTGGGGTCCTAAGTGTAGAGCTCTGTGCAGCTGCATGGACCAAATGCCCATAAAGTTGGCCCTACAAGGGATGGAGTTAGGGTTTGTTCATTCATTTCATTAATTCACTCATTTTGCTGGCATATATTTAGCAGCTACTGTGTTATACCTTTATGATCAGTGGTGGGGATATGGGAGGAACAAAACAGACAAGTGCTTAAGAATTTGTGTTTTTTGTATGTGGTTGTAGATTTTGGGAGGATTTGATGATGGGGTTACGGTCTTTCTCCAAACATTCTCAAATCATATTTCAGAAGTCTTGAGACTGTTGGAAGCAACACAGGGTCAAATATTTATGGTGTTTTTATGTATGTGAATAATACTGTCTCTTCCAGCCTTATTCCTCTACAGGCATCCTAGAAATCTGTCATCCTAGGAGCAAAAGAAAAATCCCACACCATTTCTAGTCTTTTGAGCCTATCTACCTATACTTACTTACACATTGGATATATGATCATAGTTTTTCTCTTTCATCAGGAATCTTTTCTCAGCATAGGATGAGAAATACAACATATTCTTTTGGGTTTTAGTTTTCAAGTCCATACGAGTATTAACATCATTGATCAGTCAACAGGAATTATCTGAGCACCTTGCTCTGTGTCAGGCATTTTGCTAGCTATATGGGGGAGGGAGGGGCATTGAGTTGGTAAAAAGTTTAGGAGATCAAGCACAGATGACAAGATCAGAACCCTAAAAGGGGCAATAGTCCGTAATGTTGTAGGTGAGGGCAGTGATGCCCTTATTGAGCAATGACCCTCTGTCAACCTTAATCATAAATACTGTCACCTATATTCACATATTCAGTCTTCGGTTCAGTGAGGTAGTTTGTATTACTAAAGATCAGAGGGACAAATCACTTTCTCAAGGTCATGTAACTAGCATGTATCAAAGTAAGTGGCATATATTTAAGTATATTGTAAGTATATTTAAGTAAGTGCCAAGTGGGACATCTTTCTGAGCTGGTTTAATTTGGAAAGTCTTGATAAATGAGGTGCCGCTGGCATCCAGACATTTTGTTCTCATGCCCCCTAGTCTGAGAACTGCCTCTGCTCCTCCCCCACAATGTGTGAGACCATGTTTGTAATGCGCTCTCTGTGACCTCAGTTGTTTAAGTGTTTTACTTGATCCAACCTGGACCCATTAGTTTCTCTCTCTTGGGAGTCTAAAACCTGGACTCAATTTAATTATCCTTTGTTCTCTGGGAAGTAATATAAATAAGGCCTAGGTCTTTCTTGTTTGCTTGTGTGCATTTGGAAGCAGAATAGTCAGTCTGAGGCAGGGACAGGGAAGAAAGGGAGAGATGGAGTCTTGCGAAGACAGAAGCAAAAAGAGAAAGACAGGGACACGGACATGCAAACACCCACACGTGGAAAGGCACAGAAAAGGAAGAGAGAGACACAGGAAGACTCACATGAACATGGAGGCACAGAGAGGTTGAGACGGAGCGAGAGATAGAGAGAAAAAGCCACAGAGGAAGAAATGGAGAGAGCCGAGCTGTAGAAATGACTTTTTCACCAATACAGACCCTATGTGACTCTGTTTGGCGACTGTGTGTGATAGATAACCAGGGCAAGATTCCAGGACAGAACCAACAAGTTACCTCTTTGTTGTTCTGAATGCACCACCCCCTGCCCCCACTTTGCAGTCTTTGGATTCATTTTAAACTAATGATGTAGCAGTGCCTTCTTTTTCTTCTTTCCATATTTTTTCTGTTCCTAGATAAACCTGCACAGCTGGTATTTATTTGGGTTTCCTTTTATAGCTTGAAAAATATTTAGGCATGTTTACCACAAGTGGGAATCTAGAAGCAATTTATGTATACATACAGACTGGCACTTTTCTTTTTTGAACCTGGTTTATAATCAGTGTATTAATTTAATTTTTTAAAAATATCAGCTGATTAATATACTATATTAGTACAGTCTAGGAGTTATAGTAACTCATTTATTTCCATCAGGCTCTTCCCACTTCCTCTTCCCAGTCTTTGAAAACCAATGCTGTTTTGTGAAAGTAACACTTAGGAAGATGTGATTAAGAAATCAAATGCCGAATATCTCTGCAAACTCTTTAGTTTCTATGGAAATAACTAAGTAAAATTTAATTCCCTTATCAGACACTAAAAGCTTAAAATGATTCCCATTAAATTGACAAATGTGGTAGTGGGTGCCTCTTATCAGAGGAGAGCATCATCTTGCTTGTCGTTTCGTTGTCAGACTCGGACTGCTTTGCTCTATGAGTGCATTCTGTTGGATACAGGGATAGAGCTCTTTATCAGTCGGGAGCCACACACTCTTTATGGGGAGGCATGTGCACGGGTCCTTATCTTGTAGCATGTTGCTGGTACCACTTTCCTGTAAGCCCGGAGGATGGCTTAGGACAGAGGTGTGCACTTACCGTTGGAACTGTGGCAACACCATGTGTCATTTGTGGGGGCTTCGTATTTCCTCCTTCCTGGGAAGATAGTTCATTTGTCATGTGTTGTTGGCGGAAATGCTCTGCTCTGGTCTTTGGGTCTGCTTTATGCTAAATATATCATTGAAAAATCTTCAGAGGGCTCCAGTTAAAGGATCGAGTGTTTCTGGAACAGCAGGCTGGTCGCCAGCTCTAGAAGGAACCGAACCATATTGTGGTAAGAGCAAACCTAGGGGTCAAATTATCACGTGTTGAAATAGACTGAAGCTACTGGATGTTGGTAATAGCTCCAAAGTCAGGGGAATGATCTATAAACAGGTAATCAAAGGATGAATCCAAATAGCTCCAAGGAGACACAGAGAACAGAGATGCTCTCTATGGCTTTGATTGGAAGGTTCTGGAGACTCAGAAGAATTCTTCCCACTCATCCTACACAGCCCTTCCAGATTCATTATTGTCTGTTATGCTATAGTCTATGGATTTCAAGAGTTGATAATGCTCTTTGCACAACCCTGAACATGCTATGTATTTAGAATATGTTGTACTTCTACCAGTGTTGTGTTTTTAGAATTTGTCTTTCTTTCTTTTTGATAATTAGAACCCATGTATTTCATTTAAAAAAAATTATTTATATACTTATTTGAGAGAGTAAGAGTGTACACACACAAATGGGGGAGGGAAAGAGGCAGAAGGAGAGTGAGAATCTCAAGCAGTCTCCCCACTGAGTGTGAAGCCCAATGTGGGGCTTGATCCTAGGACCCTGAGATCATGACCTGAGCCAAAATCAAGAGCCGATCATTCAACCCACCGAGCCACCCAGGTGCCCTAGAACCAGTATATTTTAGAATAAAAGTCGGTTTGCTAAATTATATCTCTCTTCCCAATTATATCTCTCTTCCCAATGATATACAATATTTGTTTAAAATGTTCAGAATCCACTTATTTCCAGTGATATTTTTCCTTCTTTTTGACATCATAGTCTTTCTTCCCTAACCAGATGGTATGGCCATACCCAGAAAGAAAGAAAAGCCTAAACAAAACCCATGTTTATAAAGTCGGATGTGAGGAAGGGAGATGTGCATCTATCAGAGAAAGACTGGTTGTGTCACTTTTACAGCAGTGTACAATAGACCATTTAAAAAAATATATTTTATTTATTTATTTCTCAGAGAGAGAGAGCGAGCGAGCGAGCACTTGCAGACAGAGTGGCTGGAAGAGACAGCGAGAGAAACAGGCTCCTTGCTGAGCAAGGAGCCTGATGTGGGACTTGATCCCAGGACGCTGGGATCATGACCCTAGCTGAAAGCAGCCGCTTAACCAACTGAGCCACCCAGGTGTCCCCAATAGACCATTTTTAAAAGTTGAAGAAGACTTAATATTTCTTTTTTTTTTTTTTTAAGATTTTATTTATTTATTTGACAGAGAGAGAGATCACAAGAGAGAGGTGGCAGAGAGAGAGAGAAGCAGGCTCCCTGCTGAGCAGAGAGCCCGATGTGGGGCTTGATCCCAGGACCCTAAGATCATGACCTGAGCCGAAGGCAGACGCTTTAACCCACTGAGCCACCTGGGTGCCCCAAGACTTAATATTTCTTATGGGGCATCACCATCATCATGTCCTGTCTCTGTACCTTTATATATGTTCTTCCCTCTGTCAGAAGTTCTCACTCTTGGGTGCCTGGGTGGCTCAGTGGGTTAAGCTCCGGTCATGATCCCAGGATCCTGGGATCAAGTCCCACATTGGGCTCTCTGCTTGGCAGGGAGCCTGCTTCTTCCTCTCTCTCTTTCAGCCTGCCTCTCTGCCTACTTGTGATCTCTGTCTGCCAAATAAATAAATAAAATCTTAAAAAAAAAAAAGGAAGAAGAAGAAGTTCTCACTCTTATCTGACTGTCTGTTCTATTCATTCTGCAAAACCCATATTAATGCTTACTTCTGTTCACAGGCCCTTCCTGAACTCCCCAGAAAGTAGCAGCCACTCTCCTCTGGGACCAGCAACCAATTACATAGTGTGGCACATACAAATTATTAAGGTATCCCAGTGATCACTTACTCTTCAAAGTCAGGGAATACTCCTTAATTATCTTCGCCAAATTAGCACCTACGACAGTGGGTCACTTGGTAGATGCTCAGTGGGTATTGGTTAAATGATTACACAAAGGAGTCACTAAATAAATTATGGCTTGACCATCAACAGAAAACGCCATAGGTATTAGAAATGATGTGGGAAATATTTCTGATAAAATATTAAGTGATGACTACAGTATCTGTAGAAAGGTGTTTACAATATGATCTCCAACATGTTAATATATCCATACATGAGAGCAGAAAAAGAGCCTCGGAAGCTGTAATTACATTAAAATATTGCAGTATTTCTTTCTTGGTAGTAGCGCTACAGGTGATATCTGTACTTTCTGAATTTCTTCCGTGCATGTGCATTTTTTAATCTGGGAAAAAACAATTAGAAACACAAGGTGTTTAATAGCATCCTACAATGGGAGATTCCTTCCATGCTCTGACTTGGTGGTCATTTTTAATCCTATGTAGGACTTGTCTTTCCTTGGTGGGCTGGTACGTAGGTACCTGAAGCCAGCTGTAGAAATGAGGATCTGCTCTGAAGTCTTTCTCATTTACAAAGGGGTCTGAATGTAAACATAAATTAGAGTAGAGCATATGGTTCTCCTGCTGAAGAGCACAGTCTGAACTGGGAGATAAAACAAGGGAAGCAGGGAGGAGAGGGAGATTAGGGGTTCATGGCATCTCTCAGGTATTTAATGATTCCTGGAGGTTTTAATTTTCAACTTTCCTAAAACAATAACAAGAGTCTCCCCCTTTCTATTTTGTGCTATTGTTTGGACTGTTGTTGTTTTTATAAAAATTGCATTCTCGCCATTTCAGAGAAGGATTAATGCTCCCCCCAATCTCATTATTGTGCAATCGTCCCCCCGTGGTTTCTTTGTTTGCACATTGTAATTATGGATAGCATTAATTGTTCGCAAAACTACCATTTCTCCTCTTTATTTTTGCATATATTTCAAATACCCATTATAACTTCTCCATCTTCTGTATAGTGAACTGGTTTCATTACAATATGACAATGCATTTGTCTTTTGCACTACCCTGCACAGGGTTAGAACAATTTATAAAGAATTCACATTATTATTTTGGAGCAGAGCTGAGTGTTGGTTTCAGTGTAAATCTCCTCAAAGCACTTCTTGCCATAATAGCAACATTTTTTTTTTTTCAGAGATGCCATAATTCTGGGTTGCTTTTGTTGCTTCCTTTGGCAACCAAATGTCCCATCATTGCAAATTGATGGTAGTAAAATTGACCTTTATTATGGCCTTTTTATTCGCTTAACTCAGAAGGATTTACAGCATTATATTTTGTTACCACATTGACTGTTAATGGGAACTATAAAAGAATGACTGAATTCTACATATCCTTTTTATTTTCTAATGCCTTTGGCATTATTTACCAACTAGACTTAGATTTTAAGATTTGTCTTGGACAGTTCAGGAAGGCATTTGTAAAACCAGCGCTTCTCCCTTATGTGAGATGCATATTCTGCTATATACTGCCAAAATAATTAAATGTTTGTTATAAATTTGGGCCCTTAAAAATGACAAAACCATTGCATGTAATGGGTTGCAAGAAACAAAAAAGTCTAAAAGAAAAAACAAAAGTAAAAACCAAAAACCCTATAAGGTAATTCAAACTGCTTCACCTGTAAATAATGAGAATTTAATGAGGCTCATATTGCAAAATCTCTCTTTTCTAAGAGCATAATGCATTTATTTTCATATTAATTGTCTTTCCCCTTGCATCCTTCAGATGATGTTCACAGAGGAAAGGTTAGATTCTTCACACTGCAAGTGATGGTCTATTGAGGCCCAGCCTAGAGCTGCTCGGGACTCTTTTTATCAAAATGAAAGGCGGATCCTCTGGTTCTGAGAACCTGGGGTGAAGTGCTGCATATTTATGTGTAGTTGTCAGAGAAAACGAGAGTAGCGGTTCTTGGAGGCCTGGAAGTGACCAAACTGGGGAGTCGTGGTGAGGGACTGAACGGGTTTGGGGATCTCCGCTCCCAGAAGCCTGTCTGGGACACTTGGTGAGGCAGGAGAGGCCTGAGTGCCACGCAGGTAGGAGGCAAGCCCATGCCATTTCATCTACAAGCTTTGCTTCCCCTCACAAATCTGAGTTTGCCTGTCTGCTTGCTGCCGCTTTAACACGTAGTACTATACTAACTGCCCCAAATGTTCTCCAGTTTCCAGAAGAGATTTATTTATTTATTTATTTATTTAAAAATATTTTACTTATTTATTTGACAGAGAGAGAGAGAGAGAGAGAGAGATCACAAGTAGGCAGAGAGGCAGGCAGAGAGAGAGGGGAAGTAGGCTCCCTGCTGAGCAGAAAGCCCCATGTGGATCTTGATTCCAGGACCCCGAGATCATGACCTGAGCGCAAGGCAGAGGCTTAATCCACTGAGCCACCCAGGCGCCCCCTAGAGGATATTTTTGAAACTACAGAGAGTCTTGAAAAGGAGGGTTGGATCTGTGAGGGTCCACTTATACGCAGATGTTTTTTGATAAACATTCCAGTTCCATAAATGCATTTTCTCTTCCTTATGATTTTTCTAGTAACATTTTATTTTCTCTATCTTATTTTATTGTAAGAATATAGTACATAGTGGCTCCTGGGTGGCTCGGTCGGTTGAGGGGTTGCCTGCAGCTCAGATCATGATCCCAGGGATTGGGACCCACATCGGGCTCCACATCTGGCTACCTGCTTAGTGTGGATCCAGCTTCTTCCTCTCCCCCTGCACTTCCTCCCGTGCTCGTGCTCTCTCTCTCTCTCACTCTCTGTTAAAAAAGAAAAAGAAAAAGAAAAGAAAAGGAATACAAGTACATAATACACACAAGAAACAAAATATGTGTGAATTGACTCTTTATGTTATCAGTAAGGCTTCAAGTGACAATAAACTATTAGTAGTTCAGTTTTGGGGGAGTCAAAAGTTACATGCTGGTTTCTGACTTTGTGGGGGTTAGGACCCTGAGCCTTTGCATTGTTCAGGGGTCACCTGTAAATACTCTCTCCACCACGGCATGTCGATTTTGAAATCTCTTGATTTTTAAATATAATCTGAAATACAATAAGATTAATACTTGTTTATTGTTTTGAATCCATTTTTAGATATTTCAGGTTATGCATTTTACGTTTTTAGTTTTGAAAAAGTGATACATTTGCAGAATTAAAAAAAAAAAAAAGCTGGCCTAGACTCTAGAAGTCAATGTTATAAGAAATAAAATCTGCAAAAGGTCTCAAATCTCTCAAACAAAAACATCTGAGCACACAATACCAAAGAAACAAATTAATGTAACAAGAGATATACTGGGAAATCATATTCTCATCTCTGCCCCTCTGTCTCATTTTTCTCCCCACATGCCCTAGAGAGAATCAATAGCTTGTATTTGTTCATGTGTATAGAACATTGTTAATTTAACTAGCTCCATACTGAAAAACACTTGGGCAATTTCCAAATGTTGGAGATTACAATGAACTTTCCAATGAACAGGTTTGTATATACATTATTGATAACATGTGGTGGTGTATCTATAGGGGGAATTCCTAGGATTAGAATTGCCAGGTCTAATGTCAAATACCTTTATTATTTTGTTAAATATACCAAAAATTGCCCTGTGCTGGGCACACCTAATGGCAATGCATGAAAATACCCTTCGCCTTATAGTTTTGCCAATGGCGCATCTTGTCCGAATATGGTTTTGCAAGATTGGTAGGTAAAATGTTATGCTGGAATATTTCAAATTTGTATCTTCTAATTATGAATGAGGTTGGGGATCTTTTCATATACATAAAGTGAATTTATATTGTCATTTTTTGTTGACTATTCATGGCCTTTGCCCATTTTTCTGTTGGATTGCTGGTTATGGTCCTTTTCTTATTGTTTTCTAAGATTCCTTTAAATATTGGGATAATTGCCTCTTTTGCTGTGATATGAGTTATTAGCGTTCTTCACATTTATCATTTGACATTTGTTTTTGCTTTCAATGATTTTTCATTTGTTTGTCTTTCAAGCAGAAGGTTCTAATTTCCATGTTCAAAGGTTTTTATCAATCTTTTCTTTTATGGTTTCTGGATTTTGAGACATATTTAACATTTTTTCCTTGTCCTTACTCCTTCTAATTTATTCTTAATTTCTTAGCTAATCTTTTTTTTTCTCTTTCTATTTCTATCATAGGTCTGTTTGTTTATTTCCTCTCCTCCTGTTAGCAGGAGGTTTATTTCCTGATCTCTTCACAATTCCAGTAACTTCCTGGAGATTTGTCTTAATTCATATTCACAACTTTCATCTTCTCCTTGGCAACATTTTCCTAGCGGGTTTTCATCTGCAAGGATGTTGCCTTGTTCTTTTTTTTTTTTTTTTTTAAGATTTTATTTATTTTTTGACAGACAGAGACCACAAGTAGGCAGAGAGAGAGGAGGAAGCAGGCTCCCGCTGAGCAGAGAGCCCGATGAGGGGCTGGATCCCAGGACCCTGAGATCATGACCTGAGCCGAAGGCAGAGTCTTTAACCCACTGAGCCACCCAGGTGCCCCATTGCCTTGTTCTTTTCCATGTTTTTATTTATATAGAATATATTCCTTGCCTAATACTCATTGTTTACCTGGATAACCAAGAGAAGGATTCTGCTGTGTGGGAGTGTTCAGGTCCGTGAGGGTTGACTCCTGAAGGACTCCACCTCTGTTGCTCCGGAGTAAAGGGAAGGGCTCCTTTTAATCTATGAACAAGTGCTACCCACCCCCTCCTCATTTTTTTCAGATTATATTGGATAGAGATCTGTGTGCTGACTCTGGAGTCAGACTTTCTGGGTTGAATACTGTCCCTGTTCCTTACTAGTTGATGACCTTGAGCAAATGTGTGCCCGTGTTTCCTCATCAGTAAAATGGGGATAAAGAGAGAACCTATATCTTAGGGTTGAGATGAAATGAGCTAATATATATAAGTGCTCAGCATGCAGTGTTTGCTTTTGCTCTGCAATGATGAGGAAATGCAAATGAGCCTGGTGGTTTCCATTTGCCCTGCATTTGCTCTCCCTGACCACAGCATCTCTGCTTGGTTCAGGAGAAGCCTGGGCTTCCTTCTTCACACTGCTGCCCTACGTAGCATTTGTTCATCAGAGAAAGCTAATGCTTTAGAAGATATTTTTGGGGATGCCTGGGTGGCTCAGTCACTTAAGCATCTGCCTTCTGCTCAGGTCAGGAACCCAGGGTCCTGGGATCAAGCCCCGCATCAGGCTCCTCACTCAACAGGGAGCCTGCTTCTCCCTCTGCCTGCTGCTCCCTCTGCTTGTACTCTCTCTCTCTGACAGTTGAATAAATTAAAAAAAAAAAAAAGTATTTTTGAAGATTCTGTCAGAGATATATTCCCAATGTCCCCTACCCCATGCCTGCCAAGATAACTTTAGACTTCAGAATCTTCTCTCTTTCCCACATCGACAATGCTCTGTGCCACCACAGATTTGCTCACAGCGGCCCCTTCTCAGGGAAGACCCCCTCCATTTGGAAGAAGGTCATTTACTGCAACGAGCTGAGCTCAACCATCCCTAGAACCCCTCTAAACTCCCTGGGGTTTTCCCTAGAGCATACTCATGACTTCTGGTGTGAGATAAAATTTGGGCAATGCCAAGTAGCATTTGTGGGTGTTATCTGATCCAACTCTGCTGAAAATGCTTGGTTTTCTCCATTCTCCTTGTTTTTGTGGGTGATTGCCAAAGGGAAGCGGGAGGTTTCCGTCTAAGCTTCCACTGTGCTCCTGCTGGAACTGCTCTTAGTTTCCCACCCTTTGCCCCTAGGTATTTCTTTTGAGGACGTGGATTGGAGTTTTTATGTGGGGCATTATCTATCACATCCAACATACTGTAAAGCAAATGGGTGGTGGAGTGAAAGAATTTTCGTGAAAACTTGTGACTAAGGGTCTGCTTTGTCTGAGTTTAGACTTTCTATGGCACAGGATTCTAAGGGCCCACTGTAGAGTCTGGGAGCCCTGACCGTTTGTATGGCTTTCTTTCTGTAGTTTCTTTCTGTACTTCATGTTGCCAGAAGTCCTCTTCCTATTTGGCCTTGTACAGTCCTGCAACTACCACAGAGCTTCTGGAAGTGACAAGACATTTTCTATCTCTGTGGTTTGTGCCAGTTTGGGGAAAGAGGGACTCCCAGGGTATTGGCTCATCTGGGAATTCATGGGGTTTCACAGCAATTGCTGCATGTTTTTTTGGCCTTTTTCCCCCCATCTAAGGTTTTTGACCATTGACATTGAGCTAGGCTCTTGACTATGAGGCCAAATGCTTTACAAGACTAACCAATGTTCTTTTCACAATAATCCTCTGAGAAGTGGGTATGATTACATCCATTTGATGGATAAGGAAACTGAGCTGAAGAAAATTCATATGCCTTTCTCAAAGATATATGGCAGAAAAATAGCAAAACTGGGATAGGATCTTAGGCAGTCTGACTCTGGAGCTCTGTGGGCAACTAACGCTTTATTCTTCTGTATCATTGTTCTGACGCTTATTTACATGAATAACCCTGAAATTGCTCTTTAAATTAGACAACTGGACAGAAGGACAAGTAGGATTCTAGAAATCTCAAGAATTCTGTTTGGGTTAGGAGCCGCTGAGGCAAATGTTGCTTGGTATATAGTCACGAAAGTTGGGTTGGCAGTGACTCCAGTGTCTGTGATAATAACCAAGAGGTTGTAAGGACCTTTTACATGCCCAGTATTTTTCTAAGCACTTCATTCATTGACTAATTTGACCTTGACAGTCCTGTATGGCATGGGCAGTATTATTTCATCCCTGTCAGATGAGAAGTCTGAGGTCAGAGGGGAGCAAGTATCTTGCCCCGGGGAACCTAGTAGTCAATAGCAGAACTCCAAATACTTCCCAGGTGATAGAGCTCCTGAGCCCACACTTCCCTACCCACTGGCTTTATCCATGCATGGTGTTACCCAACAAATATGAGCGAACCTGTGAGCCCAGTAGTCTGTATCCGCCCTTGGTGAACTGTCACTGGTCAAGAGATTTGATTCATTGTCTTGATTGGAACAAACTCCTCGTCTCCAAAGAGAATAACAAACACTTAGAAAATCACAATCTAGACATATGTGTGTGCCTTTATAGAACATGAAGTAATTCTCAGAGGATGGTAGGATCACAACTTCAACCAGAGTTGTTTAGGAACCTCTTTCATTAAGGAGCATCTTTGCCTTTCAAAAAGAGTTGCATATACAAATGAGAGGGACCCAGCTGTCACGCCACAATATTTTATACAAATGCTTTTATGATTCCAAATGTCTGTAACCTTTACCTCTAAAGCATCTTCTCAAGCTTTCAACCAGCAGTGATTTTCTGTTTCTACAGTGATCATTTTTGAAAAAACCAATATGCTTCCAGTAGGTGAGGTCAAGGAATATTAATTTATTTTCACTTCGGTGGTTTCTTTTTTGTTAGCTGAGTTTCTAGTGATTTGCCTACAATAGCAACACATGTGACTTGGAGAATATCTAAGGAAAAAAAAAGGAACCGGAAGATGGTTAATTACTAAGAAAACCTGTTTCTTTCTACACTGAAGAAAGAATTGTTACCCAGTGCAGGATGGCAAAGATTAAAATGAAAAAAAAATTTTGAAGGCTGAACACATCTGTTTCTTTGTTTGCTTTAAGAATAGAAGCCTCTTGTTTTTTTCCTGTTGATTTCACAAGGTAAGGCACTGAAGAAGTGTACCCAGAGAGGCTTCATAAAGTAATTCAAAATAAGGACACGTTTCCTCCCCCGTCCATTATTGTCCTGCTGTCCATTCAGGCTGCAGCAATTAGAAAGGGGCTTTTGTGTGATGAGCACTCAACATGGCCTTTATAGATGTACATAAGAAATGTGGACTCTGCCATAGAGGGTTTACAGACTAATGCTGTTTATGTGATAGTTAACTAATAAATATAATATAATATATATAATATATAAATAATGTATTATATATAATTAATATTAATTTATAATTATTATTAATATAAATAATATATTATATATATAATTATATATAAATAATATATATAATAATATAAAAATTCAGAATATCTCCCATAATTTTAGTTTGTAAAACAAATAACCATCTCGACAGGAAATTAAATTCACAGATTTAGGTAGGACAGGTATGCCTAGATATGCATATACATAGATAGGCACATATATGTGTCTCTATGTATATATGTTGTTTTCACTGAGTTGCTTAGTGCATTATAGACACATTATTATAACTGTGGATGGAGGACAGATCATTTTTTGGAAAAATATCATAACAATTGGATCATCATATTTAGGTTTTAAACTTTATTCATCTCATAGTTGAGAAATTGTCATTCTCTGAACTTTGGCTGATACAGAGTGTAAATAACGGAATATTTAATTTACAGTAGTCCAGTTAAACTGAGGATAAAGTTAAATATTGGCCTTTTTGTGTATTTTATTTTTATCTCAGAATTTTTCTATAAATTATCGCATTTTATCTGCAACCCTGTGATGTTTAGGTAGGCATTAGTAAACTTTTCCAATTTGTTAAGTACATAGCACATTTAGGAAATCATTATAAGATACCATTTGGCTATTGACCAGTGGAACAATGTTTATTCAGACCTCAGGCTTTCAACCACATTGTTTAGACACAGGCACATACAGCCTTCTCCCTCCTATTTTTCATTGTCTCTATGACAATCCAAAGTGCCCATCCAAAGACAGCAACTAACAAAAAAGATTTGGGAAACATTTAATGAGCAAACCAATCCTATGCTTATTCAAAAGTAGGGTGTTAGATACCATAGAGACTACAGAAGCATGTATGTGTGGTCTTTTCCTGCTAAAATATATCCAAACAAACAAAAGTAGTTGGAAAAACAGTCCTGTCAGCAGAAGAACAGAAAGCAGCAATTTGAGATAAAGCTACAAAATGCCGGCTGTGTGGTACAGCTGAGGTGTGGGTGGGCTCTGTTCAGAGGAGGGCCACTGCGTTGTGACCCAGGGACACTGAGGCCAGGGAGAGCTTCTCAGAGAAAGAGGGGCTTCTGCTGGGTCCTGGAGGAAGAGTGGGGTTTACATGAGAATGATCTAATTAAGGCAAAAGATGAAGTTAGGGTTTGTCTTTGTAGACTATTCTATCCAAATACGATTTGCAGTTCTTTAAAAGTTCATATGCATTCTCTGTCCAGCCACACCAGGCTCCAAACAATATTGAATCAAAAGAAAGTTTCAATCTTTCTGCTCTTGCATTATTGAACACTGTGAATATTCCCCAGGCCTCCTCTTTCGGAAAACACTTTCCTACCATATGCAACTGTCTGAGAAAATCTACTCCATGCGGTAGATTGTTGTTATTCATTATTCATTACATTATTTAGTTGAACAACCTACCAAAGAAAACTTGGTTCTGTAGGGGGAAATGTACAAACTCAGAGAACTAAATTATTTTACTATAAATGCTTTAAAAAGAGCAAGCTTTATGGTCCTCATTATTTGGTGTGTGCTGAGGAAAACAAGTTTTCTCCAATGGAAAATAAGCCATAAAGGACAGAAGCTATGTGATCCAGTGTATTCAATAAAAGTTGGAGGTGTGGATTCTGCCGGTAACACACTAAATGAATAAAGAAAGACCATGGCAGTGTTTACAGTCCTCAATCAAATAATGAGCATTTGTCGAGCAGCTGCTATGTGCCTAGAACTTCTAATTTCAAGAAACACATGTTTACCAGCCTTGTTGTCATTGTGTACTCATTCTGACATTCTGGAGCATATGGAGGTGAACAGGCTTCCTTGATAGGATTGTCCCTGCAATCCTGCTTTGGTTTGTTGTTTTTCCTTACTCTGGGAGAATGTGGGTGGATCCTTATCTTCTTGGTTGCTCTAGGATATTAAATGCCCAATTCAGTCAAATGCTGAAACTCTAAGCCCTCATCCCATACAAATGTCTCACCACCCTCCCCTGCTCTTCTACTTCCTATGGTCCCACTGATTGGGGTGTTTGGGAGGTCTGCTGTTCTCTCAAGTTGACCCAATATGAGCCATGAAAAATTCACCATCTTTTGCCTTGACAAGCCTGGGGAACAGATAGAGTACCTTCCTGAAGTAGCCATCTCTCTTTGTGCTAATCTCTGACCATATTGAAAGCTTCGGTCCAATTCCTGTGTTCCCCATAAGCCCAGAGGAACCACGTAAAGGGCTCTGAGTAGTTCTCTTGAAATATCCTTCACTTGGCTTAAGAGCACCCCTTTATCTTGCCCCACAGTAGGGGACAGGGCCTCATGAAACAGTTCTTTTCACAGAAATCTCTTTTAGCAGGCTTTTAGCTGCTCTCTAAAACTCCATATCTTCTGTTATGTAGCACTAATGGTTACAGTTTCAAGTCTCTCAGCACATGTTTCATAGGTGAGCTCAATTTACGACTGGGGGTGTATTTGGAATATGTTTTATTGTTCTTGGTCTTTGGGACTTGAACAGCACAACGAAAGACATTGCATTTAACATTCTCTTATATGGTTTGCTTTTCCCCTCTTAGATTAATGAATACTGTTTTGATAAGTTACCTCTTTGTTAATGGGATGGGAGAATGACTATAAAAATATTTCATACTAATATTTAGCATGCTTTATAGTATAGCAAATGTGTGTTAATAAGTATACTGGCAGTTTTTTGTTACAAAAATGCAAGTGTGCTATGTTAGCAGTGGTCTATGAAAATATCTCAGTAATTTATTACCCAGCAGATATTTTTGAAAAAATAAACAATGTGTCATTTCATGTTAAAGGTGAAAAATGTTAACAAATAGTAAGAAATCACCATGTTTGAAAAAAATCGATGCTGTGGAAAGAACACTCTGAATATGAATATTTAAATTTGTGTTTTTATTCATATTTTATATTCATGTTGTAAATATTTTATCAAAAGCAATACACAGACCATATATCATAATTCTCATATCTGTTCGTTGAAATATTTTAGAAATGGAATTTTCTTATTGATTCTGGAAATCATCCAAAGAAATGTGTGTGTCTACTCAACACCTTTGTTAAAAATATACAAATGTTGTGTCTTCCAACTAGTTTTCCACTTACAACTGAGAGAGCTACGTGGGGGACGGTTTACCAGCTGAATTTCACAACTACAAAATTGGTGATTGGAATTGAGTAGTGAGTGTCATAGGCTCACAGCCAGAAGTGGCTTCCATCTTGGTTCCATGTGTCTTCGCGAGACATCTTTTTCAGCTAAGAGAGCCATTATAACTAAGTTTCCAAGGAGAGTGAATTTGGAATCAGACCTTTGAGTCACTGTCTCCCAAAAGGTTAACCTAATATTTTCAAATTCATAAAATATTAAATAACATTCTTTTACCAAAAATATTATTATTAATGGCAATCCTTAAGTGGCTGCAAAAAGCCTTTTAACTGATAATGACATAAGTTATTTGAAATTATGATTCAAATTATGATTAGGTTAACCATATATCATTTTTTGGAAGCTCTTTTATGTGTTTTGCATTGGTGTTTATTAGTTCAGTCATTCATAGATGAAATAAATATACTAATAAATAAATTAACTGCCAACATTGGGGTGTGTTCTTAATTTTCATGGATGTGGTACATACTAAGAAAATGTTTGTAGACCCAACAGGAGTCTGTTGGGACACCTGGATTACATTAAGCCATAAACCTAATGATGGATGTCCTATAAGGACAGAAACGAAGACATTGAGAGCTAGAAGGAAGAAGGCCATGTGAAGACTGACAGAGACCAGAGTTAGGCAGCACAAACCAAGCAATGCCAGGAAGCACCAGAAGCTGGAAAAGCAAAGAAACATTCTCCCCTAGAGGCTTCAGAGGGAGCATGGCCCTGCCAACACCTTGATTTTCAGCTGTCTGGCCTCCATAACTGTGAGAGAATAAATTTCAGTTATTTTAAGTCACCAAGTTTGAGATAACTTGTTACGGTAGCCCTAGGAAATGAACAGACCAGTCTATTTTGCTTTTTAAAGCTCTTCAAAATATCTGTTGAATGAATGAATGAATGCGTTTCTCGAATGTCTCTGTGTTCCAGGCACTGTGGTGCATGTGGAGAGTAGGAAGATTATTGAAACCTACTTGCTTGTCATTAAAGATCTCACTGTCTAACATCTTCAAAGTCTTTCTCTTACATGGCCTCTCTCCTGGTTGAGCTCTGAATTGTCTTTTGCCTCATATAATATAGGAGACTGCTAACATCTCCATTTTCCTTTTCTTCTCTTCATATCACCTTAAATGTTTCTGCCAGTTATTTTTTTTTTTTTTAAGTATTAAACTCTGCAGAAAACTCTTATTTTAAAATAAAGAGATCAGAGGTTTTTGTTTTGTTTTGTTTTCCTGTTCTTCAGCAAATAAAGTCTAAACCTGGTAGCATATCATTCAAGGCCTTCTTCATCTGGATCTTTCCATCTTCATCTGGAGCTCTCCATTTTCAGGCTTCCTTTCCAATAACTGCATGAATCAGGCTCTCCTGGTCTAAGCTACGCTCACCTTGAACCTGCATCATGATTACCTCCTAACTGGCCTCCTATTGTGTGAGACATTAACTCAGACCGCCCTTCTCCTCTATTTGAGACTTCCAGTGGTTTCTCCTCTCCCTCAGAGGGAAGCTACAGTGCTTTTTATGACCTCCCAGCTCCTACTCCTCCATGACGCCTTAGTTCCCTCTGCTCCAACACCCTGACCTCCAGAAAACTCACGAGATGTACTGGAGACGGTCCTGGCTTGCGGGGCTTCTCATTTACTGTTTCATCGCCTACATCGATTTTCCCAAGATGCCCCCAGGGAACTTCCTCATGTCCTGAAGTTCTTTACTCCCAACTTCACCATCTCCCTGGCTGCCATATTTAAAATTTCAACACCCCATTCCCCCTGACAGTCTATGTTCTCCTCTGTTTGTGTTTTTCTCCATAGTGCTTTACCACTGTTACACGAGGCATTTTACTTATTAATCTGACTTGTTGTATGTCTCTCCATTAAAAATGTCAGCTCCTTTAGGACAGGGTGCTGAGCCTGTTTTGTTCATGGTTGTGTTCCCAGAACAGGGCCTGGCACGCAGCGAGCTTGATGTTTTGGATGCATCAGGTTTCCTTGTACCACAAGTCACACCTCAGCGTGGCTCTGTGAACCAAAGAATGAGGGGTCTGAAGAGAAAAGGGCTGAGTCTTGGCTCCAGAAGTCCCCATCAGGCTGGTCTAGTCTGCTGGGATAAATTGGCTGTAGGTACCGAGGAGGTTGAGTCTAATGGACTGGATTCTGTCACCAAGTATATGCCAAGAAACAATGGGGTGGTGCTGGCAAGTGGCTGCCAGGAGCCCTGAGGACAGGGGCCTCACCAAGTTTGGTGAAGCAGAGCCAAGGCAGTACAAGATTGGGAGACGCGTCAGCCTGCATCCCGGAAGTCTGCCGGCAGGTGGCAGCATTCCCTTCTTTAGGCTGGGGCTTGCACAGACCCTCCAGCTCTGGGTGCAGAGGCAAGTAGAAGGCGGAAAACACGAATAGTGAAGGGTCTGGAGAACTGGGTGGTCTGGGCTGGATGACTGGCTGATTACAAACCTAAGCACTAGGAATACATTAGCAATTCTGTTCTAAGTCTGGGATACCTGGAGGGGGGACAAGTTCAGAGTAAAGTTCTGTTATCATCTCTAGAGGAGCAAGACCAGAACCAACTGGAAAGAAATTTGAATGATGGGTCCCGGCATGGGAGGCTCCGTTCTTCTAAATGCCTTTGCCCTCCATCCCAGAGGTTACAGGATTGACATGAAAGTGGGCCAGAAGAAGAAGAAAGGTGGTTAGGGGACTGCCAAGTCCCTGCCACATGCTTTGCTCTGCAGCTTTACCATGGAATGCTTTGTTGATCATTCTGTTTCTCACTAAATAAAGTGCATTTGACCGAGGAAGGCTGATCCGATTCACAGCTGTAGTCTAGTTTGCCAAAAAAAAGTTTTAAAATCAGCTTTGAAATCCTTTCAGTGGGGCCTTGATGGTACAGCTTGCCTTAGGCCCCAGCCCTCTTGTGCTTCTCATATTGATGTTACCTGGCTGGCCCTGAAGGCATTGCTTTTTGCTACCCTTAATTGTTTTGCTTACCCTCCCAGGTTCAGTGCAAGCTTTTTCTGACTTTCTTCCTCTCAAAATTAATTGCTCTCATTACTTATTATTGCAGCTTTACTTAGTACATTACATTTTTCTTTGCAGCATGAATACCTGTTTACATACTTGTTTTCTGCTTGAGATAAAAAACCTCTAAGGCCAGGAACTAGGTCTGAGTCATTGTGAGTGCTTCTGTAGTGTCTCTTACTTGGCATCTTGAGCTGAGAAATGCTCAATAAATATTTCGATTGGATTTATTACTCGGGGTAATCTTTGGTCATCCTGAAAAGCAAGAATTCTTCAGAAAGTCACCAGTTTATGCATTTTTGCATCACCTTTGTTATTTCTTGTCATCATTAAAGTTAATCACAGAGAAAAAGATCAATTTGCAAATGCTCAATCCAATCTGGCTGCTTCATGATTCAAATAACTGAATCATGCTGGTTAAGGTCAAATGATTAAGCTAATTGGATTGAATGACCACTTCTTAAGTGAGCAATCCCTTTCTCACAATCTTGGAAGAGCTGAGGCAATCAATTATGTGTACATAACATACAAATACTGTGGCATAATGTGACTTCAAACTGAGATGAACTGTGTTTCGGGATCTGTGTAGACACAGTTTTAGACTTATTTGTAAATTCCTATTTTTTTTTTTTTAAGGATTTTATTTATTTATTTGGCAGACAGAGATCACAAGTAGGCAGAGAGGCAGGCAGAGAGAGAGAGAGGAGGAGGAAGCAAGCTCCCCACCGAGCAGAGAGCCCAATGCGGGGCTCAATTGCACAACCCTGGGATCAGGGCAGAGGCTTTAACCCACTGAGCCACTTAGGCGCCCCTCTATTTTTTTTTTTTTTTTAAGAGGGTTTACGGCATGGGTAGGGGTAGAAAAGAAAGGTATAGGGGCAGAAAAACTAAAAACTTTGCCATGGTCCTAGATGTCTGCTAACCTGTGACTGGAAGGAGCACGGGAGAAGGTTTTGGCCAAAAAAAGAAATTTGAATAAACATATGAATCAGCAGGAACGCTAAAGGGGCAGCTTTGATCTATCCACCCTGGGACTGGGTGGGGATACTGGGGCTGTGCTCCTGAGTCTTGTATTTGTTCATGCCCTAACTCTCTAAATTTAGTCTTTTCACTCATATTATTCTGGTGACATCTAAATGAGCCACTTTATTAACTGCAAGAGTTGCACAGAGGGAGAGACTAACTTATTAGTTAATAGGATGAGAAACAGTGGTATGCGTCAGTTACCATCTTCCAGATCCTTCAAGTTTAATTGAACCATTAGTGACTCCTCCACCCGCCCCCACCCATTGGTTGTTTCAAATTAGGGGGAAAATAAACCATCTTTATAAATGTGAAGTCACACTGTCATCTCCCAAAGTGTCAGCACAAAATATTTTAGATGACAAACTCAATTATTCATCCAAAGAATGGATACATTTCAAACATTTTTTTGTTTGCTTGGGGGATGAATCATACCTTTTCCCAATGAGAGTGTTTTTGCTTAAGTCTGCTTGGCTAAGTCTGGTGACAAACTGCATTACCTGAGCTCACCCCCACTGATGGAGGGGCTCTGAGCATGTGCCAGACTACAGGGAACCAGCCTGTGTTAACATAATATGACAGTCCCCTATTAAAAGGTAGGAAGTTGTTTTTGTGTGTGTGTGTGTTTTCTTTACAAGGATGCCATGGCTAGCTATAATTTTTTTTTTTTTCCTGCTAATGTGTTCTATTGTTGTGTTTCTATAGGATGTTCAGCATGAGAACCTTCTTTTCTCAGTGTGGTGGGGGGGGACTAGCTGCTCACTTAATTGACATCTTGAAACATAAATTTTGCTTTCCTGGCTGGAGTGGAGAAAGGCAACATACTCCATTTCACTATTTCCTTTGGATTGATGGGCTCCTTTCTGCCCTCAGGGGTCCACATGAAATCGAGGCGACTGTAGTTATTATAAGGCTTTGGGGAAAAATCAGCAGTTGTGGTGGTGATAGTCCTACAGTAAATAAAAGTACAATTTGCCTCTTATATGTAAATTTTGATTTGTTGCTTGTGAACGAAGGTTTGAAGGGTAAGGATGGAAATCAATTTCAAAGGCCACAGCAGCTGCTGGCTCTTTTATTGTTCTGGGGGTTAATTTCATGTCTTTTGTAACAAAGTGGGTTTTGTAGGTAATTGCGAAAATGTTACAAGTATGTGAACTTTTTGAGGGGAGGATCCTCGGGTTTAGAAGCCATCATAGATCTTGATTGTCTAAACCAACACCTTAATCTACAAATGAGCCTAAATAACCCTTAAAATCATTTCCCCAAGTTACACAGACTAGTGAGAGTGTCAGGACCACATCGGAGGTCTTGACGCTGAGTCCAGTACTCTTTCCTGCAGCCTTTCCTGTTAGTTTCTTCACCAGGAGAAATACACAAGGCCCCAAAGTGGCTCGCCTTTGATAAAGCAGATATGCCCAGGCTGAAGGGAACCGTGTGAAGCCAGGTTGATGAGCATCATGGGGAAGAGCTCCCAGGGCTGACCTTGAGGCACAACTCCCACCTTTCCATCACTTCTGCCAGAATCCCCGGGGCATTTGTCATTCTTCCCGATGGGGCGGGTAATGTGCTTTCCCAACACAGTAGAGGACGGATCTCTGTCCTCACGAAGCTTCCCTTTAGGGGATACGGTCTCACCTGTCCCCAGAGGGACTAGAGACTCTCTGGCCTTTCACATTTCGGGGATCCTACGTCTTCCTTTTCTGTGGCCACAGTTTCTGCTTTGCAGTCTTCTCTGCCTATGGCATTAGCATTAAGAAAAAATCACTTCTAAGAGTTTTAGAGATAGAATCTGGAAGGGTTGCAAACCTTCTCCTTCTGGACTGCTTATTCTGCCAACTTCCCTTAACTCTTCTGGCTGCTATAGCCATTTGACTTTTCTGCTGGGCAGGTAGTAGTAATTTGGGGGGTCCCTAATTAGATTCCAGGAGCTCAATTCCCTGGTTCATTTACCCTGAACCACCTTCAAATTGAATTGGTTTTTTTCTCACGGCCAACCCAAGCAGGAGTGGATCCTGGGGAATTACACAGAAATAACAGCCTTCTTCTCCCCTTCCCCAGCCTCTGACTCACTCGCCTGCCCTTTTGTGCCTCTCTTCCATTATGCTTTCGTGCCTTCTGCTTAAGCTGTCTGAGCTCGTTTCCTCCATGAACCATCGTGATGTACAACACGTACAGTCCCAGGGCCAGATGAATGGTTTTCCATTAGAAGTACACTGTGCCATCTGGGGCACCTGGGAAGATAATGCCACAAAGACGCCCCCATCTTTCAAACACTCCGAAGGAAAGATCTGTACCGCTCTGTCTCGCTCGCCTCGACCACTGCCAGCTAACGCGCGGCTCCTCACTTCCGAAGCCTGCATTTCCTCTCCCCTCCGCATTCTCTGCAGTAGCTCAGTGCACCGCGTGGCGTGGGGCGCAGGGCTGAGAGCGAGAGGCTGCCTGCACCGAAAGGTAAAACACAATGACGATGCAAACTGTCAACACAAATAAAAGAAGCCCCTCAATTAACTCAATCAGGTGAAATACGCGCCTTGAAGGAGGGCTTAAAAGAACACGAGGACCATTTGGAAAGAATGGGGCCCTTCGCTGGGCCACAAAATTAATGTTCCCTTATTTTGGCACGTTTGTTATTTCTTCTGTGATTAAAAGTGGTGATGGGGGAAAAATCTCAGATGCAACAGAAGCCTTCTAAACTGATTTCTTTTGTGGGTGTGCATGCGTGCACCTCTATTTCTTTTAAAGCCTCTTAAGACAATGCTGTTGCCTTAAAAAAAAAAATTCCTGATTAGTATTCTGCATAAGGTACAGTCTTCATTGCAGTAGATACATAAAATCTATCTTCACTTTCACCACCTGTCACCTGAGAATTTTAAGATGATCTAGCTCTGAGATTGCAGGAAGCAGCCTTTCTGATTCTCATCTTTTCTCGACACCCCCACCCCCACCCCTTTTGTCATTGGCACGGCGTCTACAGTGAACTCCAGTCCATTTTTATTCCTTTGTCAAATGCTTTTATTCACAGGAAACTGAAGGCACATGTTTACTAGGGATAGAAATAGAAACACAATAAAAACCAGTTTGATAGATGATCTAGCCTATTCTTCACACTTCCCTGTTGTTTTATTGATTTACAGAACACAAAGACTAATCCGAATTTACATTGCTTGTATTTCCCCAGATCTCAAAGGACTTGTTCCCCTTTGCTCAGATTAACCAAGCCAATTTTTTTTCTTTGTATCCAGTAGCCTCCGTGACAGTCGAATAGCCTGTCAACTAATCAATTTATGCTGCAAAAACTAATTTTTACTTTAAACAAACATCCTAACATTGTGTTGACACAATTAAATGATTTCTGCGTTCTACCATATATCTCACACACACCCCAGGGAGCAGGTAAGAGCTACAGCTGAAATCACGCGCACGTGCTTCTGCATCAAATTAAATATTTTCCCCTTAATCCTACCACCAGCAGCTGTTAGGTACCGGGGCTTATTGCATATGGCCTACATAATGAGACCGATCCAGGCGGTTCCGGCTTCTCCACTGAATGCTGAGTAGCTTTCTTCCCCCCAAGGACATTAAGAGTTCCCGCTATCGAAAGAAGTTCTTCTGCCAGGGAAGAGTCTCGGCATACATGTTTGGAGATGAGGGGAGAAAGCATTTAGAGCCAGGCTTTCCACCTTGATTAAAATAAAAGGGATTGGCACCCGGCAAAGCCTTGAAACTGGCCAAGTCCCCAGAGTCGCGGCAGGATGAAGAGGGAGATGGGGTAGGTGCGGTCAGGCAGGAGATCTTTGCTCTCTTCGAAACCTGTCAAAAAATTAGGTCAACGTGATTTTGTATTTTAATGAAATAACTTCAGGGTAAGCCTGAGACTTGGAGGCCGCTAATACTTTTATGCTAGAGTGGCTTGTCATGCTTGACGTAATGTCTGGCTCTGTATGAGAAGGCATCGAAGCTAATGTTCTCCATGGCTAATCGGCCTTTAGCTGCTCCTGTTCTTTTAAATTCTCAGAAGCTCGAGCATCCATATGGATATTCCTATCTCTAACGGTATAAACATAGTGCAGGCTACACATCATCATTTCAATTGTCAAAACAGATGAAAGGATTTCTGATACTCCAATTAAACGAACCCGAAAGAAAATCATTTTCAAATATGCTCCATAAAATAACCTGAATGTTAAAACACCAGAACCTTCCGACCGTCTCCTCTGGCTACGTCGTTAAGCATTCCACCCCTCCCCAGCCTGGGTCCTTATCTGATTTGATTACTTTTAGAATGAATTTGGTTTTGAACATGAAAGCTGAGGAAGTTAAATTGGAAGAATAATGGCTTGGCATTTTATGTCATTTGGTTGAAATTGCAGGTGTGGGAGTCATGCCTGCTTCTCTAACTCGTGCTTGGCTATTTCCCCTTTAATTTACCGAATTTGAAATGGATTGCCGGTTCCAAATTACACTACACTTAAGGGACTTGCAAAGAATGCTTGTGATTTAGGATCCTACATTATTGCCTTGATGAAAAATTATGCAGACACACTCACAGCCCTACAAGAAAACTACTTCTTGTAAAACAAGAGTATTTGACAAACACCAGGAAGCTGAAGATGATAAAACACATTCTAAGCTCCTTTTCTTATTAATCAAGAGGGGGTACTGTGTTAATGGCAGTCTGAGGTATTGCATGGGGAAGATTCTGTGCAAGACAGTATGTGAGAACCAGTGAACAGTACCTGTGGCCTGGATGGCTCTCACAAAACTCTCTCATTTGAAGCCACTTAAAGGGTAGTTTCTAAGTACCAGGATTGTAATAACTTCCAAGCACCAAACATAACTTGCGTTATAGCCAACAGTACATTGACTCTTGAACAACGTGGCAGTTCAGGGGCTGAATGCACCACCCCAACCCCACCCCTCTGCGCAATTGAAAATCTATGGATAACTTTTGACTCCCTAAAAAGCTGCTAATAGCTTACTCTTGACTGGAAGCCTTACTGATAACTTAAATAGTCAATCCACACGTATTGTGTATGTTATCTGTATTATATACTGTATTCTTGCCATATCTAGAGAAAAGAAAATGGTATTAAGAAAATTATAAGGAGGACACCTGGGTGTCTCAGTCAGTGGAGCATCTAGCTCTTCATTTCAGCTCAGGTCATGATCTCAGGGGCATGAGATTGAGCCCCACATTGGGCTGCTTGAGGATCCTCTCCCCCTCTCTCTTTCTGCCCCCACATGCATACTCACACACACACACACACACACATTCTCTCTCTCTCTCTCTCTCAAATAAATAAATCTTAAAAAAAAAAAAGGAAATCGTAAGGAAGAGAAAATACATTTCTGGTACTATGCTATAACAAATCCATGTAAGTGAACCTGCATAGTTCAAACCTATGTTGTTCAAGAGTCCATTGTATTTCTGAATAGAAGGGGCAGCCTGAATGAGCAGTACTCAACTATAATTATCAGTACTACTTGCTTAAAAGTGATATACACTTTAATTCCAAAGTTTTGCTTCTTACTCTGACTTCAGCTCATCTATTTTTCATATCAATTGGTATCCGTAAGAGTGATACACTAGGACATGTTACATAGGTTAGACAGTTCAGAGCATACACGAGGTTGAATCTTTTAAGTTACAAATTAGTCACTCCGAACAGCTTCTTTATGCAGCTGGGCTCAACCTCTGTCCCACATCATGTGCCTGAAACCTGCCAAACACGTGGTCAAGGAAACAGGAAATGAATGGCTTGACTTCCAGTATGGCCCAAACATGGTGGATCTTACTGATGTGCCACACACACTTGGAAAGAGTGCATACTCTGTTTTTGTGGATGGAGGGTTCCAGAGAGGTCATTAGGGTAAGTTGTTTGAGACTGCTTCTCAAGTCTCCCATGCCCTTGGTGATTATTGATCTACTTGTACTGTCAGTTACCACGAGAGGAGTGTTTGGGTCTCTAAGTGTAAATGCAGACTTGGCTGCTCTTCCTCTATTTTGTCAATCTCTGCGTCATATATTCTGAGCTCTCCACTGGTAGGTGCATACACATTTACATTTGTTATATCTTCTTAGGAAATTGACCCTTATATCATTACCTCATACACCTCCTCATCTCTCTTTATCCCAATTGTCTTCATTTGGAAATCTGCATTTTCTCATGTTAATAGAGCGAATGCAGCTTTTTTGGCTGTTTGTACCATGTCTTTTTATATACTTTTAGTTTCACCATGTCATACTAATTAAAGTGGGTTTTTGTAGACAGCTTATGGCTTGATCTAATTTTTTAATCCAACCTGACAATCTGTCTTAATTGGGGCATTTTGATCATCTGCATTTAAAGTAGTTATTGATATGGTAATATTGAGTCTACCCTTTTATTATTTGTCTGTGTGTTCCTTTGAATTTTTTGTTTGTTTGTTTCTCTGTTCTCTTTTTTACATTCTTCTAGGTTACTTGAATATTTTTAGTACTTCATTTAATTCATCCATTAATGTTTGGAGTGTATCTTTTGGTATTAAGTTTTAGTTGTTGCTCTAGGGATTTTAATGTAGACGCCTAGCAATCTGGTATTTATAATGACTATTTTACCACTTCAAGTAAAATGTAAGAGCCTTATGAACATGTCCTATTTATCCTTTCTTTGTGTAATAGTTTTTATACATATCTGTATATATGCAGCACACCCTGGCCCCAGATAATGTTATTAGTTTTTCCTTTCAAGAATCACACATATTACAAGGAACATAAAAGGAGAAAACTTGAGGCACTTGGGTAGCTAGCTTAGTTAAATGTCTGCCTTCTGCTCAGGTCATGATCCCAGGGTCCTGGGACTGAGCCCCATGTCAGGCTCCCTGCTCAGCAGGAGCCTGCTTCTTCCTCTTCCTCTACCATTCCCCTTCTGCTTGTGCTCTCTGGTGCTCGCTCTCTCTCTCTCTCTGTCAAATAAATAAATAAAATCTTAAAAAAAAAAAAAAAGGAGAAAACTAGGCTATGTTTTTTACATAAGTGTTTTCCATTTCTTTCCCTCTTTCTTCATTCCTAAAGTTTCAAGTTCCCCCTCTGATACTATTTTTCTTCAACTTGAAAAACTCCCTTTAGCATTTCTTTTAGAGTAGATCTGATGGTGACAAATGCTCTTAGTTTTCCTTTATCTGACAATGTTTTTATTTCAACTTCATTCCTGGAAAATATTTCCACTGGATATAGAATTGGGAATTTGTAGTTTGCTTTGTTCGTTTGCTTGTTTGTCCAGTTGTTTGTTTTTTGTTCCCAGTTGTTCGAAGATGTTTCCACTGACTAGGCGCCATGAGTTCTGTCGAAAAACTTGTGGCAATTTCTGATGTTTCCTTGTATGTAATGTGTTGGTTTTTTCTGGCTGCTTTCAGGATGTTTTTCTTTATGTTTGGTTTTCTTCAGTTTGGTCATGTTACGTCTGAGGATGATTTTCTTTGTGTTTATCCTGCTTGAGATTCATGGAGCTTCTTGAATTCATAAGTTTTGTCAGCAATTTACTCTCTTATAATTCACTAGGTAACACTACTTTTATAACTACTATACACTTCCCTGTTAGAGAGAGAAAGCCCTAGTATATTCCCAACAACAAATTTTAAAAATGGCTGCAGGTGAAAGATATACTGAAGATGGGAAAGTATAGTTTTTAATTTTAAAAGGTAGGGGTAGGATAAAAGTACATGAACCAGCCAAAGAATTTGTCTATAGTCTTTTTTTTTTTTTTTTTTAAGATTAATTTATTTGAGAGAGAGAGAGAGAGAGAGCACATGAGCAGGAGGGACAGTGGGAGAGAGAGAGAATTTCAAGCAGACTCCGCACGGAGCACAGAGCCCAAAATGGAGGTCAGTCTCACGACCCTGAGATTATGACTTGAGAAGAAACCAAGAGTTGGAGACTCAGCTGACTGCACCCAGGTGCCCCTCATCTTCAGTTCTTTATGAGTTTTTAAAATGTGTTATTATGAAAATGTTATGTTCAGAATTTAAAGGATCATCAGGAGTCAGCATGAATTCACTCTAAAAAAATATTATCAGGTAAAACTCAATTTCTTTTTTCTTTTAGATAAACTTATTAGGCTGTAGAACTGGAAAATTGATTACCAGTAACATTGTTCAGTAGCAGGGCAATAGGTGTTATTCCTTTTAGCAAAAGGGAGAAATTTGGAGTAAATATAACCACCATTAAATGTATCATAACTGTTTTGGCAACTGTACCAAAGGGGTGTTTGTTAGTCAATATCAGCCCTAGAAAATTCTTTCTTATGCATCTTTAATGATTTCTGTTCTAAATCCATAATTGGGTGAAAGTATTGAAGCCCAAAAACATGATAAATATTTGGATGATCAAGTCAAGATCTAGAAGAATGACACTGGGGCACCTGGGTAGCTCAGTCGGTTAAGTGAAAGACTCTTGGTTTCAGCTCTGGTCATGATCTCAGAGTCGTGAGATCAAGCTCTGTGATAGGCTACATGCCTAAAGCGGAGTCTGCTTGGAGCTCTTTCTAACCCTCTCCCTCTGTCTTTCCCTCTTGCTCTCTCTCTCTCTGTCTCTCTCAAGTAAATAAATAAATCTTTAAAAAATAAAAGAATAACACTTAGCACTTCATTAGGCCTATAGTATATCAGGCAGTGTTCTAGGAGCTAGAGGTTGGAATTAATGTGTGACTCCTGAATTAACCAAGCTCTCAGCAGGACAAGAGAAGGCAGTAGTAATCAGCTTCTCCCCCAGAACATCACTTTCTCCTGGTTTCCCTCCCACCTCATTGATCTCTCTTTTTTGGTCTCCATTGCTATTTCTTCCTAGTATTAGAGGGACCAGGGCACTATTTTTTATTCCCATTTCTAGGAAGCTTACCAAGTCTCATGACTCATACAAATCTATAGCTTCAAGCTTCCAAATTCCAAATCTCCTGTCTAGACCCTTCTCCTGAATCCTGGCATGTGTTTTCCATTGTGTACTTGATACCACTACTCCATTGCCTGGATGCCAAGCTCCCACTTATCAAATCTCTCCTTTTGTAGTCCTCCTAATTTACTAAATGGCACCTCTGTCCTTTCAGTTGTCCTTCAAAAGATAGTTTTAAAATAAAAGACATTCCATCCCCTATTAACAAAGGAAAATGAGACTCAGAGAAGTGGACGTTCTCTGTCTAGATCACACAGCCAGTAATAAATGGTGTCAGGATTAAACCTACATTGATTGACGCCCCCTGTCTCCAGATGTTTCTAGTCTTTAATAAAGTTATATTGAAGTTTTATGCTTTTGTCCACAAAAATAAAAGCAGATTAAAAACCTGGAATATAATTCAGGAAAACAGAGTTCTGCAGCAGTGGCCCTTGCCTTTGGTAAAGGATTTGTTTTAAGGATTTGTTTGTTCTATAGGAGGTGGCTGCTCACAGAGGATACTTTAAGTCTGGGTGGTCTTATTTGAAAAGTAGTCTCTAGGTTGATGGAGTTGACAGTAAATTATACTCTGTGTTTGAAAGAACAAACTTGCAATATTCTGTTTTATTATGGAGACAACATAATTAGAAAGGGAATGCAAATAAAAGTCATTTAATGGGAAGGCACCAGGATGATAAGGGAGTTAGAAGTCATGACAAGGAGGAATTCTCAAAGAGCTGGAGAGGAGATGGCCTGAGAGACACTATTTTTAGATCTGTATTTCAGTTCTATAAAATAAACACGGAATGAAATCCTACTGGATGTCAGTTGGGCACTATCATAAGCACTAGAGAGACAAAGATTGAAAGTATGATCCTTGCCTTCCATTATCGAAGAATAGGTGTGGAAGTTACAGAGGGGTAGAAAGATATGTCCTTTAGATTGAGCCAAAATCTAATGGAATTATTCAAGGATGAAATGAGCTAGCCTTTTGCCATCACTAAAGATATTCAAGCACATGCTGGAAGTCTACGTGGTATAGGAAGGAAGCTATGGAATTAAATTAACCATCATATGAGTGATGGAGCTAAAGGACCTTTAAGCACTTCCAACCCTGAGATGCTATGATTCTTCCATCTCTGCTAGCCCTGTCCCTTAATGCCATAAATAATGGGGACATAACTGCAAAAAACTGCATTTACATGGCAAATGTAAATCATCCACTTCTTTGGGTAAGAATTGTCCTTCCTTTTTGTCAGTTCACATCACTTAGTGTGTCTTTCTTCTGTCCTAGAGAAAATTATAGGAAACACAAGCTAAGACAGGTAAACCCATCAAAGTTGTAACAGCAAGGGATTCAAACTTTTAAATATCCGTGTTTGTTTTTTGGTACCCTAATTGCATCTAATAGAACTAAATAGAATTGATATGGATAAAGGATAAGCCTAAGGTGCTAGAAAATATTTTTCCTTAAAAAAAAAAAAAAAAAAGTTGGGCGTCTAGATTGCTCAGTCATTAAGCATCTGCCTTCAGCATGGGTCGTGATCCCAGAGTCCTAGGATTGAGCCCGCATCAGGCTCCCTGCCCAGCAGGAAGCCTGCTTCTCCCTCTCCCACCCCCGCTACTTGTATTCCCTCTCTCACTGTCAAATAAATAAATAAAATCTTAAAAACAAAACAGAACAACAACAACAACAACAAAAAACCCAAAACCAAAACCCTCCCCTGTGTTTTTGTTTTTTTTTTTTTAAGTTTATGTTACAACAAACTAGGGACCAGTATAATGTTAGCATTTAATTTTATGCCACTGAAAGATTACTTTGCTCAGATTAAAACCACAGTGCTCTTTCTCATCATGGCCATCTGTAGTGTTCTCATCATTTTAGCAGCGGGTGAGTCCATTTCTTTCTATGAATTTTACAAGTCAAGACATTCCGTAAGTTGATTTGGTCAGGTGGGAAAAAAGCATAACAGTGAACTGACGGAAGAATTTTGAAAAGAGTGTGGCAGAATTTGATCAGTTCCCAGGGTTTTGTAAGAACAAAGGAAATGCTCAGATTTGAAGTCTTGAGAAAAAATGGTAAAGGTTAAGAAGAGAAGGACATGGGCACTTATTAATTCAAGATACATCTTGAACTCTTCAAATCTGATGATTCTAATAAACTACCTATATAGTTGCAGGCCCTAGTATGCATTATTTCACCAGGTACTTTACAAGGGCTACATTGTTTTTAAAAGGGTGTCCAGGTTGGGAAGAGTGACAGCACTGTAATATATACCTCATGAGCTATTTGGACAATGATTTAAAACTGCCCAACAGCCAAGTGCAAATACATAGATGAGTTATTGAGCAACTTCTGTGTGCTGCTGTGTGCCGTGTCGTTTAACCCCAAGCACAGTTCTTGGAAGTTGATGCTTTTACTGCAGCATAAACACGCAATCTTAAATAGCATGCCAAGCTTAGTTCTTCCTGATTCTGCATCTGGCTCATTCCACAGGATCCATGATGGCAAATTCTGGCATCTGTTGAAAGTCCATTTATTTGAGCACCGATAGGATTATTTAGGCATTTTACTCCTACATAGGCAAACAGGACTGGCCATGTTTTTGCAAAGATCTAAAACAAACAAACAAAAAAAACGGCTAACAAGTCAAACTGCCTGCCCCAGAGGATTTTGACAGGGTCCAGTGCTTAGTCTCACCTCGGGTGTTCTGAATTTCAGTCTGCAGGCTAACATTCTTCCGGGGATTTGAGGTGGGGAGAGGGGTTATTGACTAGGAGGAGGAAGAACAGACATCAGATAAACTGAGAGCTCCTTAGGAGAATCCAAAATGGGATTTGGATTCCAGCCGAAATGGACAGATAGGGACAGTTACATACTTTCCAGGGCCCAGTGCAAAATGGAAATACAGGACCCCTTCCTTGTACAAGAGTCAGGAAAGAAGTTCCATTAAAAAACTAAATATGGGGGGCGCCTGGGTGGCTCATTGAGTTGAAGCCTCTGCCTTCGGCTCGGGTCATGATCTCGGGGTCCTGGGATCGAGTCCCGCATCGGGCTCTCTGCTCGTTAGGGAGCCTGCTTCCTCCTCTCTCTGCCTTCCCCTGCCTACTTCTGATCTGTCTCTGTCAAAGGAATAAATCTAGTAATTAAAAAAAAAAAAATTAATATGGGAGCGCCTAAGTAGCTCAGTCAGTTAAGTGGCTGCCTTCAGCCCAGGTCATGATCCCAGGGTCCTGGGATCCAGCCCTGTGTTCTGCTTCTTGCTCAGCAGGGAGTCTGCTTCTCCTTCTGCCTCTGCCTGGCTCTCTGCCTACTCGTGTGTTCTACCTCTTTAACTCAAATAAATAAATAAAATCTTAAAAAAAACCCTAAATATGAAGATTTTTCCTTTCTTCTGTGAACTCTCAGCTTGTCATAGTATTTTTTATCTGCTATTTAGCATCATTCTAAGTTAAAAAAATTAAAATGTTAAAATTATTAGCATAAATTTTACCACTTATCTTTTTACTGGGCAATACCAGCTTTTTTTGTTTGTTTTGTTTTGTTTGTGGTTGTTGTTGTTGTTTTAAAGTAAGCTCCACGCCCAGCACAGAGCCCAACACAAGGCTTGAACTTACAACCCTGAGATCAAGACCCGAAGTGAGATCTAGTTGGATCCCAGGTGCCCCAGGGCAATGCCAGTTTTAAATGCAAATACAAGAGCATTTAGCTCTTATGTATCATCACCAAAATGACACCATTTGTGCATGCGTATATATTTGTTCTTATCACAATAGTGAGCATTCTGCACAAAATGAACTCCTTTTAATTTCACTTCCCTCTTTGTTCACATCCTCATACTCTATACTTTGCCCTACTGATGAGTCAGAATGGACTGAAAGAAAAGGCACTATTTTATAAAAGAACTGTTGTCTTTCTCTTTCAGAGGCCATCATTTTCAGTGTTCGTTGTTGGCTAACATAGGGCAATAATGTGGGTTAGAAGGACAGGACAGGTTTCTTCGGTCGTTTGGGTTTCCTAAAACACTTTTGTCAACTTTCTGTGTTCAAAGAAAGTTCTGCTTCTAACAGAAAGGATGACTTCTTGGGGATGCCAGTGCCCCTGTTTACTCAGTTATAGATCTAATACACTGATCTTGTACTTGCTTTGAGTCCCACTGAACTCCCACGTGTTGAGAGTCTACTGGAATTTTGTATTCATGACAGCTCACGAATGCCACCATTTTGTGATAGCAAAAAAAAAAAAAAAAAGTAGGGCCTGCATACTGAGTCATCTATACACGTGCTCCATTATTCCATTGAACTTCACCCATTCAAGTTCAAAGATAAAACTGTTAAGAATTTCAAGATGGCCATTGCTGCTATAAACATTGGGGTACAGATGGCCCTTCTTTTCACGACATCTATATCCTTGGGGTAAAACCCAGGAATGCAATTGCAGGGTCATAGGGAAGCTCTATTTTTAATTTCTTGAGGAATCTCCACACTGTTCTCCAAAGAGGCTGCACCAACTTGCATTCCCACCAACAGTGTAAGAGGGTTCCCCTTTCTCCACATCCTCTCCAGCACATGTTGTTTCCTGTTTTGTTAATTTTGGCCATTCTAACTGACGTAAGGTGATATCTCAATGTGGTTTAATTTGAATCTCCCTGAGGGCTAATGATGATGAACATTTTTTCATGTGTCTGATAGCCATTTGTATGTCTTGACTGGAGAAGTGTCTGTTCATATCTTCTGCCCATTTTTTGATATATTTGCCTGTTTCGTGTGTGTTGAGTTTGAGGAGTTCATTTTAGATCCTGGATATCAACCTTTTGTCTGTACTGTCATTTGCAAATATCTTCTCCCATTCCGTGGGTTGCTTCAACAGAGCATAAAAACAAGCATAGGGCCGTTCTAAGCACTAGGCACCATGAGACCACACAGACTGCACACTCATGAAGCCGGACTTCCCAGAGGACAGATGTAGAAAAGATGCTAGGATTTCTGCCAAGATGGAGTAGGACCTATAAAGTCTATGTCTTCCAGTGGTAACAAGGAAAGACTGGTTAAAATACAGAAAACACAACTATGTAAGGGCAGAAATGAAACAGTAGTAGGTGGAATGAGGAGGAAAGTTAATTCAAGGACAACTGGTAAGGTAGCAGTGAGTTGCCCCTCCCCACAGAGTTGCCCTTTCTGTCCCATCTTGGGCCCAAGAGCAGGCCAAATCAGCGAACTTGGCAGTAGGTACAGGAAGCACAATCTCTGGGAGAAACCAGTCTTTCTGACCCGAGAACGGGAAAAAGGGGCTCCTGTCCCCTGGGACTGAGAGAGTGGGGGAGGTCTGTTTTTTTCCTCTCTTTTCCACTCCCTGCCCTGATTCAAGGCCAGCTATGGGTACAGATCTACATTGCTTGGTGGCACGTAAAACCTGAGGGAAAACCTGTCCTTCTTGATTAGATTATGTAGAATGCCCTTGTTTGTAGGAAATATGCACCAAAGTATTACCCGGTGGTGGTGTATTTTGTTGGCAATTGACCTGTAATTTATTTCTACATTTATTATATACATGGGAAATCTTAGTTCCCATGGATGCATCCAATTCCAAGCCAACATCACAGGGTTTATTCTAGTGTTCTCTATTTTTAACTTTCTTCTTCATCAATGAGAAACCTGGTTCCCGTCAACCTTAATATCCTCACTGCTTTGATCAGTCCCTTTGTGTGTAATGTCCTACCTTTCCTGTTCTGAGGTGACATCCTGCTGTAGTCCACACCCTGCATTCCCACACCCCCAGTGCCCTCCTCACCACAGTGAGGCTCTGACACCCCATGATGACCAGCCCTTTGAACCTTTCCTTTCTTATTCTCAAGGACTCTAACACCTTACTCTGGGAAATCCTGGCTCTCTCCAGCTGCTAGCTGAGATTGTCTTCTTTCGGGATGTCTTTTCCTTTAATGCCCACGGTTACTGGTCCTGCCTCCTGGAAGAATGAAGAGGCGGACCAGACATAGTGGTGGGCAGCAAAGCAAAGTTTATTGGGTGATGGTACAAAGCTCCCAAAGAGGGAGGGGACCAAAGAAGGCTGCCATTGGAGTTTCTAAGCCTAGGGGTTTTTATAAGAATATTGGCAGGCTGTTTTAATCTGATTAACCCTCCGTGCACCTGTCACCCAATCAGATTTTTGTCTACACACTCATCTACATATCAGGTAGTTGTTTACACAGGTAAGTGTGTAGGGTGGTGTAGGGTGGTGTAGATTCTAGGTTCTGTAGGTTCTAGGGTGGTGTAACATAAGAGGATGGGGTTTTTTTCCTTTAAAGGTAGTTTCCTTTAGGATGGGGCCCTTTGCCCCTGTCTGCCTTTCTTCTCACTATCCTCCATCAGTCTCACCTAGTGGCTTCGGAATTCCGTTTTCCAGGAAAGAAAGAAAAGGAAAGAAAACCTTTCATTTTCAAATGCTGCTTACCTCACTTCCAGTCTGGTGGGTACATAATTTCTCTAGCTCCTTTATATGGTCTCATCATTTACTATACTCTTTCAAGTACCTAGCAAAGTGCCTACCACATTGTGTGCACTTAAAATTGGCTATTGATTCAATTAACGTTGCCATGACCTGTTAAGGAGCCCCTGAGTTCCATGTTAGCTTCTGCTTCATGTTTGGATTTCTAGGATGTATAATCTTTGCTGGGTAACAATGATAGCAAAGATTTAGCTTGCCTTGTGCCACATATTTTCCAAAGTGTTTTCCATGATTGAACTTAATCCACAATAGCATAAAGAATATGTATTATTACTATCACTACTTTACAAGGAAATTTGCAAGGCAAACAGAAGTTACTAAGTTGCCCCAAAGAGTACAGCCAGTAATTCGTCGGGCTGGGATTTGAACCTAGCTTCAGAGTCCACATTCTTTTTTTTTTTTTTTTTAAGACTTTATTTATTTGTTTGACAGAGACAGCAAGAGAAGGAACGGAAGCTGGGAGAGTGGGGAGGGAGAATCAGACTCCCCACTGAGCAGGGAGCCCAACCCGGCGCTGAATCCCAAGATCCGGGGATCATGACTTGAACTCAAGGCAGACGTTTAAGGACTGAGCCACCCAGGCACCTCCAGAGTCCACATTCTTAGCCACTGTGTGAGTGACTATGGCTTTAGTCCTTGCACTCCAAATTGGCTCTGTTAGTCTTTGTATTCACACAGTATCTTTTGAATATTTCTGTATTGTACCTGTCTCATTTGCAGTGCTGATACTGGGTATTAATTTCACACAGTTCCAGGTTTATGATCTCACCTGTACTTGCATCTAACCACATAATCTCTCTGGTTCCATTAAAACTCAGGGGCTAGCACTGAGTTTGCTGGGATAGCAGACTGCATCCCAGGAGCCACTAGTATTTACCCTGTTGACTCTTCTTATAGCTCCGGGGGGAAGTGGGATTGGGGTGGATATCCCCTTCTAGACTACAGAGAGTGAGACTTACTAATACTTCCTTCTAAGGGGTTTATTCATAATTGATGGATAAGGTATACATTTCAAGTGACATTTTAATCATGATTATTAGATCATCAAATCTTAGTGATATTTTTTGTTTTTAATCATTTTTATAATTTCAACTTTGTTTTACTTATCATTAATTAGGTTTTCAATATTGGTTGTGACTCCTTTTTGAGTACTTTTTCATCTAAAATATTTGGACTTTTTAACTCCACTGGTCTTTTGGGGGCAACATCCTTCCACAGTAACTAGCTACACAGTTAAATCTGGGAGTGTGCCTATATTTATTTTTAAATTGTCTTGATGAGCTCAACTGGAAATTTCCATCTGACAGGTTTTCCCCCCAATCCCCAATCCTATTATTTCTAATGTGCGTGTTCTTGCTTCAGCCAAAACCCCTCTCATCATTGAGAATCAGGCCTGAATATCCCATTCCTCTAAGACTTTTCATTTTCATGCCCAGGGCTTTCACAGTCCCAGAATTCACCTTTCTTCTATTTCCTGGAAGTCGTACTTTGTTTTCAGGCAGGATTTGGTACCAAATACACAATGGAATGTATTTCAGGGAACTCTTTGTTACATATTGGATGCATGTACAGGCACTCAGCATAGCATCCAGTTCCTCGAAACTAGGTTTTCATTAACAATGACACACATCATTTCCTTCTAGAGCTGTGAGTAGTAGTTTTATCTCATTGCACTTGAGAATTTTATTGAGCATCTTCTCTCCAACACACGTGCTCATGCTTGGGGAGACCCTGCTCTCTTCCCTGGACTTGGTCAGGATGCAGCATCTGGAAGACCTGTCCCAGCACGAGGGCTGGGGAGCACGTAGCTCAGAGAAGGGGAGCTGAGAAGCAGCCTCTTATGGAGATGAAGTGAAAGGCAAGTGAGACCATCAGACAGATTCGTCAGAATGAGGGGGATAGGATAGCCAGAGGAGGGAAGGCCAGCTCACAGCTGAGATGGGATTAAGCAGAAGGTGGGAGGAATTGTCCGAGGCCAACAGGGGTTTTTATCAGGAGCCTACAGGTACGTGAGAAGAGACAGGATGGTGGTTGCTAAAGCTGTTGAGCCAGTGTGGACACTCATTATGGAGCTTCTGGGGTGCTGAGTTTTCCCCTTTGTGTGGTCATGTCCTTCTACTCTCCAGCCTTATGATGGATTTTCCTCCATTTCCTAGTTTTGGTGCCATGGAACATGGTTCACTTGAAGTAACTTAAACATTTTTCTTTTTCTGTGGAAGGGTTCTTGCTGCTTCATCCTGACCAGCTCCTTTAAGTACCCAAACCACCCCCACTCAACACAGCCTGCAGGGGGCTCTCCTGCTTGGTCCACAGCCTTCACCCTGAATCCCCTGCCCTTGTCAATTTCACACTCATTCCCCTTCTGAAATTGCTACTGTTTCCTTTTCTGACCTTGTTTCTCCCCTCAGACCTCAGTACTATCTTCCTAGCTGGGAACTTTTTTGCTTTCCTTGACTATGATTTAGTTTTTCTTGGTTGTCAGTGCCTCCAGTAGTCAATAGCCAAGCTGGTCAGCCCAGCCCCAGAGGTTGTCTGTGGGCAAAGCTCCAGTGGTCTCTGGACCCAGGGGATGCTCAGGAGTCCTCCGAAGGGAATGTGCCATCTCTCTCCTACTGCAAAATACGTCTTTCTCTCTCATTAGTAGGAGTATAGAGAGGGACTCTTCAAACAGAGGGATCGGGGTGCCTAAGTGGCTCAGTTGGTTAAATGTCTGCCTTTGATTCAGGTCATGATCTTAGGGTCCTGGGATTGAGCCCCAAGTCGGACTCCCTGCTCATCTGTCTACCTGCCTCTCTCTCTCTGCTTGTGCATGCTCTCTCTCTCAAGCAAGTAAATAAAAAAATCTACCCCCCCCCCCCAAAAAAAAACCCAAAACAGAGGGATCATCAGCTATAGCATTTTCCATTCTTAGTAGTTGTTTGCCTCCGGCAGGAAGACAGCCTATCCTCCTTTGGCCTCCACCCCTTTGTGTTGTTGGGTATGGTTTTTCCTGCTGTCTCCCTTAATAGACTTCCAGAAAACTAGTTGTATAGTACAGTCCCTCTGCATCTCTGCTGAGATAAAAAAAAGTTAGCTTTTAAAAAAGTTTTCTTTGTAATATCTCTCATTCCTTTCTCTATTATACAGGGGCAATTTAGGGGGACAAATTTCAGCAAATTATTACAATTATCCTTAGCCTGCTGGTATATTTCAGCAGGCCCTACCTACACTGTCTTCTGTCAGTAGCCCAATGCAAAGAACCTGAATAATCTTGGAAATACATAGATAATCCATAATCCTTTTCTCGCCTTTAACTTAAGGATTTTTTTTTTTCAAGTCATTTCCCATTTTAATGGTTAGCAAGAAAGAAAAAGGAAGTACTTGAATTGTATTTCCCTTCCCTTCTCATTCATAATTGTAGATAGCAGGAGAAACCAGAAAGATGTGTGAATTTATTCAAGAAAATTTATTGTGCCTCTCCTACGTGCTAGACATAAGGCTAAGAAGTGGCTTCACAGAGATGAAAGAACAGTGTCTGTTTTCTAGGAGTTGAGAGCCCAGTGGGGGATAGGGACCTACATAAAACAAAGTCCAACAGAAATATTGACAGAAGAGTATTTTAAGTACTGTGACGACATTTAGCATTCACGAGGGAGAAGAGGCTCAGGGAGAACTTCTGAGAGGTCTGTGCCTGTGCTGAGTCATACAAGGACTCGAAGGGGCTGACTGGACATAGGTACACAGTGATTTCAGATGCCAGGAACAGCACTAACATAGGAGGCAAGAGGGCTTGAGGGGAGTGTGCTGGGGTTGCAGGAAATGTGGCATATCTGGAACATGGGGAATGTGGGGGTGTCAGAGAAAAGTGGGAAGGACAGAGTCTGGGGCCAGATCTCGGGGACCTCTGGTGCCCTCCTACGGAATCAGAGCTATGGCTCCGGGGCTGGAGAGCCACTGGTGCATTTAAGCAGGAGAAAGGCATTATGTAATGTGCTTTTGAAGAGAGTTTTGGCTCCAATGTGGCTGATGGTTTAGAATGGGACAAGTATAGAGGCAGGAAGATGAGAATTAAATTCATACTGGGAAGAGTTTGTAAGGGTCTGAGTCAAGGCAGAAGCAATGAAAATTGAACGAAATGATTTGAGGGACATTAAGGGAGTGCAATTGACAGAATTTGGTCCCATTCTGACAGAAATGAAGAAATAGAGAATAATTCACAGACTTATCTTTTTCTGCTTAAGTAACTAGATGGACTTCATAATAATAAAGGACTTGAGCTATAAAAAAATAGCTGACATTTATCGAGCACTTTCTATGTGCTAAGTAGTTTAGGTATATTGCCTCACTTTATCTTTAAAACAACACCATGAAGCAGATCTTATTAAGCACATTTTACAAATAAGAAAAGGCCAGCAGCATCTTTCCCAGCATCATGTAGTAAGTGGCCAGACTGGGATCTGAATACAGGTGTGGGCACCTTCAGAATCTGACATTCCAACACAATCCTATTTTGTCCACAGGGGATGGATTTGGTTCAGGGAAGAGATGAGGAGTCCTGTTTTGGACACGTAGGTGGATTTCTAACAGGTAGTTGTGATCCTATCCAGAGGAGGATAGGCTCTGTGTCTTCCTACCCGAGGCAAACAACTACCATGAGAATGATAGCTTTGAAGGTGAAGTGAATGATTTGATCTGGGGTCAGCTATCTAGGGAAGGAGCCAGAGAGACAACCAGGAGTCCACCAAATTGTCCAAAATGTGACCTGCTATGCTCCAAAGTGGTGACTCCACAGAAGAAGGAAGCCATGATCCTCTTCAGCAGGGTTGGGCTAACCTGCCACATCCTGTCCCTTAGTCTCAACCCACCTCATCACCGTGCCTCTGTGAAAGGAGTGGGTTAAGTTTGTTCCACTTTTTCTTTTCCTTATGATGATTCTTATCATGAGAACACATTAATCTTGTGCTATTTTCTGTTTTCATTACAATCTTTGTCACACAAGTGGAGCATCAGAATGTTAATGCCTCATATCTTCTGTGAAGAATAGTAGAATTCTCCATTGCTTTGACCTTTCCAATGTTCTGTATTTCGATTGGGTCTGGAAGTTGATGATTAATGATAATTACAATAATTACACCAAGGGACTCGAAATATAAATTACCAAATGTTCAAAGGAAGCCACTTGAAACCTTTAATAGAATCTTGAACAATCTCTGTCCAAATGTTCCCACTTCCTCCATCAGACGTCCCTCGGTGAGTAGGTTGGGAGAGATTCAGCCTAGGTTGTAGCCAGGAGAATAAAAGAGCTGTGATTTGTGAGCCATGTTTTAGTTATATGAAGGGGGAAAAAAAGAAATCAATTTTTAAATCAATAGAATGGTCCTTCGCCCAAACAGCTTTGCTTAACAAAGAGTGAGCATTCCATAAAACAAGACTTCGCTTTCGATTCAGATCATTAACTACGATTCCCATTAGGCAGGAGGTGCCACAGGGAAAGGGGATATTTCCTTGTCTCCTCTGCTCTGGTTTCTTGGCTTTAATTTTAGGGAGGTGTAGCTTTTCGGCACAGAGACATTAGGACTCTATGTGGCCTTTGCTCCTTTGCTTGCAGAGGCCACTCAAACCTGGCACTGATATTCATGCAATCATATTCTCCGTGAGCCTTTGCAACGGGCAGGATGCAGATTCCCTGAGGCTTTTTTTTTTTTTTTTTTAATAAGTAGTACGAAACACTGGAATGAGGGTTTCATTTTGAGACCCCTGGTTATTTTCTTCCTGCTGCAGGGGTTCTACCTGACTTGTGATGCCAGGCAGTTTATAAAGTCTCCCAATCTTGATCTAGAAGGTTGGAGAAGTTACCATCATGCTGCACTTCCAAAGGGTAGCATTGAGGATGATGAAACATCTAAAAACATCTGTGGGTGGTCACTCTGGAGCTTTTTTTTTTTTTTTCATAGGATGACAGGGTGGAAAGAACCACCTCTTGCTATAATTTAAATACAGGCATCCTGTCGACTTTTGACTATGTCAGTTTATGTTATGGGTACGTTATTTCTAATTAGCCTTATCCAGACTCTTTACATTTAGAAGTCTAGGTATTGAGAATGTTACGGGAGAGTAACAGAATGGCTAGAGGAAAATGATGGGAGATCTCTTGGTGTCATTGTCTGGACTTGGATAGGATGCTGTGGGTTTGTATGGAGGCCAGGACTGACTGAAACTCTGTGCTACACGTGAGAGCCTCTGCAACAGGCAAGATGTGATTTCCTGAGGTTGGTTGGTTGATTTTAATGAAAGGTGAAACTCAGTGGATCCCCCAGGGTCTTGGGGCTCAGGCCAGAGGCCACCCTGCAGGCCAGAAAGAGCCTAATTTCACCTTCTTAAGGTGCATTGCCCATCGGGGTCTTCACAGAGATCTGTATCTCTGAGATGGCCAGAAGGCCACTGCCACCAAACTAGCTGGCCTACTTGTTGAAGAGTGTTTTGTTTTGTTTTTAATAAGACAATAAGAGGTACACAGCATAGCAAGGGCCTTCTGGCCCACAGACAGCAGCCCTGTCTCTTGATTTTGCTCTGGGATCTGCACGGCCCAAGAAAGCCCCCACCTGTCTTCCCAGAGGCGTGCTGTGAGGGTGGCTCTGAGGATTCTCAAGTTCAGAGAGGCTGACCCCTACTTTAGCAGATGGTCGGGCTGCTTTGGGATGTGTTTCCTTTCCCCAGAACATCCCACTGGATTCCAGAGGATTCTAATGAATCAGTCTGGAGCATGCCTAGATAGTTTCAAGTAAACCCTAACTTTTAAGAGTGTTTTATATTCATGAAGAACGTGGCCCCGAGTGTGTGTCTATGTGGCAGAAAAGCATATTTCTATTCATCTTCACTTTTCTCTTTTGAGAGTTGTCGCACTACTCTTTGGCCTACATTACATCCCAGAGAATATAGGTAGGGGACGAGAGTTTTATTCCATAATGTTAACTGGGGCATGACCGTCTGAGTCAAGTTTTGTCATTATTGTTACTGCTTCTCCCCTGTACTTTGCTTTGGTAGCAGAAACAGAGCTTTTAGAAGGGTGAACTTGAATTCAACCTGGATGCCCGATGAGTTAATAAATGAATCGAGAAGCATTTGGTAAGTTCTTTTCTTCAAGTGGAGGTAGGCTTTTTTTGAGCTCTTTATTCTGCGGAGATATTCAGAGCTTGTAAACATGAACTCAGGGAAATTCAGACTGTGACAGTTGATCTTGTAACCTGGGCAGTTACCACCATATTAAATTGCATCCTGATTATTTGGAAAGCACAATGCTTTTGATCAGCTATTGAGGTCATGTTTGTGGGGTCAAGTATCCCATTATACTTATATTCCCTTCCAAATGGATTTGTACCTTTATTTTATTCTGCTGGTTGTTTTTCTGTCCTATTATTACAGCTATTATTGCGGCCTTAAAAATAGCTCCTATCCCCACACCCAGAAGTTAAAAGAGACATTCCTAAAAAATAAACAAATAAATAAATAAAGCAGATCTAATGAAAAAGTTAATATACTAACCTCCTCTTTTGAATATGAGGTGTGTATAGGTGTATGTGTTTGTGTGTGTGCGTATTTTGAGAGAGACAAAAAGAGAGTTAGTTAATAATATTTGTACCTGAACACAGAGTGATTGAAGACAGGTTCTCTTGTCTTAGCAGAATGGATGGAGAGAAAGAGGGTTCAGATGCACAAGAAAAAGAACAGGGTCAGTACCAGAAGGGACATATGGCAATAGTGGCCAATATGCAAGGAACCGATGCAAATGCTACAAGCCAATTGTTGTTTGGAAGCTGCCTAATGAGTCTGGAAAACGACCCAACTTCTAAGGTTCTATAACTGCCTCACTTAGCTTTGATTTTTATAAATAGTCACATTTGTTCCAACCCCTGTCTCCACATCCTGTTAGTAATATCGGTCAATTTATATATGTCGAGTGGGAAGTACATTAATTTAGATTCCCTGAACATCTGCTGGTGCCTAGATGGACTTGAACCGAAATTAAAATCATTGAGTCATTCACCCCACAAATATTTATTGAGCATCCCGGGGCCTGTGCAGTCTGTCAGAAGGCTCCCTCAGCAACGAAGGGCACTCTGTGAGAGGAAACACCCACGAGAATTGCGAAAAGAAATAAAAAGCCAGTTGGAGCAGGCCCTGGAGAATTCACTCATCTCTTCCTTTGTGATTATTACCGCTCCCAAGACTTTGAACCTCTGTGCATCTAGATTCCCAACTTGTATTTGTGACTGGCTTCTCCAGGTTTGTCTTGCCTTTCCTGGTTTCTGGATTCACCCCTCCTCCTTCAGCGACAGCATGTTTCTAGTTAGACCTGTTTCATTTCCCGACTCTGTACTCCAGCCATAAGAGCTCAAGACTTACCTTCCAGCTCTTCTTGTTTTAATATGTGGAAATTGACCTGGAATGGGATAGGGAGGGAATAAGACAAAGTCCCCACCCAGGATCCAGGTGCTCTTTATCATGCAACAGAACAGGCTCTTATTCTAAACAAGGGGGAGACAGCATAGCCTAAATGTTCTTGGCAGCTTCTATGGGCTTGTCAATTTGAGTGTGAACGGAAGATTCCGTGACTCCTTCGGTCATGCCCCTCTCTACACCTTACAGTCGGTGCTGGTGATGCTGGGGCATGACCGCGAACCGTTGCTGGGCATGACCTTGGCTAAATGGGGCAAGAGGATGAACTAGTTTCCAATACTGGCTCTCTGCAAGCCTGCTTTCAGTCTTTCCTGCCCGCCTCCTGCAGGGTGTGATAATCACTCGCTCATTGATTCAACCTCTTCTGGTGCTGAGTGGAAGCTACTGTAATCAATTAAGGTCACGAGGATTCTATTTGTGTCCCACCACCACAGCCTCGGAATGATACCCTACCATCAGGAAACAGTTAATTCAGCTGTCGTGACGGCCTCTCTTAAGATGGAGATGAACTGACTCATTGTGTTCCTCGGTCTTTTCCTTTCACATGCACTGTCCTATCCGTCACAGAGGTCCCTTTTTAAATGATCGCCGTATGTCAGTGTCAGTGTCGTATTCGGATATAGGAAAATACACAGTCACCAGTGTCATAACCTTTAACGTTTGCGGGTGTTCCATTGCGAGAGCGTTTGGTGTCAAAATTGTAGTTTGTGGACCCATGCTGCCTATGAAATCATCATCATCACCTGGGAGTCCTCCGGACCAGATTCCTCAATACACTGACTGCCTTTCAGTATCCTGGTTCTTGGGTGCCACCCTCTATAGTTTGTAAATGCGACACTGACCTTCCTGGTTTATCTAACTTGCTCGCTTACGGGGCTCCCGATAGCTTCCATCTTCCATGGCATTCTTTAGTAACAACATTCACTTTGTGATTCCTCTGAAAGCTGAAAGCTCAAAACACTGAGCAAACTGAAAAGTCAAAGCAAAAGCCTCTCGTCCTCTTGATCATTAATCACTGGCTGGGTGTGTGTGTCAGAACTTGGTGCCGCTCTGATTTCTCTCCTATGCCCTTCGGGCAGAAACCTCTCCTTATTTGTGTCTTCTGGAGCACCCCGTACACTGCCGGAGCTCCATAAATAATTAATCTCACCAATAATAATGGGAAGCAGAGGCTTCCAAGAGCCTTCCTTTCCCCGTTCTGTGAAACGGGTGTTATGGTATTTTGACTATCAAAACAATGATTAAGCGGCTTTGGCACACTTTATGTTTGGGCTAAATGCGATTTTGCTAATGCACCATCTCGTTCCTCCCTCCCCCAACACTCGTATTTTAATGATTTCTAATTAATATTGTAATATTTCTTGAATAATTCATGTTTTTAAACAAGAAGGGCTGGCATACATTTCTGTCAATCTGTCTGTGTATTGCAGTGCTGTTCACAACAAACAAACACAGTCTGCTTCCCTTGGAGATTCGGGGGAAGAGGCAACAGAAAAGAGAGAGACATCAGAGTCTGGGGCTGGATTCTCGTTCCTCCCCAGAAGAGCGGGGGGGGGGGGGCTCCCCAGGTTGCCTTCTGGGGTTTCCAGGCAGACACCTTTGTCTTTGCTATCACCTCCTTGTCATTCCGTTTTTCTCTCCTGACAGGAGCCCGAGGCCCTTAAGCTGCACTTCGTTACCCTAAACCATCCTCTCCTCCTTGCCCAGCTGTTCCCTGAACCGCCAGCCCCATCACAAATTCGTCTTTTTGCCTCTCTGGACATGGCTCAAGGATAGGCATACACTGTAATCTGATAGACCAGTCAGGGCCACGTGGATAAAAATGGGGGATAGATGTCTTCATTTGGTCGGCCGATATTTCCTGAGCCCCTGCTGCTGGCTCAGAACCCCACAAGCCAGACGGCATTAGGCGAAGGAATGCAACTGTTCCTCTCTAGAGGCTCCGGAAGAATCCATTTGGGACTCTCTAGAAGTCTAAGGGGGATTTCTTTTAAGAGAGGTCTTAAAGCCCCTTTCAGGACAGCTGCAGATGCTAAGGTCATACAGCTCAGGCTACAGCTGCGATGTGGTAGAAAGCCGTGGGTGGGTGTTTTTTGTTTTGTTTTGTTTTGTTCATTTGTTTTTTTAATGTTCATTTTCATTGTGTTGTTCAGTAAGAACCAACCTAGGGACTGGAAGAAAGGCTTCAGAATAAAAGCTTAGCTCTGTCCCGAGCCTACCATTCCACCTCCACACTCTACGTGGTGGTGACCTTTACCTTGTGCAGGACTAAGGTCACATTCCATTGAAATCAACAGAAAATTGCTCAGGGACCCGGAAGCAGGAACTTGTTTACCTCCAGCCTTTTCTTCTTCTGTTTAGGAAGGCGGCTGCTTTAGACCAGCTTCCCTGGGAGATACGCTGTCAAGTGGCTTTCATTTCCCTCCTTCTTCTTTGGAGCTGGAGGAAAGACTTTATCTATCATTTCTGCCCACGTTACAGTGCTGCTAATGCTAGGCTGACCCTGCTGCTGGGGCCATTAATGTGTGTCACTGTTAATTAGCAGCCAATGGAATACCCAAGCCAGCGACATGGTTCGCTGAGACGGATGTGCTTGTTTTGATTGCCTTTGCTATTGCTAGGCTAACTATCATTTCTACTAATGATTTCCAAGTAGGTAGCAAAAGGGTAGGAGGGAAACAACTTAATTTGATTCCCCGCCCCCCCACTATCTCTAAGAGCAGTTTTAGTGGTGAAAATACTCTGCAAGGCAACTGCTCCCGAATTCGTTGAGGTCTTTGGAAAGACAGATTGTTATTAACCGACCGTATCGAGATAGGGAGTGCTGGTGATTATGTATAAGGGTATAATCTTCGAGGGCTGGAGATAACATACCTGCCCTCTGAAGGCCTACGAATGGCTTCTGTAGACACAATCATCCTGCAGACAGAAGGGTCGCCCATTGCTTTTGCTCATCCTAATGATGCCGAGTAGTGGAAAGTGAGGTTGAAAGTGAACCCAAAGTGGTAGGAGGTACGCTGCTGGTAGGAGGAGGAAAAAAGGCAGCTTGTCTCTACCCAAAGGCCATAGGAAGTTGGGATGGAATTTAGGTAAGATGATTACATCTACAAAAGGAAATTTGTAGTGAGGGAAGTTGAGCCTCTTGGTAACTTTGAGAGTTGTCAGAATGCACATTTGCCTGCCTACATGCTCCTCTGGTGTCCCCTTGACACGTGGGTTTAATGTCATTCTATCTCATAATACTGTGGCCACATGTCCGAACCCCCAGGGCTAGGATTAAGAATGAACATCTTCCTAGACTGGAATCAGAAACTCATGTCTCTGAGCTCAGTAGTATTTCAATAGCAATGGACAATTTTTGTACATGTCGCTCTTGGTGCATTTCCTGCCCTCAGCCGTTGTAGTCAGGGACTCTGCTACATTTCCCTCTGTCTCCAAACTGGTCCTGGCTACATCCTCTCTCGTTTCCAGCATTTAGCTTTCTAGAAAAAGCACTCAGATTCTACTCCATGGCTTAGAAACATCTCATCACGCATCCATCTTCCACCTGTTCAAGACTACTACTGTCTCCAGGGTTGGGAATCTTCTATTAGCTCCTTTGGACTGTGCCCCATTTGCCATTTCTCCCTCTCTTGGATCTTCAAACTTGCCAGGTTCACTGATACCTCTAGAGGTTCTCTGAAAGGAGTAGTAAATGTAGCTCCCATTTTTCTTATTCAAAAACCTCTATTTCCCTTTCCCTTCATAGGAAAGTTTCTTGAAATAACAACCTATGGTGAATTTCTCTGCTTCTCACTTTACCTTTGTTTCTCAAACAATAGGGCTAGACTTCTGTCTCGTCCCCGTCACTCCACTAAACTGCCCATCAAAGACCACAGACAGCATCATTAGCCAAACACAGGCAGCGATGTTCAGTTCTCATCTGACCTGGCTCTCAGAGAATTGACCATGGTTGTCCCTCCTTATCTCATGATGTTCTTTCCTCATTTGGATTGGTTTCCATGACAGTTCTCTTGCTAGGACGGCTTTCTTACATTTCTGGTAGCCCCTTCTCAGCCTTATTTGTGGGATGTTCATTCTATATCTATCACTTAGATGTTGGAATTCTTGAGGGCTCTCTCTTCTGGGATCTTATCTTTTTTGTCATCGTGGTCTTTTGGAGAAATCTTATTCTAGGTTTTAGTTACCACATACCCTCTTTATAAATAATCTTTAGTTATACACATACCCCCTGCCCCCCCCCCTTAAAAAAATCTTTGACTCTCTTCTTAGCCTAAAAGCTTCTTTGTCTAAAAGCACGAGATTTTTTCCATCAGGACCCCAGTTCTTCTCCTCTAACCCATTATGTTCAAAACCAAAACAATCCTCTTTTTCTCTGAGTCTAAAATGTGATCTCCTTTCTGTATTCCCTGTCCAGAATCTGACAACCATCTACCCAATTGCTCAAGCTAGAAATCTGGCTCTATCTTTTCTCTTTATTCTCACTCGTCATCCAGGGTGAGTCCTCTTGACTCTGTAGTTCATTGTCACCTTCGCCGTCAAAGCCCTGATTTGCATCCTCTTCACTGTCAGATAATTTTTCTAACTTGCGTGCCAGTTTCCTGCTCAGACATCTTGTATTCTCCCTGGTTTCCTGTCAGATAAGCTCTTTGGTCCCTTGTACTTTTCCAACCTCCTTGTCCACCATTCTCCCTCCCGCACTGTGTGCTCCCCCAAGTTATGAGCAGTTCCCAGATGCTGCCATAACCTTTCATTCCTCCTCTGTACATGCTGAATCCTCTGCCTAAATGTCCTTTCCTTGGCCAGCTCCTGTTCTTCCATGTCCTGGATAAGAATCTATCTCACCTGTCAAGCTTTCCAGGACTCCACAGAGAAGACTGAAGGTTCTTTCTGTATTTTGTTCTTCTGAAACTCTGGGCTTGCTGTTTTTGTTTTGTCTTGTGCATCCTTCCAGCTACTGGACTCAAAGCATCTTGAAGGAATGAATCTTTTTATATTTGTAATACCTGCTCACTCCCTAGCATGGTGTAAATGTTAAATAAATGTTTATTAAAGTTATGTAACAAACCCATCTTTCACTCGAGGTCATTCTGTGTCTTCATCAGCTCTGAACTCCTGTTTTATTAAAATGAGAGCAGAATCAAATATAATTCTCAGATGCAGAAAGGTGGGTTGTCGCTGTGTCCTTGTCACTTAAAGGGTTTGTTATCTGGGATAGAATATTTGATCTTTCTGTTCCTCAGATAGGTAGAGCATGATATCAAGGTTTTCCTATTGCTTCCTGAGGAGATGGGGCTCCTTGAAGGCGGAGGAGGCTGAGGACCAGGGACTCTGTGCCTTCCTTTTTTGTTTTGAAGAGCAGTTCCACCTTCATCAATTTTGTATATTGTGATCACATGTAGAATTGTCTTTAAACCCAAGATCCCTCTGCTAAAATATAATTTGGAAACCACTTCATGTGGTTATCTCTAATTCTCTCCGAGCTGAGAAAAATGTCTGTGGTTCTGTGAGCTGCATGATAATATTGGCCCAACAAAACACCTCTCCCGGAAGCACAATGGAAATGCCTTACATAATCTATGTATAAACATTCAATTTTACACTTTTTTTTATGTAAAAGAGGGAGAGGGTTGGGATAGAAGGATGGAAGAGGAAGTAAAGAGGAGGAAAAGGGGAGTCAGGAGGTCAGTGGAAGGGAGGGCAAGAGAATGAAAAGGGGAATTAACCGAGGGCAGAGGATTCCAGAGCTCTCCCGCTCCAGGAGCATATGCTGTGGAGACAGTGTGCACTTCAGAGTGCAGATGAGCCAGGGGAGGAGAATCTGCTGTGCCCGGAAGTCTTCCCAAGTGAGAACATCTCACAGAGCTGACTGTGAGTCAGGTACGCAAAGAGACCTATTTTTCATGCGACATGATCTAATATGCAAACTGACAACATCATTGGGTGTTTAATGAAAGAAACGGTGATTGTGTTCCTGAGCTGGAGGACAAACTGTTGGACTTTGAAAGACACTGCTGGTCTTGTGAACTGATTTGGGTGCACTCTAAGGGTTGTTCAGTTTTCAATTTTGTTATGTTCAGAATTGAACATAACACACAACTCCGTTATGAGATGTATCTGCACATCCAGAGTTGGGTGGTTTTTCTATTATCATGACTCATCATGAATCTTTTCTGTGTGGAACCTGCTTTACATGTAAACTCTAACCATGTTTATTCACCTAGTGTAATAGTGATTAGGAGAAACAATGTAGAATGTGCTGGAATCTGCAGAGGAGGTGCCTAATACTGGGGCCAAGCAGAAGCTGCAGACAGAGCTCATGGTGTCAGCTCTGATTTACATCATCACATTTAAATGCAAGTAGGAATGTTGACTCTAAAGAAAATCAAATACATTAAAACAAAGCTCTTTGCATTTTTAGAACCATAGACAAAATAAACCTGAAATCTATACCCTGTTTAAATGTCCTTGATAGAAAAGATAGAAATTCTGCCTAATCATGGAATTGAGAAAAGGAGAAATAAATCCAGACACCAAAGGACAGAAAAGAAAATGCTACATAATGATTTTATAATACAGAAATAGTTTTACTCAAGAAGTACATTTTAAAATCCCATTGAAAATGCCATGTAAAATTGAATTGCCCTCAGACTTTGAAAAATAATATGGAGGATGGCTGGAATTTCAAGGTAGAGAAGAGCCTGCTTTTTAACAAGTCGATTTCATCACTAAACTCTTGTGAGACACCTTTCTGAGGTTTCTACCATCTTTAAGAGACTTACATGTTGTTATCAGTTCCATTTAAGGTACTCACCTTAACACTGCCCTTGGAAAATCCAGAATGGTTAAACAGCAGCAGATTTGAATTTTATTACTTTGCTTTGTTAAAAAAAAAAAAAAAAAAAAAAAGAATGTTGCTGTCTGAGCAAAGAGATCAGATATAAACTTTCATGAGAGCAGTTTATGTTTTTTCTAAAGACTTTTAGAATGTTAACATGCTCCAAGCTATATGTTGAGTCAAGGGAAGACCTTTCAGAGGCAACAAACCAGGGTATTTTTTTACAATGCATTAATCCAATTTTTAAAGTACATTGGAAAGCCATCTCCCTTATTTCTTTAATGGGCAAAAGCCACATTTTAGAACCTTGCTTGACTTAGATGAAACTAATGTGACATAAAGATCTGATCGGGGGAGCACAGAACTGTAGTGAGGCAGAGTCCACGTTGCCATTGGTGTTCCCAAGTCCATTAGACCTGGTTTCTTATAATGAGAAAGGCAGGTCGGTTTCTCATGAGCCGATCAACCTTTCTGGGAACTAGGGGTCGGGACATATCCTTTCTCTCTCCTTCCTCTGAGGCACCCTCGCATGCCATCACTCCATTTGGATTATCTATCTTCCATTTACTCAGACCTTATTTTTGGTTCTTTCAGTGTCCTAATAATTACCCGGATTATTGGAAGCCTTTCCAAGCTATGGTTCAAGTTATGTCACTTCCCCTTTCAATCCTTTCATATTTCTCTGATTTCTCAGCACGTGGTTCTTTTTTTTTTTTTTTAATAAATTATCTGTTGGATTCTTTTCTCAAAGGGTAAACATGGATTGTGTTGTCCCTTATGTATTTATCATTATGTTTGTGCTGGAAATTCCATCATAGACAGGTTTTTCCAGGATGTGTCTTTGCTTACCATTAGCAAGGCACAAATACGCAATGGATAGAGAATGATGTTTGTGTTCCAATCATCCATGTTCAACTTTTTTGTCATTATTCAGATTGTAAATCTCTTAAAAAAATCAAACTCATCTTCCTAAACGACTTGACCTGATTCTTTTTTTTAAAAATAGTTTTATCTATTTATTCATTTGACAGACAGATCACAAGTAGGCAGAGAGGCAGGCAGAGAGAGAGAGGAGGGAGCAGGCTCCCCGCTAAGCAGAGAGCCCGATGCCGGGCTTGATCCCAGGAACCTGAGATCATGACCTGAGCTGAAGGCAGAGGCCCTAACCCACTGAGCCACCCAGGTGCCCCCAGATTGTAAATCTCTACATCTTCAGAGATGTCTCCAAAATTTATAATCAGTCCCTTTTCTGTTTTCTCAAAGTACTTGGTATTTTCCTTCAAAGGTTTATATTTGCGACTTGATATTTACTTGCATGATTATTTGAGCAATGTCTCTTTCCTGGTAGACTCTCGGCACCACAAAAGCAAACACTATGATTGGTTTGCCATTCTAACCTCACAGACTCTGGCACATAGTAAATGTAAAATAAAATAAAATGAAAACAAAAAAGGTAAAATGACATTTATAAATATTTCTATTACCATTCACACTTTCTGTAACTTACAAGGCAGTATGCAGTAAAGACTACCTGGTAAAATATTTTCAAACAAACATTAGTGACTATTGAGTCTTTTAGATTTTTTCAGGGTTGAAGATTCTCACAAAGAAACACATTTACTGATTCTTTTTCAAATTTTCAGGCAGTTCACAATATATAGAGACCTTTAGGACAGTGGGGTGGTTCTAAGGAGCAGAGTGCAGGAGGAAGAAAGAGTCATTCAGAAGAGGAGGCATGAACTCTAGGGCGTGATATGAGGCACGTCGCTCTTGCTGAAGAGAGATGGCCATCTCAGATCATATATGCATGCTGGTTTTGCTGTGGATGTCAAGCTTTAAAAGGGAGGTTGACAACCTAGAGTGTGACTGGGGGACAATAAAATTTGGTCATCTCATTGAGGAATGTCTGGAAAGATAGGTTGTAATGAATTTGGGTTGGGGAATGGGTACAATTATCTCCAACTATGAGAATAATTGTGATGTCAAAGAAAGAGGCATCTTTTCTATGGTCCCCAAAGCAGACTAAGGAATAATCCATGTCAAAGGGAGTTGCTGGCACTGAGGAGGGAGAGAAGCCTTGTAACACAGTGAACTTCTTTCATTGGTGTTTACTCAGAGTCTAAGGGAACATTTGCCATTGCTTTAGGAGTTGTTTGGGCCTAGATGAGAGACTGGATTCTAGACCCTGTGGCACTCAGGCAGAATGCTGCCCTTGACATTCGGCTCCTTGGAGGGCGGTCATTGAGCCAGACTCAGCTCCTACTCATCTGTAAAATGGGAAAAAGTACCACCTGTGTCACCAGGCTCTGTGGTTGGGACATAATAATTTACAGAAATTTAAAAGCATGTTATGATGTTTTAAAGTGTGCTGTGCTAAATAAATTATCAGACTTCATTAAATGAAGATAAATTTGTAATTTTCCCTTGATTTCACATTTTGACTGTTATACACACACAAGCCAGGGCTGTCATTTTTCTCTCCTTCCATATGTCTTTGAATCAGTTCCTTTCATCCCATGCCTAACCCACCATATGCACCCTGATATTTGGGAGGCATGCTTTTTTAAAATATTGCATTCTGTACTCCAAATGCACAAAATACCAACCTGTGTGTGTTTTCCAGATTCTGTTTCATGGATCCCTTTCTGGGCATAGAGGAAGACTTGCAGTTGGGTTGTGGTTATTTGATTATGTTTTGGTCAATAAGGATGGGAACAGAAATAGTGCGTGCCATTTCTCGGCCTGTTCATAAACCTTGCTAAGCTATCCATGGTGTGCATGTGTCCATTTTCCAGAAATCCTGGAGGCCAAGTATTTAAGATGTCAGTCAAACAATATAGAAATAGACTAGATCTCTGAGTCTCCATTTTGGGGGGGTGGGCAGTCACACCACAAAGCCACCTGACACACATCAGACTGTGACTTAAGTGAAAATTGACGCTTTGTTGTATTAAGCCCTTGAGATTGCTGTTTTACTTCACGATTTATTTGTTAACCACAGCATAACCTACTGTATTTGACTAATATTGAAATTAGTACCAAAAAAGTGTGGTGGCTAAAATAAAAACCTAAAACATGGGGCACGGATTTTGTGTTGGAAGGTCAGTGGCTCTGACATGAGAGTTTATAATTCTTCTTACGTTCTTGGGTCATATTATTCTTTTTATTCCTTAGCTATTATTGAGGTTCAAGGGAGACTTAAAATGATGATAAATAGCATTTATTGAGCTTTACTATGTGCCAGGCACTGGACTGCCGTCCATGCGTTCCCTCAATTAATCCTCACAACAACTTTGCATTGGAAACACCATTATTTTCCCTCTTTATAGATAAAGAGGTTGAGAATCAGAGAAGCCCAACTTCTATGCTATCAAATCTACAATGGGATATCTGGAAAGTTGAGTTTTCCTTCTTGTGAATTATCTGGGGATAAGCAAGGAGAATATGTAAAGAGAAAGTACTTACTAACTTAATTAATTAACCTAGATTACAATTTAACTAAGCTTGAAAGGAGCAGAACTCACTGGGAATAGTGAATATATTAGTAAAGCCATAGTACATTCTTTGGGCATGCTTCAAATTGGACAAATCTCTCTCTTTCTCCCTCTCTCCCTCTCTCTCTCTCTTTCTCTCTCTCTCTCACACACACACACACAAGCAACAAATTAAGACAGAACAGAATATCTAAATTATGCACCAGAATACAAGCAGTTAAAAAAGTATGGGTCTCAAAATACTACATATATGATCAAAGGAAGATGGCTGTAGTTATAGTTCTGGTTTTTAACTAGACAATCCTGTCCAATACAGTAACCACTGCTACGTGTGTCCATTGAGCACTTGAAATGTCTTATTCTGAGATGTGTTGTGTTAAATGCACACTAGATTTTGAAGACTTAGTACAAAAATGTAAACTATCATTAGCATTGATTAAGTATTGATTGGTATTTTGTATATAGTGGGTTAAGTAAAATGTGCTATTAATTTTACCTGCTTAGTTTTATCTCTTAAATGTAGCTAGTAGAAATTTTAAAATGACATCTGTGGTTCACATTATATTTCTGTTGGACAGTGCAGGGCTAGAGTGTCAGAAATTAAGCAAGCCAGAGCAACCAACAGAGTGTTTCTGTTCCAGAAACAGTTCAGATTCTAGTGAAGGCCACTCTTTGAGTCAGTTTTGAAGAGATTTTTCTGAAATCCTCCTTTAGTCTTTTGGTCTATTTTTTGAGCATCCCTTCTGGTCTTCACCCGCACAGATGATCTCAGATCTTCTTATAAACAATGGACTTGCTTAATATTGAGGGATCTATCAACTTTCAAAGTAGCTATGGGCAGACCAGTGCTTCTTACATTTAAAGTGTATGGAAATCACGGCGGTGGGAGGAGGTCTTCTTAAGAGTAGGGTCTGTTATTAGGTCTTGGAAGAGGCCTAAGATAATGCCAAGACTGCAGATCTGGGACCACACATGAAGAAGCAAGAGCCTAGAGCACAGTAGATACACCAGACATCAAAATGTGGGAACAAAGGAGAAAAGTGGGGTGATTGTCATAAACTATCAGAGTGAACCCTCTATCCTCAATTAACTTACTATTCTTCTTTCTCCTCTCAGATTGAGCTGTCTCTATAGAAGGTGAAATGAACAGGCCACAGCACAACTAATCTGCTCAATTCTACTGTTGCAAAGATTGATGGAGACCATTGTGTGATCAATTTGGTCATGACACTGGGTATCAGTCATGAGCATGACTGAAATGAATGGAATCACTTTACTCCAATCTGGTCTGCTTTCATTGTGTAAACTTAGCTGCTCCTGAAGGCTCGGGGTCAGGGAAATCAGCACTACACCTAAGTCTACTAACCTCCCTGAGATAACTGATTAGCAAAAAATAGAAAAAATATTCATGCATATTAGTTATTATATGGGACAATCAATCAATTTGCCTGCCTTACTTATGTTCTCTTCTCAGAGGATGTGCTTACTTTCTATTGAAGTTAGAAAGTGCCATGATTTAATATTTGTAAAAATGAAATTTTGTTATAATGAGATCAAGCCTCAAATTAATTTAGGAAATCAGCTCAAAAATAATTTCTAAAATGAGAATTAAAGGAAAAATGTTTGGAGTAGTTATAAAATATTTGGTATGAGTTTATAAGCTCCCCAAATGGCTACTTAGAAGAAAAAGTCCTATATGATTTTGTAATTTTTAAAAATTAAAAAAATAAACTCATTACATAAGTCTCAATTTAGACCTTGTTAAAACATCATTGCAGTGTGGATAGGAAGTCCCAGTCAATCATGTCATAGCTAAAATATAAATTATAAATTTCGCATGATACTTTGTGGTTTTTGGTAGGTCCTTTGGATGGAAACTTTAAATTCCTGTGACCTTGACTCTCATTTTCCGTCACTCATAACGTCAAATTACTTTACTGTTGATTCTTTTTCTTGTTATTCCTGCAGTGGCCTCCTTATTTGAATTCAGATCTGGTTCAAAACATTGGCTGCTACTTTGACCTACACTGACATTTCAAAGGCTGAAGAATAATTAGTGAAATAAAAACCTCATAATTACTTTCTAACACACACCCACACAAAGCCTTTTGTTGAGCTGGCAGAATGGATTGGGATTTTTGTTGTGTTGTGTTTTGTTCTAAATGATTGAGCATGGGACTAAAGTGAAGTGACAGACATTTTTTGAATGCACAAAATGATCTGAAAGCTAAGATAGTCAAGGTTTCACATAACAGTATTAAAATCTTACTTGAGAATCAACTTTATTTAAAATCTGATTTGAAACTTGAACAAAAAGCAAGTCTTTCTTTGGAAATAACTGTAAAATAGAATATGATATCATATTAATAACAAGAGTCTGGTTATTTTTGTTGTTATTGCTGGGTTTTGGTTGGTTAGAGAAGACTGAACAGTGAATTGTTCTGATTCAGATATTAAGATGGTTTAAACTACTTGTTCAACTGACCCAGGAATATGTTTCCTACAGTAAACAGATAATGAATAAGTTTGTATTACATTGGCTCTTTCCTTTTAATCTGATTTGTTGGTTAGACTTATGTATGAGGATCTATCAGTACTTACTGTAACCAAGTGAGAGCTTGCTTGCACTTAGCTTACTGGTAACACCAAAAGAAGAGAAAATCAGATAGAAATAGCCTGTTGTTGGCTGGGTCCAATGTGGGAGATTCATCCCTGGGTCTTTGTGGGCTACACATTTCTACAGAAAAAAAAATAATTTTATTGTTGTTTGTATTATTTGCAGAGAGGTTTTGTAATAGCTAATATAGTCAATACATTGAACAAACATGTTCTTTTTTAAACAAAAGCAATAAAAAAAAAGTGATATTTCTGAGACTTCTCAATATTAGGGCCTTTTGCAGTGTTACAGTGACTGAGGACCCTGAGATGCTTTTGGTACGTGTGTGATATATATTGATTTTAGAAATCAAAATTGAGGAATTTAAAACAATAGCACACATTATATGTTAACAAAATAATATATGGTTTTAGTTAAAAATGTATTTTTCAAAAGAAATAGTGGGAAGAATGTCATTGTTTTACATGTTTATAAATTTCTTTAACACCTAAGTTGATAGAAGGTAGCTGGAAGATATCATATGTCATATAGCCTTTGGAAAATTCTACTACATGTAGAAGATAGTGAGAAAATAGCAGAAAACTAAAATTATGCCTTATAATATTATTATTTTTTAAAGATCTTATTTATTTGAAAGGCAAAGAGAGAATGCTCACACATGAGTTGGGGGAGGGGCAGAGAGATAAGCAGTCTCTCTGCTGAGCTAGGAGTCTAATGCAGGTTCCATCCCAGGACCCCGAGATAATGACCTGAGCCAAAGTCAGATGTTTAATCAGTTGAGCCACCCAGGCACCCCTGTCTTATATTATTATGGAAATAGTTTTGACCTTGTAGACTGTCTTGGGGACCACCCCCACAAGTGTCCTTGGAGCACACTTTGAGAACTCCTCATCTGAAGGTGAAACTAAGAGTGAGACCAAAAAACTCTATTAAAACCTCAAACAGATCTAAAGTGGAAAAATATTCCTTTAAGAATCTTACAGATGTACTTCACTGACCCTTTCATTAAACTATAGGATGCCTATGAGTATCAAGTGTGTAGGGCTACAGGAGCTTCCCGAGAATCTCAAGATAGAGAGGAACTTAATGTGCGGGTGTAGATTTTGTCTAGGAAAATGAAGCCAAAAGCTTCATAGGGAGCCCATAGGGTTTGTTTTTTTTTTTAATTAACATTCAATTATTTAATATATATTGTATTATTGGTTTCAGAGGTAGAGGTCAGTGATTCATCAGTCTTGTGTAATACTCAGTACTCATTACATAATGTGCCTCCTTAATATCCATCACCTAGTTACCCCATTCCCTCTACTCCTCTCCCTTCCAGCAACCCTCAGTCTGTTTCCTATGATTAAGAGTCTCTTATGGTTTGTCTCCCTCTCTGATTTCATCTTGTTTTATTTTTTCCTCTCTTCCCCTATGATCTTCTGCCTTGTTTCTTAAATTCCACTTATCAGGGAGATCATATGATAATTGTCTTTCTCAGATTGACTTATTTTGCTTAGCATAATACCCTCTAGTTCCATTCCCGTCATTGCAAATGGCAGGATTTCTTTTTTTTTTTTTTTTTATGGCTGAGTAGTTTTCCACTGTGTGTGTATGTGTATATGTATGTGTATATGTACATGTATATACATACGTATGTACATATATATATAAAGAAAATGTGAGATAGATCTAGATATAGATCTATCTGTCTATCTATCTATCTCACATCTTCTTTATCCATTCATCTGTTGTTGGACATCTGGGCTCTTTCTATAGTTGGCTATTGTGGACATTGCTGCTATTAATATTGGGGTACAGGTGCCCCTTCGGATCACTACATTTGTATCTTTGGGGTAAATACCCAGTAGTGCAATTGCTGGGTCACAGGGTAGTACTATTTTCAAATTTTAGGGAACCTCCATACTGTTTTCAAGAGTGGCTGTGCCCACTAGCATTCCCACCAAAAGTATAAGAGGATTCCCTTTTTTCTGCATCCTTTCCAACTTTTGAGTTTCCTGATTTATTTTGGTCATTCTGACAGGTGTGAGGTAGTATCTAATTGTTGTTTTGATTTGTAGTTCCCTAATGCTGAGTGATGTTGAACATTTTTTCATGTGTCTGTTGGCTATTTATAAGTCTTCTTTGGAGAAAGGTCTGTTCATGTCTTTTTCCCATTTCTTGAAGCCTATAGGTTTTTAAGATAATTTTACTATGGTAAACACTGTCTCCTTGAATTAGAATACAAAACGAATACAAAATGAAAAGAGTCATCTAGACCTCTGAGCTGCTATAATCAGGAAGCAAGTTGAGAAAAGTATTCATCTGAAAACACTGGCCGTTTATCATGGAAAAAGAAGGATGAGAGAGGGTGGGAGAAAGAGCCTAGAGGACAGAGCCAAGAGCTGTGAAGATCTTTCCCAGAGAAGAGGGCCCAGGCCTAATCAAAGTGCCATCACATACCTGGCTGGATATTTTTTTCCATTTTATTTTATTTTATTTTATTTCTTTTCAGTGTTCCAGCATTCATTGTTTATGCACCACACCCATGCAATACACACCCTCCATTATACCCACAACCAGGCTCACCCAACCCCCCTCCCCTTTCCCCTCCAAAACCCTCAGTTTGTTTCTCAGAGTCCACAGTCTCTCAGGGTTTGTCTCCCCCTCCAATTTCCCCCAACTCACTTCTCCACTCCATCTCCCAATGTCCTCCATGTCATTCCTTATGCTCTACAAGTAAGTGAAACCATATGATACTTGACTCATTTCACTCAGAAAAATCTCTTCCAGTCCCATCCATGTTGATACAAAAGTTAGGTTTTCATTCTTTCTGATGGAGGCATAATACTCCATTGTATTTATGGACCATGGCTTCTTTATCCATTCATCTGTTGAAGGGCATCTTGGTTCTTTCCACAGTTTGGTGACTGTGGCCATTGCTGCTATGAACATTGGGGTACAGATGGCCCTTCTTTTCACTAAATAAGTATCTTTGGGGTAAATACCCAGTAGTGCAATTGCAGGATCATAGGGAAGCTCTATTTTTAATTTCTTAAGGAATCTCCACACTGTTTTCCAAAATGACTGCACCAACTTGCATTCCCACCAACAGTGTAAGAGGGTTCCTTTTTTCTCTACAACCTCTCCAACACATGTTGTTTACTGTCTTGTTAATTTTGGCCATTCTAACTGGTGTAAAGTGGTATCTCAGTGTGGTTTTGATTTGAATCTCCCTGATGGCCTATGATGATGAACATTTTTTCTTGTGTCTGCTAGCCATTTGTATGTTTTCTTTGGAGAAGTGTCTGTTCATGTCTTCTGCCCATTTTTTGACGTGATTATTTGTTTTGTATGTGCTGAGTTTGAGGAGTACTTTATAGATGTTGAATATCAGCCCTTCGTCTGTAGCATCATTTGTGAATATCTTCTCCCATTCCGTGGGTTGCCTCTTTGTTTTGTTGACTATTTCCTTTGCTCTGCAGAAGCTTTTGATCTTGATGAAGTCCCAAAAGTTCATTTTCGCTTTTGTTTCCTCTGCCTTTGGAGACATATCTTGAAAGAAGTTGCTGTGGCTGATGTCAAAGAGATTACTGCCTATGTTCTCCTCTAGGATTTTGACAGATTCTTCCCTCACATTGAGGTCTTTTATCCATTTCAAGTTTATCTTTGTGTATGGTGTAAGAGAATAGTTGAGTTTCATACACACAGCTGTATGAATAGTTGAGTTTAGTTGAGAATAGTTGAGTTTCATACACATAGCTGTCCAATTTTCCCAGCACCATGAAGAGACTCTTTTTCCCCCTGTATTTTTTTTTTTTCCTGCTTTGTCAAAGATTATTTGACCATGGAGTTGAGGGTCCATATCTGGGCTTTCTACTCTGTTCCACTGGTCTATGTGTCTGTTTTTGTGCCAGTACCATGCTGTCTTGGTGATCACAGCTTTGTAGTAAAGCTTGAAATCAGCCTGGATTTCAGAATTTTTAAACCAGTGAGTCCTATGTATCTCCTGTTCTTTTCTTATTTTTGAATGGATTTATAGCAGTCATCTTCTCTCCCTCTCTCACACCACTGATGGTGTGTGTAAGAAGCAGATATCTTCTGTAGTTCACAGGTCTTGAGATTAAGAACTCTTTGCTAGAATGGATTAAGGTTTTTGTTGACCTTTTGGTTGAATTTGTATATTTTGCATGTGGGAATGATATTGATCATGTAAGATGATGGTAGACAGTGGTAGACTCTAAATTTGCTTCCAGTACTCCTAGCCTATTGGTCTTCATGCCTTTGTGTAATCTCTTCTCATATTTAATGTGAATTGGTCCTGTGTGACAAATAGAATATGGTGAGAGAGATAGTACTTCTTCTGAGGCTAGGCTATGAGAGGAATTGAAACTTTAGCTTTGGTCTCTAGGATTTCCCATTCTGGGTGAAGTCAGCCACCCTGTGACCAGGCCTATGTACAGAGGAACTGAGGTTCTGGGTAATAGCCAGCAGCAACCTGTCAGCCCTGAGGGGAATGTAGTTGTAAAAAGTGGATCTCCGGCTCAAGCCAACATCTGACTGAACCTCACAAGGTAACTGGAGCCAGAACTACAACACCCCACTCCCCAAGCTGAGCTGCTCCCAAATTTCTGTAAGATAATAATTATTAAGTTTTGGTATGATTTTAAAATGTAACAGTAGGTAATTTATACATAGGTTATACAGGAAGTCTTTTTTGTGTAACATTGAACATGAAGTAGGAATATTGATGGCAGTGTTTGTAATTCAGGCAGAGTGGCCTAGAACTTGAAGGGAGTCTCTTATTTTTTCCTCAGCAAAGAATCAAGGCTCTAGTTCCAGTTCTACAAATATCAAGGAGTATGAATCTTGTGAACTCTCTTGAACTTTCTGGGACTTAGTGTATAACCCTTGAAAATAAAAGACATTAGTTTTTTGTTTGTTTTTGTTTTTAAAGATTTGATTTATTTACTTGAAAGAGAGAGAATGAGTGAGAGAGAAGAAGCCCGGGGGTTGGGGAGAAGGTGAAAGCAGACTTCTTGCTGAGCAGGAAGCTGGACCTTAGCCTAAGGCAGTCGCTTAACTGACTAAGCCACCCAGGTGCCCCAATAAAGGACATTAGTTACATGATATCAAAAGATCCTTCACACTTGAAAATACTAGATTTTGTAAATCTACTTCAACATCTAAAAGCATCTTGGAATATTTCTGGCATTTTTTCCCCCTTGGGGATTTGGTATAATTTTCATTAACTTGAATGAACTATCTTATGTCATTTCTTCATCTGTCATCAGTTGAATCCTTCCACCTAGATCCAATATAAGTGTAGATTTATTTTTGTTAAGATTTAAAATTACAACATATCACTGCATTTATTTTTAATTTAAAAAATGTAGCTTGACATTTCAGTTTCACATCAGTAATGGCCTTCGATTTTAGTTGTTACTGTTTGAAAATATATTGCAAACCAATTAAATGTTGTAGAGTAACAAATAAAGGTATCAGTGATAAATAGAATAAGAATTTTTGGCTGGAAAGATGTATGATTAATTTCAGCATCATATTAATATTTATAATCTGAACCGGCAGATTTATTTCAAATTATTCATAGTGTTTATTATGTGTGTGATCTTTTACTCAATGATTGGTAAATTCTGAAAGCAATTTGAGCATTTAAAAATTTTTTCACCTGTATGTAGCAAGGAAAGGTAATGAAGAGGAACTACTGTCCTTTTGTATTAGGATCTCTTTAATTCAACAATAAATATTCACCAAAGTGCATGCTATCTTGAGATAAGGTCACTTTGACCATCTCTTCTATTAAAAATATGTTTATTTTACTTACAGGTGCCATCCCTTAGGACAGGCAATTGACGTTTCAGCTAGTAGCCTTTGTCAAGGAAATAAAACTTACTTTTAATGGAATGGAAGTTTCTAAATGACCCAATCTCAAGAATCATGCACTTTGGTGAATATTTATTTATTATAAACTAGTCAGCTGAAAATGCAATTTGCCTTACAGAAAGTGATCTGGTTATTTATGAATAGCATTATAGCAGTTGTGTTCATCTCGTTAGAGAAAAAATAATCATGACGGTACTTAGAAAACCATGCAAGCTTTCCACTATTTCTTTAATTTTCTCCCAGTTAGTTTGTTTTGTTTCTTCTTAATGATCCTTTTATGCTTGTATTTTTTCCTCACCCCCATTTATTCTGTCTTTGCCTCTTGTTTTGTCCCTATTTTTCTCCCTTTATTAAATTTAAATCATTCTTTGTTCTTCTAGGAAAAATTCAAGAGGTTATAGTATGCATACATTTCCCTATTTCTCCTCTTCCCTTGTCTCCTGCTGTCCATCGTGTCCTTGCTATTTTCCTCTCCACGTCCAACAATCATCTTTCTCAGCTGCTCCAGGAAGGCAAAGTAGCCACACCATTTCAAGAGTGAGCTGATTCTCAGTCCAAAAAAAACCAGAGGCAATTATCTCACGTTTTCCATTAAATTAAGGTAATTCCTACTGTTTAGGCACCAAACTCTTGGGTTATTCTATTTGTTCTTGGAAATTCCATAAGAAAAAGAGCAAATTCCTACAGTCTGAGAGGAGTAAATAGGTAAGACAGAAACCCAATGTCTTAGCAGCTTTATAACCAGCAAATATAAAGTACTTCACATTTCCTGTTAAAACTATTTCCAATGCTTTATATTTTAAGATATCATAGAAAGTGAATTTTTTTGTTGTTATTATTTCTTTGGATTGAATAGTGCCGATAGCCAGTGAGCACGTTTATTTTTGTATATTTATACTGTAGCAGTCCAATCACGAGATACAAAGTTTTATGTCTTAGGTTTTCACCATGGAAATTACATTATTTGCAAATGGTAATCATTTTAAAAACCTACTTTCTGGTATGTATACTATTTTTGTTTCAGCTTATTACATTGGCTAGAATTTCCAAAACTATGTTAAATGAATATCAATTACTAAACATACTTACCTTGTTCACAATTTTAATGAAAACATTGCCAGCATTTCTCCAAAATGGGTGTTGCAGCATTTTTTCTACTCCCCCCGCCAAACGAATTTTGTAACTTTCTTCCTAATTACTCTAGAGCCCTTTTACAATTTTGGCACCAGCCCCTGTTCTTTCTCAGAAGTTATCTTGTCCTTTTATTGGGTAATTTTACAATTTGGAGTAAAGAACAACTTTGTTTCACTGGCCTCTCCATTCCTACCCAGCACCCAGCACTCTACTGGCACACAGACCTGAGTAATTGTTGACTGACACTCTAAATCCTGGCCATGAATATTGCCAAGATCAGATCTTTAATTAAGTATACAAATCAGAATTAGCATACGTGCTAATTCTACAAGAATCAGAAGCAAAGCAAAGCTGTGGCTTATTTTCTTTACAAACAGATTCCAAACCCAAATTGAGAAATGCCCAGACCTCATCACAAATCAGTTAATTTTCAATCTATTAGTGGGACCCAGGCAGCAGTTAAGTTCCTCAGGCGATTTCAGTGAGCAGGCATGTTTGAGAACCGCTCTGCTAGGGTTCTTTATCAGCGTTAACCCATCAACTTGGGGGTGGAGAGAGGTTGTTTTTCCAAAGTATCCTTGTCACTTTCATCCCATTTTTATGCATGTAGGAATGTGTGACTTCTGGATTTCTATCATCAGATAGGATGGTAATTTATCATATCTGCTAAGGTCTGCCTTGCAAGCAGGCCGACTTGGGGTATTCAGGTACAATCTCCCTTAGTGATCATGTAGGGAACTTGTGTCTTTATTTAATTCTTCTGTTACCTGAGGATCAGTTGATACACTGTAGTGGTTTCAAAAGGCAGTAAAGTTGGGATGCTTTGGTGGCTCAGAAGGTTAAGCGTCTGCCTTTGGCTCAGGTCATGGTCTCAGGCAAGTGACCATCAGATCAAGCCCACCTGAGGCTCCCCACTCAGCGGGGGAGGAGGACTGCAGGGCTGCTTCTCTGTCTCCCTCTCCTGCTCCCCGTTTGTGTTCTCTCGCTCTCTCTGTCAACTAACTAACCAAATAAATAAAGATCTTTAAAAAAAGGCAATAAAGTTAATGTGACATATGAGCATCAAATAAAGTTATTGAAAATAGTTATTATTTCTTGAGAAGTCATTCTGTGCAAGGAATTGTGATGAGAATTTTCTATGTATTAAGCTCATTTATTCTTTTTTTCTTAAAGATCTATTTATTTATTTGAGAGAGAGCGAGAGAGAGAGAGCAGTGTGCCCTAGTGGGGTAGGGGCAGAGGAAGAGAGAGAGAATCCTTAAGCAGACTTCCCAATGAATACAGAGCCTGGCATGGCTGGATCCCAGGACCCTGAGATCTTGACCTGAGCCAAACCAAGTCAGATACTTTAGCGGACTGAACCACCCAGGTGCCCTACTCATTTATCCTTAACAGCGATGATATAAGAAAGTATTACTCTATTTTACAGTAGAGGAAACTGATGCTCAGAGTGTAGTGTGTTCTACCCAAGGTCAACAGATACTGGTGGGGAGGAGATTCAGGTCCATCTTATGCCAAGACTTGTCCTCCGACTGAGTAAACACATCAGTCCCCCACTTAACCTGCAATTTTGCATTCTGCAGCTTCAGTTACCCAAGGTCAACTGCGGTCTGGAAGCCCATGATCCTCCTTCTGATGAATCCTCAGAAGGTAAATAGTAACCCAACACTTCTCCACGGCGCCTGCAACCTTTGCCTCGCGTCATCTCAGCAGGTAGGGATTTTAGCTTCTTGCACCATCTCAAGACGAAGAAGGGTGAGTAGAGCACAGTAAGTTGTTTGCAGCGAGTGAGAGAGAGCAAGCACATTCACATAACTTATCACAGTGTCCTGTTAAAATTGTTCTGTTTTTTTTTTTTCCTTAGGTGTTGTAGTTAATCTCTTACAATGATGCCTAATTTATAGATGAAATTTCATCCGAGGTATATGTATGTGTAGAAAAATCATAGCGTATGTAGGGTTCGTTACTATCCACGGTTTCAGGTATCCACTGGGGGTCTTGAATGTCTCCCCTCTGGATAAGGGAGTCCTCCTCTTGCTTCAGTGTATTGCTAGCAGTTAGATAGATAAGCAGGCCAGTTCATTGGGAGGAAATACCTGTATAGCTCTGCGTAGGGACTCAGGAGAGAGCAAACAACTGCCAAAGTTGAATTATTATAAGTTTCTGGTGAGGGCTCATGTCTTCTAACCTGTTTATGTATTCTCACATAGAGCATGGCACAGTACATACTCAAAAAGCCTGTACTTCGCAAACTTTGGTGTGTATCAGAATCACCTGGAGAGCTACTAAGAAACACAAAAGCCTGGGTTTTTTTGAAATAAGATGGGTCCAGGGTTTTTGTAATTTTACCAAGTTCTTCAGGTAACTTTACTACCCACCAGTTTAGGAACCACTGTGATGAGGCATTCATCAAGGAATCACTTGTGCAAGTGTCATTAGTTCTAGAAAGCAATGCAGGGCTGCAAGTAAAATAAATAGTGGTAAATATAAAACTGTATGTCCATGAGAATATAAATGTGCATGTGTATGAAACACTGTAACACATTCTTGATTTGTGCTCTGTAAGACACAAGTTCTGGGAGCAGCTAATATACACAGCCAGTGGCTGGACTGTGTGGCTGATTCATTTGAGAAATCCTACAGGCCAGAGCTCCTTCATGAATATTCATGGTTCTCAATAGTATATAAAAAGCTCCAAGAAGTCCTGAATTAAGAATGAAAGTTTTAAATTTAATTAGTTAATTTTCTATTAACCCGTGCAAACTTATAAACTTATTACTAACCCGAAGTATTTAAATTTATTTTTATTGCATCTCTATTAACATTCTGAGGCACCCGTTTGAGAAGCACCAATGTAATAACATAATAATTTAAAGGCATACGAAGTACTATTTGGGAAAACAGCTTTTTGAAAGATATGTGTCATTTTCATCATACATAAAAATATAAACAGGAAGTACTGAAATAGTAAATAGGACATTTATAATAAAGGGACATATTAAAATAATAAAAGGACATTTTAATGAGATGTGTAGTTGTGATGTGGTGACAGAATGCATAAGTTAGAAGAGAATAGTGAGATATGTACCTTCCGAGATTTTAATGAGATTCATGAACAGTTCTATGTAATAAGACATATATGTTAAAAAGCTGTAATGAGGTGAATACGTGAGGTGGTTTAATGAGCTGTCTCAGGAAGTGTCCTGTAAGATGGGCATCCTTCGGGGCTGAAATGAGATGGGTGAAAGGAAAAGTGTAATGAGCTGGTCACATAAAGGAGAGGCCGTATAATTAGATGCATAAAAGAAGGCAGAGAGAGTATATAAATTTTCAAAATATGTAAGTTATAATGGGAACTAGGTTTTAATGTAATAAAATGCAGAAATGAAATGACAATGAGATACAAAAATGGAGCCGTGTAATGAGATATGTAAGGACTGTGTAATGAGATGTGCATGTTTAAGGGGTGTAATGAGATGCAAGATGGGAAAGGTGTAATGAGATGAGCGCGTTAAATAATCTAATGAGGGGCATGAAGGAAATGATGTCATGTCACATGAAAATGGAAGAAAGTAATGAGATGTGCATTTTTAAGGACTATAATAAAATAGATAAAAGAAACGAAGGAGAATGAAGAGATGCAGAATCAGATCTTATTATTACAATGTGCATAAAGGACAAAAAATATTAAGAGGAGGTGTTTCCCACCCGCCATTTCTAAGACCATTCTCTGCCATATTTTTATTTTGACCTGATAAACGCTTTTGCTGTCCAACCACTTACTAAGCACTTTCTGTGGGAATGAAAGATAAACATTATTCCTGTCCTCAAGGGCCCACTAAGACATACAAGTACATTAAAAATAAGGCAATATATCAATATTAATTACTACAAAAATTCAGAGAAGAGAGATTATTTCGGGTCAAGATATTTTACATATCACCTGAATCAAATGTTCCCTTATGGTTTCTTCAAGTTTTATAATTCTACTATTACTTATTTCTCCATTCCTTTGATCCCTGGGTTTTCTCCCTGTAATACCTATTCTCACATCAATAGATGTTAACTTTTGTTAAAAAGTCTGGTTCAATGATCACATCCTCAAAGTAGCCTATTCTAATCCCCCTCTGGCTTAAAAACAAAACAAATTAAAAAAATGAACTGTTAGAGTACCTTATAGTTATAAACCATATTACAATATAGAATATTCTGGTAAGTAATGGATATTAATTATCTTGTTTAGTGCTCCTCAAGGCTAGATCTCCTTCAGCTTTATTTCATCCACTGAGACTAAAACTTTCACACAGTGTTTAATTAATTCTTGAGTGAATAAATGATTAGATAATATATATGCCCTGACAGACTCTATTCATGAGAATGCAAATAATATACATATAATAGACATTCTTAAAATTGGTCCAGTTACATTAGATGGAAGTTAGAATCAACCCACCTGGAAAGAAAGTTCTCTCACAAAGTCAGAATTCTTCAGTATGAAAGGAATACTTTCATTCGTGAGTTTGCTGAGGGGGTTTGGTTTCACCATAAAGACACTGACCCCTGAGTGAATGTGCCCTGCCTTGTTTTTACCAGACATCTGTTTGCTTCATTTACAAGCACTTCAGTATGTTCAAGAACTCAAGCGCTATTCTAATCACTCTGGGAAGGAAATAACACAGCGATTCATTACTGAGCTCATCAACCTGAGGAACTATTGTTTCAGATGTCATTCTCGAGTATTCTTCACTGCAAGATGGCATTCACATGGTAACAAGCTCAGATAGAACTACATTGATCTAACTTTTTATTTTATTTTGATGTATCCTATATTAAATTCACCTGGGAGGTAGACCATGGCAAGAAAAATCTTGTTCAATTATTTACAAACTGGATGCAGCTGTGAGGGGCACGTTGCAGTAATCCCAATCATTTATATAGGATTTTTTCCCCCACAGGTCTTGCATATAATGAAATAACATTCATAACTGATCAAAACCCCAGAGACAGCCACAGATCACAACACTTGAAGCATATACTTGTCAAATGGATGAGAAAATCCATCTTTCCTCCGTCAGTACATTGACCTTCTGTTTTCTCTGGCTGATTCTCTGCAAAAACATGCCTGCTGGCTTGGTATTCATGACTTCAGAATTTTTCTAAATATCTAGGATATTGATTATTTTCCAAATTGTTTCTCAGGTTTCTCTTTCTACCCTCATTTTCCTTGACCTTTCTGCTAATACTGATGACACTTATCAAATGCTTCTCCAACCAACTTTCCCCACACAGGCCATTTATCTCTTGTTCTGGACAGGTGCATTCTCTGTTCCCACCAGGAGGTGGTTTACTTCCTCTCGTTACATTGAATAGCAGCTGCAGCAAGAAAAGTTTTGTGACCCTCCCCATGATCCTTTGACTTTCTGTGTCCGATCTTGACCCATCATCTTACTCCATCTATTCATAGAGATGGTACACTATATTTCAGCTTGTACTTCCTGTAAAATAGAGTGTGCAGGAAAGACTGGAATTGTTGGGCAAGAATTATCCCCCCTTCTGTATGGGTGATATCTCATCCTCTCACTTGCAAAGAACCGGTGTGCTTGATAGCACAAATAAAAGACTGCCTACGCTCATCTGCCCTCTGAACCCTAAATCCATTAGTCTGTGGGTTTAAGAGAGCAATTTTATCCTAGAAGCAGAGGGGGCTGGTTTAATTCTCATACTCTGGTTATCGCTGGGTCTTCAGGTGCTTGTCATCATCTCATTCTCCAAATAGGGCAGGCATTATGGAGTGAGCGCTAGTATGTCCTTTAGGTAGAGCAACAAGTTAAACTTCCTGGTTACCTAATTTTGAACTTTGGCCCCCATATTAATGATGGTTCTCAGCCAAATTTTCAATATGTTATCATTTTCCTCCAGCTTTGACTATTGCTTTCTCACTATATACTCCTCACATAAGCTTATTTCTTAACATTTTCCCTCATATTCCAGTTCCAAAAAATTGGAATTCAGACACTGAACCTTTAGAATTAGCTGAAAATACTTTGCGATGCTGTTTGCTATGTATTTTAAATCCCACAGTGTTACGTGCTCCTGTACCAACCCTCTGATTGGAAATCTTGTCCTTCCTGGATTTTTTTTTTTTAATTTAAAAACATTACAAATGGATTGTAGTTAAAGAAAGTGGTTTGAATTAGTGGTCTGAAAAAAATCAAGTGATAACAAACCAGGAGAAAAGATTGAAGAAATATAAATCCTGTGGAGAAAATAAGGTATTTAGAAAAGAGATCCATAAAATTAATATATCAATAATAGGAGTCCCAGAAGTGACAAAAAACAGAAGAACAGTTGAAGGAAATGCAATAATTAAACAGTTATCGAAGGAAATTTCCCTGAGCTAAATAAAAAATTGAATATGTAGATTGAAATAGCTCACCAAGTTCTAGGCAAGATGAAAAAGAAAATGGATATATATAGACATACCTTGGTAAAATCCAAAGATAGCTTTATAAGCATCAAGATAGAAGGTTTAGCTTAATTAAGGAAAAAATAGTATTCAACTGATTTGGACTTCTTTAACATTGAAAGCTAAAGGATTAAGTTATACTAAGAAAATGGATCAATGGATTATAACCTGAGACTCCTATACCTAGCCAAGATATTTATTCACTATGACAAAAGACAAATAGTTATGAACAGAGAATATGTCACCTGAGTACGCAAACAATCTGATGAAAATACTGAAGAAAATATTCTAAATAATACATGATTCAAATCAGAGTCCTCAGGATTGGAAAAGATGAAGTAGTAAAACAACGATATCTAGGATCTCTCTCCTAATAAGTGATAAGATATATTTCAGTCACATACACTACAAGGGAATAGAAGTGAGCTACAAATATGAAACTATTTTATCATAACCCAGGATATTGGAGGAAGTAGGTGATAAAATGTGTTAAAGGTCTTCTTTTATTGGTACAAATGTGGAAAACTGAGGGGGGCAGGCAGAGTACCTTGGTGAGAAGAAATAGACGAATAGTTGGTATATTATTAATAACAAAAATATGTATATGAATTCCTTAGAATTTGGAAACAAGGTAAACACTAGTGAAAAGAAAAAATAAGAGCTCACAAATTGTGGAAAAGAATAGGGAAAAATTAAAATTTGAAAAAAGCTGGTCAAGAAGAGAAAATAGTAAAATAAATACAAAAGAAGATGGAAGTAAGAAAGGTCTATCAGTGGATATGCTAAATGTGAGGGATCTGATTTTAGCTAATAAAGGATGGAATTTACAGAAATGGAACAAATCGGGGGTTGCTAGAAGTAACGGTGAGGAATGGGAGAAATGGGTGAAGATGGTCAAACAGTAGAAACTTCTGGATATAAGATGAGGCATGGTGACTATAGTTAAAAATACTGTACTGTGCACGTGAAAGTTGCTAAGAGTGTATCTTAAAAATTCTCACAAGAAAAAAATTGTAAATATGGGAGGTGATACATGTTAACTAAAATTATTGGTAATCGTTTCACAGTATGTACATATATAAAATCATGATGTTGTACACTTTAATGCAATATTATATGTCAGTTATATTTCAATTTTACTAGGAAAAATGCAAAAAAATATTGATGGTTCTTCAAAAAAAAAAAAAAAGACCATCACTGTAACATTGCATTGCAAGTCAAAATCCAGTTACATATCATTCACAGGAACTATAAAGACAGGCTGAAAAATAATGGAATGGGCTAAGAGATACTAAGAAATGCAAATAAAAAGGGAACTGGGGTTTAGTATGAATATTAAACAGGGTGAAATCTAAGAATAAAAAGACTAAACAGGATAAAGAGGAACTTTTGTGATCCCTAGAGCTGTAATTTATAAGCAAGGTATGACAGTCATAAATCTTTCATGGCCAAACAGTGCATCTACATATATAAAGGAGAAAGGATTAGAAACACAAAAACATGTACAAAAATAAATTGTTTTAGTGGGACATTTTAACTGAAGTCTTTCGGATAATAAAACTCATTAGGAAAAAGTAATCACAGAATTAAGTAATATAGTCATCAAAACTATTTTTAGAGATATACATACATCTTAACATCCTTTAAAAAGATAATGTAATTATTTTATATATTATGTTATATATGTTATGTTATATGTTTTATGGTACATAAAAAGAATGTACAATGTATTTGGCACACACATAAAAAAACTTAATTTAAAAAAGAGACACAAAACAGGCTATATTTTTGATAATAGTCCAAATAAAAATAAAAACCAGAAAAATAAAATTAAAAATATTACTAAAAAGCTGTTTAAAAAATCAAGTCTCATATCCAGCCTTTGATCAAAGAAGTTTCAAAACTACAATTCTGAACCATTTACACAGCAATGAAATGAAAACACATTATGGCAAAACATCAGGGATGTAGCAAAAGCTTGATCAGAGGAAAATGGATAGTGTTAAATGCCTTTAGAACAAAAGAAAAATATTTGAAATTAAAGAAAAATTTGAAAAGTCCCTGTGAGTTTGATTAGCAAAGAAGAATGAAGTATATATTAGAAAATAAAAATTAGGAATAATAAATAATTGTATCAGAGATGACAAGAGTTAAAGGAATATTATAAGCAATTCAATGGTGTGGAATTAGAAAAACCAAATTGACTCAAGAAGTAGAAACTGAAGAGATTGGAAAGGTAATTAGAGATCTTAGAAGAGAGATTGGAAAAGTAAAGATCTAAATTTAAAAATAAACACCAGACACAAGGAAAAATGGTTTTGTAACTGTCTACCAGTTCTTGAAAGATCAGATACTTCTGATGTTAACTACATCTGACACTCCTCAAATTTATTTTATAAACTGAGCAGACTCTTACTACAGAAACTGGTAAAGATCCACAAACCTATAGGCAGAGTCCACCTATGAATATAGATGAAAAATTCTCTATGAAAATGATCAAGTAGAACTCATCAGTATATCAATATAAAATACAATATGAACAAATAAGGATAATTTGAGTAAGACAAAGGTAGTTTAATATTAGGAAATATGCTGAGATAATTCATTATGTCAATATATTAAAGGAAGAAATCATTTGGTAACTTAAGTAGATAAAAGGGCATTTTGGTAAAATTCTGCAGAAAGACCTAAAATAAACTCTAAGTGAAGTTGTCTTGAAACCCTTTTATAAATTAAACATAATAATAGTAACTTACCAAACAACCAAATAAACAGCAAAATCCTTCTAAAACACTCTGATGTCATTCCATTAAAAATATGCATATGACAAGGGCGCCTGGGTGGCTCAGTGGGTTAAGCCGCTGCCTTCTGCTCAGGTCATGATCTCAGGGTCCTGGGATCGAGTCCCACATCGGGCTCTCTGCTCAGCAGGGAGCCTGCTTCCCTTCCTCTCTCTCTGCCTGCCTCTCTGCTTACTTGTGATCTCTCTCTGTCAAATGAATAAATAAAATCTTAAAAAAAATATGCATATGACAATGATGCCTGTTCTTGTCAAGGTTGCTCAGTACTATTTGGCATGTTTGACAAACAGAATTGTTGCCAAGATGTTTAAATGTCCCAGGGACTTGGTATGTGAAAAATCACATACTACTATTACCACTTCATTTACTGCTGCATTTATTATAAATTTATTTAACAAAATGCATCTAAAAGTGTACACAGTACTTGTGTACTGTCAAAATTTAGAAACGATAAAAGTTTGCTAATCAACTTTTTCCAAATATTTTAAAGACTAGAAATTCCAACTTCATAGAAGTGCTTCAAATCCTTGAAAAGTGGATGGAACGGGGGATTTTTACATTAATCACAAACTTGAAATTAAAGGATTCCGCATGTAACAAAAGCAGTGGTACTGTAGACTGATTGATTTCTTTATTGGCTTCATAATGTTTGAGATCAGATGCTGAATTATTTGCACAAAGCCTGTGTTCCACTCTGCTCCTTTGCCATGCTTACCTGGAAGTGGTCCCCCAAACAGAGGCCCATGTACTCACCACTGCCTGTGGGTAACTTTGTCTCATCTGTGGCCCAGTATCGTGAAGCTTTCCGGTGCACAGATTTAAATCACCTTCTCAAATACCAGTCATATTTTTTTTCCATATACTTGCTTATCTTTTACTTAGTTCAGAACTTGGACAGGTAGGAGATGTGCTATTTATCAGGTTTTTTTTTTTTTTTTTTGAGAAAACAAGAGTACAGTGCCAAACACCAGCAGTAGTAATATCTAATTTTGCTACTTAGAAAAGATAGAATTAACATATTAGAAAACAAAGCATGTAATTTGTAAAAGCAGTCACTGTTATAATTGTATGATCTAATCACATTATTTGGGAGGGGATAACAAATTGTTTAAATTTGAAAAGTAAGTTGGCCTGATGATATGTCAAGGGAAATACCAAAAGAATAGAAGTAAATGTTTAACTTCCAAATTAGTATAGGAATATTTTAAGGTGAAAACAACACCAAAGAAATTCAGCCTATTTAAAAGTATGCAAGAAATGAGGGAGAAAATTTAAAAAAAGACAAATAATATGATAGAAATTAATCTAAGCAAATAGGTTATCCTGACAAATGTAGCAACTTTCTAGGTAAAAGAACAGACTTTTCAGACTGAATAAAAATCCTGAAAAATCTAGCTATGTTCTGTTTATAAAGCATCAACTTAAATAAGAGCACAGAAAGACTGAAATTTATGAGATGGAATGAAAATATGCCAGACTAATACTATTCTAAGAAAGCTGGTATGCCCACATTAGTCTTAGATAAGATAAAATAGATGCAAGGGCAAAAAAAAAATATTGAGACATAAATGAGATCACTACATATTGATGAAATTTTCATTTACCAGGAAGATAGAGTGAATCTAAAATTGTATGTAACTGATGAGTTTAAAATATATAAATTTAACAAAATTATAAGAAAATGATAAATCTACCATCATAGTAAATGATTATAACTATTCTCTCTCATTAACTGATGAATAAGGCAGCCCCAAATCAGTAAAAGTGGATTACTTAAACTACAGAATTAAAAAGCTTTACCTACTGGCACTGACACCTACTGGTGTTGTGTCCTATATAAACTTGATGAAAAGGTTCCAGTGGGACCCAAACTGAGTTCTCTAAGCTCTATACCCTCAGTGCTCTGAAGCCTGTAGGAGCGGCTTCCTATCTTTTAGTTGGTGCAGTGTGCTGCATATTATGGGGCTTTGTTGCCTCTTCAGTTTTTGTTATTTTGTGTGTCTATCAATCCCTATTTTTTAAAGTGTAATTGACATGATATTTTATTAGTTTTAGGTGTACATCATAGTGATTGGATGTTTCTCAAATTAAAAAATGATCCTCACAGTAAGTCTAGTTACCATCTGTAACCAAAATTATTACCATAACATTGACTCTATACCCCACACTGTGCATCATATCCTCATGCCTTATTTTATAACTAGAAGTTTGAACCTATTAATCTCCTTCATCCATTTTACACTTTCTTTCCAACTTCTCCCTACTGTGGTAACCAGCAGTTTGTTCCCTCTGTCTGTGAGCCTGTTTCTGTTTGTGTTTGTCTTGTTTTTCACATTCTGCATATAAGTAAAATTATATGGTATTTGTCTTTCTCTGACTTATTTCACTTAGCATAGTACTCTAGAGGTCCATCCATGTTGTTGCAAATGGCAAGATTTCATTCTTTTTTATGGCTGAGTAATATTCCTCTGTGTGTGTGTGTACGTGTAGGTGTACTTAACCACATTCTCTTTATCCCTTCATCTACAAATGGACACTTAGTTTGATTTCACATCTTGGCTGTTGTAAGTAATGTTGGAACAGTCCATAACAGTGCACCCATCTCTTCAAATTGGTGTTTTCATTTTCTTTGGATAAATATTCATCTTTGGATAAATACTCAGAAGTGGAATTGCTAGATCATATTGTAGCTCTACTTTTTATTTTTTCAAGGAAACTCCATAGTGTTTTCTGTATTGGCTGCATCAATTTACATTCCCACCAACAGTGTAAGAGGGTTCCCTTTTCTCTGTATCCTCACAAACTCTTAGTATTTTTTGTTTTGGTGAGAGATGATCTGAAAGGTGGAAAGCGATAGCTCATTGTGATTTTGATTGGCACTTCCCTGATCATTAGTAACACTGAATATCTTTCCATGTACCGGTAGGCCATCTATAGGTCTTTGGGAAGATGTCTAGAGAAGTCCTCTGTCCGTTTTTTAATTGGGCTGTTTTTTTAATATTCAGGTGTGTAAGTTCCTTATGTATTTGCAGATATCTTCTCCCATTTATAAGTTGCCTTTTCCTTTTATTGATTTCCTTGACTGTGCAAATCTTTTTGTTTGATGTGATCCCATTTGTTTATTTTAGCTTTTATTGCCCTTGGCTGAGGAACTGTTGTGAAACATAATGCCAAGACCAATATCAAAGAGCTCACTGTCTTCTATTTTATAGTTTCAGGTCTTAAATTCAAATCTTTAATTCATTTTCAATTTATTTTTGTGTATGTTACAATATAGGGGTCCAGTTTCATTCTTTCATGTTGGCTGTCCATTTATCTTAACAACATTAACTAGAGAGACTGTCTTTTCCCCCTTTGTATATTCAGGCCTCCTTTGGCCACAGATTAACTGATCAAATTGGTGGGGATTTAATCCTGGGCTCTTTATTCTGTTCCATTGATCTAGGTGCTATGTATTTTTTTTATACGCCAGTGCCATAACATTTTGATCACTATCACTTTGTAGTATAGCTTGAAATCAAGGAAAATGAAACCTCCAGCATTGTTCTTCTTTCTCAAAATTGCTTAGACTATTCAGGCTCTTTTGTGGTTCCACACAAATTTTAGGATTGGTCTAATTCTGTGAAAAATGCCATTGGTATTTTGATGGAGATTGCACTGAATCTTTAGATAGCTCTGGATAGTATGGACATTTTTTATTTTATTTTATTTTTTAAATTTATTTCTTTTCAGTGTAACAGTATTCATTGTTTATGCACCACACCCAGTGCTCCATGTAATACGTGTCCTCTGTTATACCCATCACCTGGCTCCCCCAACCTCCCCCCCCCCCACCCCTTCAAAACCCTCAGATTGTTTTTCAGAGTCCATGGACTCTCATGGTTCATCTGCCCTTCCAATTTCCCTCAACTCCCTTCTCCTCTCCATCTCCCCATGTCCTCCATGTTATTTGTTATACTCCACAAATAAGTGAAACCATATGATAATTGACTCTCTCTGCTTGACTTATTTCACTCAGCATAATCTCTTCCAGTCCAATCCATGTTGATACAAAAGTAAGGTATTCATCTTTTCTGATGGAGGCATAATACTCCACAGTGTATATGGACCACATCTTCCTTATCCATTCGTCCATGAAGGGCATCTTGGTTCTTTCCACAGTTTGGTGACTGTGGCCATTGCTGCTATAAACATTGGACATTTTAACGATAGCAATTCTTTCAATCCATCAGTATGGACCAGCTTTCTTTTTTTCTTTTTTTTCCTTTTTTTTTCTTTTTGCATTATCTTCATTTTTTTTCATTCATTTCTTACACTTTTCAAAGTACAAGGCTTTCATCTCCTCAGTTAAATTTATTTGGGATATTTCTTTTTGATGCAATTGTAAATAGGATTGTTTTCTTCTCTTTCTGATCAGTTATTAGTATACAGAAATGCTATTGACTTCTGTATGTTAATTTTTTATCCTGCAACTTTATTGAATTCACTTATTTTCTATTTACTTTTTAAAAGATTTTATTTATTTGACAGACAGAGATCATAATTAGGCAGAGAGGGAGGCAGAGAGAGGGGGGAGGGGAGCAGGCTCCCTGCTGAACAGAGAGCCTGATGCAGGGCTCAATTCCAGGACTCTGAGATCATGACCTGAGCTGAAGGCCAAGGCTTAACCCACTGAACCACCCAGGCACCCCGCAACTGATTTCTATACATTGATTTTATATTCTGACCCTTTACTGAATTCCTGTATGGGTTCTTGCAGTTTTGGAGTCTTTTGGGTTTTCCACAGTAAGTATCATATCATCTGTAAAGAGTGAGAGTTTGACTTCTTTGCTGATTCGGACACCTTTAATTTCTTTTGGTTGTCTGATTTCTAAGGCTAGAACTTCTAGTACTATGTTGAATAGCTGGTGATAGTGGACAGCCCTGCCATGTTCCTGACTTTGGGGGAAAAGTTCTCAGTTTTTCCTCATTGAGAATGATACTTGCTCTGGGTTTTTCATAGATGGCTTTTATGATATTGAGGTATGTGCCCTTGATGCCTACACTGTGAAGAGTTTTGATCAAGAAAGGATGCTATACTTTGTCAAATGCTTTTTCTGCATCTATTGAGAGTATCATATGTTTCTTGTTATTTCTTTTATTAATGTATTATATCATATTGATTAGTTTGTGGATGTTGAACCAACCCTGCAGCCCAGGAATAAATCCCATTTGGTCATGCCAAATAATCCTTTTAATGTGTTGTTGGAACCTATTACCTAGTATTTTGGTGAGAATATTTGCATCCATATTCATCAAGGATATTGGTCTGTAATTCTCCTTTTTGATGGGGTCTTTGTCTGGTTTTGGGATCAAGATAATGAGTTTGGAAGTTTTCCTTCCGTTTCTATTTTTTTGGAACAGTTTCGGAAGAATAGGTATTAATTCTTCTTTAAGTGTTTGGTAGAATTCCCTGGGAAGCCATCTGGCCCTGTGCTCTTGTTTGCTGGGAGACTTTTGATGACTGCTTCAATCTCTTACTGGTTAAAGGTCTGTTCAGGTTTTCAGTTCTTCCAGGTTCAATTTTGGTCATTTATATGTCTCTAGGAATGCATCCATTTCTTCCAGATTGTCAAATTTCCTGGTTGTATAGTTACTTATAATATGTTCTTATAATTGTTTGTATTTCTTTGGTGTTGGTTGTGATCTCTCCTCTTTCATTCATGAGTTTATTAGTTTGGGTCCTTTCTCTTTTGGAGAAGTCTGGGCAGGGGTTTATCAATCTTATTAATTCTTTCAAAGAACCAGCTTCTGGTTTCGTTGATTTTTTCTACTGTTCTTTTGGTTTCCTGCTCTAATCTTTATTATTTCTCTTCTGCTGCTGGGTTTAGGCTTTCTTTGCTGTTCTTTCTCCAGATCCTTTAGGTATAGGGTTAGATTGTGTAGTTGAGACCTTTCTTGTTTCTTGAGAAAGGCTTGTATCATTGTATAATTTCCTTTCAGGACTGCCTTTGCTCTATCCCGTATCTTTTGAACAGTTGTGTTTCCATTTTCATTTGTTTCCATGAACTTTTTCAATTCTTTAATTTCCTGGTTGACCAAGTCATTCTTTAGAAGGATGCTGTTTAGCCTCCATGTATTTGAGTTCTTTCCAACTTTCTTCTTGTGATTGAGTTCTAGTTTGAGAGCATTGTGATCTGAAAATATGCAAGGAATAATCCCAATCTTTTGGTACCAGTCGAGACCTGATTTGTGACCCAGGATGTGATCTATTCTGGAGAATGTTCCATGTGCACTAGAGAAGACTGTGTATTCTGTTGCTTTGGGATGGAATGTTCTGAATATAAATGGTCCAGTGTGTCATTTAAAGCTTTTATTTCCTTGTTAATCTTTCGCTTAAATGATCTGCCCATTTCAGTGAGGGGGGGGTGTTAAAATCCCCTACTATTATTGTATTGTTGTTGATGTGTTTCTTTGATTTTGTTATTAATTCGTTGATATAATTGGTTGCTCCCATGTTAGGGGCATAGATATTTAAAATTGTTAGATCTTCTTGTTGGACAGACCCTTTGAGTATGATATAGTGTCCTTCCTCATCTCTTATTGTAGTCTTTGGCTTAAAATCTAATTTATCTGATATAAGGACTGCCACCCCAGTTTTCTTTTGATGTCCATTAGCATGGTAAATTGTTTTCCACCCCCTCACTGCAAATCTGGAAGTGCCTTTGGGTCTAAAATGAGTTTCTTGTAGATAGTATATCAATGGGTCTTGGTTTTTTGTCCATTCTGATACCCTGTGTCTTTTGATTGGGACATTTAGCCCATTTACATTCAGGATAACTATTGAAAGATATGAATTTAGTGCCACTGTATTGCCTGTAGCATGGCTGTTACTGTATATTGTCTGTTCCTTTGTGGTCTATTACTTTTAGGCTCTCTCTTTGCTTAGAGGACCCTTTCAATATTTCCTATAGGGTTGGTTTGTTGTTTGCAAATTCTTTTAATTTTTGTTTGTCCTGGAAGCTTTTCATCTCTCCTTCTGTTTTCAATGAGAGCCTAGCTTGATATAGTATTCTTGGCTGCATGTTTTTCTCATTTAGTGCTCTGAATATATGTATCATGCCAGTCCTTCCTGGCCTGCCAGGTCTCTGCATATAAGTCTGCTGTCAGTCTAATATTTTGGCCATTGTATGTTATGAACATGTTGTCCAGAGCTGCTTTCAGGATTTTCTCTTTGTCACTGAGACCTGTAAATTTTACTATTAGATGATGGGGTGTGGACCTATTTTTATTGATTTTGATAGGGTTTCTCTGTGCCTCCTGGATTTTGATGCTTGTGCCCTTTGCCATACTAGGGAAATTCTCTATTATAATTTGCTCCAATATAGTTTCTGCCCCTCTCTTTCTTTTTTCTTCTTCTGGGATCCCAATTATTCTAATATTGTTTCATCTTAGTCTGTCACTTATCTCTCAAATTCTTCCCTTGTGGTCTAGTAGTTGTTTATTTTTTTTCTTTCTTTTGCTTGGCTTCTTTATTCTCTGTCATCTGGTCTTCTATATCACTAATTCTCTCTTCTACCTCATTTATTCTAGCAGTAGGAGCCTCCATTTTTTATTTTACCACATTAATAGCTTTTTTGATTTCAACTTGGTTAGATTTTAATTCTTTTAATTCTTTTATATCTCCAGAAAAGGATTCTCTAGTATATTCCATGCTTTTTTTGTATACACACACACACACACACATATATGCACATGACTATATAACTATATATGTATATATGACTATATGTACTATATAGTCATATATACATATATACATATATATATATATATATGAGAAAGAGAGAGAGAGAGAGAGACTGGTAAATAGACCAGAGTCCCCACTTGATATTGGGTGTATTCTGTCTCTTAGAAGAAACTAGCTCCCAAAATTTTAAAGAAAGAAAAACTTATATATGTACAAAAATAAGGGTAAACACAACGAAGTGATGGGATATGACTGTTAAGATGAAAAATAAAAGATTCTGAAAAAGGAATTGATGGTTGGAAAAAAAAGGAAAAAAAAAGGAGAGAATGTGATCAGGCTGGAGCTAGATTTAGACTCTATTTTTATCTATTAGAAGAAATTATATCCCAATTTTAAAGAAAAAAATCTATATACATACAAAAATAATGTTAAATACAATTAAGGGATAAAATATGACTGTAACAATGAAGATTAAAAATTTAAAAAAGATTTTTAAAAAGGTATTGATAAGATAAAATAGTTAAAAATGTTAAAATAGGAATGAGGAAAATTAAAAAATAGAATAAGAAAAAATAATATAAAAATATTTAATTTTGCAAGACTAAAGGATCACAGGGAAAAGGTCATGAATTCTGTGCTGCTTTCCCCTAACTTTGGAGTTCTACAGTTCTCATTGATCAGTGAACTTGGTCTTGGCTGGATGTTCTTGCTGATCATCTGGGGGAGGGACCTGTTGCAGTGATTCTCAAATGTATTTGCCCAAGGTGCAATTGTACCACCCTTGCCAGGGGCAAGGCTAAGTTACCTACTTGGGTTTGCTCTCCGTGGCTCTTATTCCCTGAACACTTTCTGTAGAGCCTTGGAGTATGGGAATGAAGATGGTGGCCTCCCAGTCTCTGGCCAGGAGGAGCTGAGAGCTCAGGGCCCCACTCCTCAGTGTGCCCTCAGAGAAAAGAAGTCAGTCCCTCCCATCTCCCTGGTCTCCGGGTGCACTTTGTGCTCACATGTCTTGTGACTGAACATTTCTATCTCTGGTCATGGCCCCTTTTGGACTCTCCAAACCCAGCAGATTCCTGCCACGTGCTTCTTCACTACTCCTCCCAGAGGAGGAAGTTCTGTCTCCCCAGATCTGCCACCTGTGGGATACCTGCTCGAAGAGCAGTGGCTTGACTTTGCCTTGGATCATGGTTAAGGTAACCCTGAGCTGAGAGCCCACTGCTCAGCTCCCTCTCTGTAGCTGGCTTCCCCACTCCGATACCTGTTAGCTCTGCTGCACTCAGACAGCCCTGGTCTTTCTGTGACCCACGGGTCCTGAGACCACACTGTCCCCACAAGGGCTCCACCCCAGGATTGGCATCTGGAGCAATGTCCCTCAGTGGAGCAGACTTCTGAAAGTTCTGATTTTGTCCTTCACTGCTTTCTTACTTGCTGAGAGCTGGTCCCTCCCCCTGTGGTCTATCTTCCTGTCGCTTCAGATTCACTTCTCCACAGGTCCTACCTTCCCAAAAGTCATTAATTTCCTGTCCCTAGAATTGCTTCTCTTCTTCTCTTCTATCACCTGTTGAGTTTATAGGTGTTCAGAATGGTTTGATAACTATCTAGCTGAACTCCTGGGAACTAATGCTATTTCAGTTTCCCAGTCCTCTGCCATCTTGCTTCCTCCTAGTGTTTTCTATATGTAGTATCATGTCATCTGCAAATAGTGACAGTGTTACTTCTTCCTTTCCAATTTGGATTTTTTTTTCTCTTTTTTTCTTACCTTCTTGCTATAGCTAAGATTTCCAATACTATTTAGAATAAAAGTGGTTAGAGTGGGCAATCTTGCCTTGTTCCTGACCTTAGAAAGCTTAAGAGTTTTAGCAGTGAGTATGATGTTGTGGATATGTCATATATGACCTTTATTATGTTGAGGTACATTCCTTCTCTACTCACTTTGTTGAGAGTTTTTTTTTTTAAATCATAAATAGATGTTGACTTTTTTGTCAAATGCTTTTCCTGTATCTATTAAAATGATCATATAATTTTTATCTTTGGTTTTGTAAATGTGCTTTGGTTTGTAGATGTTGAATTTTTCTTACTTGATCATAGTGACCCTTTTAATATATTTTTGAATTTGGCTTGCTAATATATTGAGGATTTTTATATCTATGTTCTTCAGGAATATTGGCCTATAATTTTCTTTTTTATAGTGTATTTATAGTGTACTTTTCTGGTTTTGGTATTAAGGTAATGCTGGCCTCATAAAATGGGTTTGGAAGCGTTCCTTTTCTTCAATGTTTTGGAATAATTTGAGAAGAGTGGGTACTATATCTTTAAATGTTTGGTAGAATTCACCTGTGAAGCTGTCAGTCCTAGACTTTAGTATTAGGAGTTTTTAAGTTACTGATTCAATTTCATTACTTGTAATCTGCCTATTCACATTTTCAATTTCTTTGATTCAGCCTTGGAATGTTGTGTCTCCCTGGAAATTTATCCCTTCTAGGTTTTTTGGTGTATAATTATTTATAGTAGTCTCTTTGATCCATTTTATATCTGTGTTGTCAGTTATAACTTTTCCTCTTTCATTTCTGATTTTATTTATTTGGACTCTCTCTTTGATGATTTGACTATAGGTTCACTGACTTTTATAAAAAAATCTTTTCAAATGAATCAGCTCTTAGTTTTATTGATATATATATATATATATATATATATATATATATATATATATAATTTTTTTCCTATTTTATATAACTCCATTTTCATCCTGATTATTTCCTTCCTTATACTAACTCTGGACTTTATTTGTTCTTTTTCTAGTTCTTTGAGGTATAAAGTTAGATTGCTTATATGGGATTTATCTTGTTTCTTGAAGTTGGCCTGTATTGCTATGAACTTCTCTCTTAGAATGGCTTGCTGTATCCCATAGAATTTGAAGTGTTGTGTTTCCATTTCATTTACCTCAATTTATTTTTTAATTTCCTCTTTCATTTCTTTGTTGAATTATTGATTGTTCATTGGCATTAGGTACTATTACTTTGGGTACTTAAATATTTATTTATTTATTCATTTATTCCATTAAAAACTATTTTTAGAAAGGGGGGTGAGGAGAGGGAGGGGCAGAGAGAATCCCAAGTAGGTTCCATGGCCAACATAGAGCCCCAATGCTCTGTGCTTCCTGGACCTGGATATCTGTTTTCTTCCCCAGGTTGGGAAAGTTTTCAGCCATTGTATCTTCAAATAAGTTTTCTGCCGCTCTTTATCTCTTCTTCTTGGGCCCCTGTAATGGGAAGTTAGTATGCTTAATGTCCTAGAGGTCCTTTAAACTATCCTCATGTTTTAAATTCTGTTGTTCTAATTGGGTGATTTACACCATTCTGTGCTCCAGATTGCTGGTCCATTCTTGTCATCTAATGCTTGTATTCCCTGGTGTGTATTTTTCATTTTAGTTATTGTATTCTTTAGCTCTGATGTGTTCTTTCATATATATTCTAACTCTTTGCTGAAGTTGTCACTGTCTTTCTTTAGTCTTTTGAATTCAGTAAGCATCTTGATGACTATTACTTTGAACTCTTTATTAGGCAAATTTCTTACCTCTATTTCATTAGTTTTATTTATTTATTTTTCTTAGTGGGGTTTTAGCTTGTGTTTCTTTTGGAACACGTTCCTCTGTTTCATTTTGTTTGACTGTCTCTGTATGTTTCTATGAATTACCTCTGCTGGGCTTAATGGGGTAGCCTTGTGTACAAGTGTCCTCTGTGTAGACAGTGTACCTGGAAGCTTTGCTAGGTGCCTGTATGCAGCTGGAGAGGGCACAGATGTGGGGGGAGCATGCTAGATTTATTGTTTTGGGGCCAAACTTTGTCTGGGACTAGAGTGGACAAGGTCTCGGGAGTTCTGCAATACATTAAATGTGATCACCTTGACAGGATAGCCAGAGCTGAAGCATGTGTAGGCCAGGCATTTCTGGGGTATGTTTCATCAGGAATGTCTTAGTAGGACAGTAAGAGCTAGTGAATGTGATATCCCAGGGTTCTGGGGTATGCTGCATTGAAGACACATTGTAGGACAGTTGGAGCTAAAGCGAGCATGGGCAGAGTTCCCTAAGCACTCTGCACTGAGGCCACTCAGTGGGACAGCTGGCATTGAAATGGGCATGGGCTGGGGTGTCCTATGGTTCTTCACATTGAGCCCATCCTGGTGGGATCGCCAGAGCTATGGCCAGGGGTTTCCCAGGGCCACGTTGGAGTCAACTCTGCTCTTTTATGTTTTATCCTGGTTTTTAGGCACAGAAAGTGTGGCAAATCTATTTTTAAAATCCTTTGCCCTAAGGTTTCTAGCTTAGATTCCACCATGTAAGTGTCCTGTGATACTTTGAGGATAGATGGTGCAGAAGCTTTTTACTACTCTGGAGATGAGGGTGGTGTGGGACTTTGCAGATAACAGAAGTGATAAAGGGAAAAGATTTATATCTGGGAAAATGCCTCTGTTTGCCTACTAGATTACTGGTTTAATATAAAGGATTTAAGTTGGGAATAGGCAGATTAAAGAGATGCACAAAGCACTGTAAATGGGAAAACAGTAGCTCATATGAGGTTCTTATTATGTAGACTCAATTGATCAAATCATTTGGCCCTTGGTGATCAAACTCCGTCTTCAGACCCTCTCCCCTTCCTACAGGTCAGAAGCAGGGCAGAAGTTTGCAACCCTCTAATCACATGGTTTGTTCCTCTGGCTTATGGGCTTTCCAAAGTTCATCTCTATAACATAAGTTCAGATGTGGTTGGGAGTGGCTTGTTACTACTAATAGAAGATACCTTTATTACTCTTATTAGAAAATTCCAAGGGTTTTAGGAACTCTGTGCCAGGAAGTATAAAAGTATAATGAAGACCAAATGTATATTTCTTCTTATATTACCATTACATGCACCTGGTTCTCCTGTGAATCATCCATCTCAAGGACACAGGAAGATGAAACTATCATGACAGTTTTCAGTCATCCTTACAATGCCCAGATTTCTTAAAAACTTGCAGTGATTGCCTTTGACATTTGATCTATTGGGACTCCTAATTGTGTTTTGAAGGTAACTAATTTCCTGTATTAGATTACTTCCTGCTTAGTGTTTCTAGAAATTAGTAAGAGAAGTGCCTTTTCCCCTAACTGATCCAGGAAAGGGACTCCTTCAGTAATTTACTTTCCCTGAAATTCGCATTTTATGATTTACATATATATAAAACTGCAAATAATGATTTGACAACATATCCTTTTTTTTCTCAAGTACATATGCATTGTTTATGGAAACTGAACACATAGGTCTGAAAGAAAGTCTCCAAAATATCAGAGAGATAATACCTTATATCCGCTCTGTGACCACAATGCAACTAGGTTAGAAATTGATAGTAAAAATATTTGAAAAAAGATTTTAGCTACATATTTAAAATCTCTTTCCAAATAAATATGGGTCCAAGAGAAAAACCATAATAGAAATTAGAAAGTAATCAGTGGTGATGAATAAGCTATATATCAAAGTATGTAAGATGAAGTTAAAGCATTACCGTGTTGGGGGTCACCAAGATGACCTTCTGTTTCAATAATTAGAAGGATTCACAAGACTCAGCATATAGTTGTACTTACAGCTATGATTTATTATAACAGAGTTGTACCAAGTATAATCAGCAAAGTTGGGGCAGGAGAAATCAAGAGCAAGTTTCCAAGTACCTTTTCTCAGAGGAATGACATAGGACATGCTTAATTCACCCAGCAAAGACTTTTGACAATGCATATAAAATGTTGCCCATCAGGGAATCTCATTTGAGACCCAGTGACCAGGGTTTTTGTTATGAACTGGTTATATAGGTAACCCTTGCCTGGCAGGCTTCCAAATAGTGAAAGCAAACTGTTCAGCATAAACCATATTGTTGGTACAGTTTAGGCACAGTGAGACACTCTTACCATTTAAACATGGGAACCCTCCCAAAATACAAGTTCTTATATACCAGCCAAGGCCCAGCCTTTTAAGAGCCATTTCAAAAGATAGCAGACAAGCTTGCTATGGTATATTTTTTCTACATTTACTTTAAATGTGGGAAAATATATCACTTTAAATGCTTCTGTTACAAATCATCCAGAAGAAGAAATCAGAATAGTGGTAGAATTAACCTCAGGAAAATACATAAGTAAAACAATTAAAAAGATAGAGATTAGTAAAATAGCAGAACTATAATAGAACCAACCAAACTAAAATTGATTCCATGAAAAGAATATAAGATAAAAATTAACTAGAAAGAATGAAAAAAAGGTGGTGGGGAGAATAAATAAACATTAATAAAAATGAAAGTGTAATGTTACTACAGATAGACTACTTAAAGGATAATAATATTATAAGAGTAATCTTATGTGAGTAAATTGTGAGGGAATAAAGATTTCTTGACATTCCTATCAAAAGAGCTGTGTCTGTTGTCCTTAATTCTGATAATTTGACCAACTGAATATGGAGAACCATGCTGTTCTCCTTATATCAGACTCAGAGTTTAGGAGACTGGCAGCTTCCATTTCCTGTTTCTTGGAACTCTCATGTTTGGAGCCAATCCATCTTGCTTTATTGAATCCAGGCAATTCTGTGAGATACCCACATGAAGAATAAGGGAGGCATCAGTCCAACAGTCCCAACTCAGGCCCCAGCAGAGAACTTAGCAGCCATGTGAGTGAGCCATCTTGGAAGTGAACCATTTAGCTTCAGTTAGCCTCCCCAGATAGTGCCATGTGAAGAAGCCATCCAACTAAACCCTACCCAAATTGGAGATTAGCAAGCATAATAAATTACTGTGTTGTTTTAATCCACTTGGTTTGGGATGGTTTGTTTCACAGCAGTTATGGAAGACTACATAAAGAACTCAATGAAATTGACAATTACATAGAAAAAATATAATTTCCCAAAATTTACTGAAGATAAAGTAGAAAGACAGACTAGTCCCAATGTTATTAAATCAGAAGTTAAAATTTTGCCATAAAGAGCAAATAAAATCCTGATAGTTACACAGATGCCCTCCACCAAATAGTAGGCATATGATTCCTATTTTATACAAACTCTCCTAGAGAATAGAATTTTTTGTTACTTATTATAGTAGGTCAGTGTGACTTTGAAACTAAGCCAAACTCACTATGAAAAACAGAAGTTTTTCTGAGTTTGCCTGGGTGACTCAGTGGGTTAAGTGCCTTCCGCTTAGTTTATAATCCCAGGATCCTTGCTCAGCAGGGAGCCTGCTTCTCTGCCTTTCCTTGCCACTCTGCCTGCATGTGCTGGCTAGCTCACTCTCTCTCTCTCTCTGACAAATAAATAAATAAATAAAATCTTAAAAAGAAGAAAAGGAAAAACAAAAATCGTAGAAAAATGCCTCTCATGATTATAGATATAATATTTCCAAGGAAAATATGTACACACAACAAAATATATTAAAATGTTAGTAAACCATGACCAAGTTTTATTTATCCCAGAAATGAAAGAATGGTTTAGATAAAATCTAGAAATATCATTTACCATATTAATATATATTAAAGCAAATGTCAACTTGCTCGATCTCAAGCAAAACAAAAACTTTGAAAATTATTCAGCGTCTATTAAAAAACAACAACAAAAAACAAACAAAAAAGCCCCAGAAAACCAGGGAAAAGAGGATTTCTTTAACCTGAGAAAGGATATTTGTAAGATATCTAATAATTTCATGATTTGTCTTAATACTAAAAACTTTACTATACTTATTTAAATATAATTGGTGCATTTGGGATCACAATTATATATTTTTTCTGTCTTGTAATTGCTTTTATGAATAATTTCCTTCACTAATTTGAATTCTTTATCATTTATGAAGTCTCTATAATTTGCATATTTCTCTGGCACTTTCTAAACCTTCAAACTTATTTTTTGTTAACAGCTTGGATGTATCTTAGAAATCTACTTCCAAAATTCTTCATTTTTTTAAAGGAAATTTCCTACAAACTTTAGAATTAGATTGCCCAGTTCAACAAAAATAAAACCACCTTTGTTGTTATTGGGGTCTAAAAGAGGAAAAACTGATACTTTTATGACATTGAGTCCTCCTATCAAAGAATATAGCCTGCTTCTTTATTTCGTTACTTTTTTTTTTCCTCAGAGGCAACGTAAAATTTTCTTCATACAAGCACACCTCATTTTACTATTCTTTACTGCACTTGGCAGCTATTACTTGTTTTCCTCACAAATTAGAGAAATTTGTGGTAACCGTGTGTTGAGCAAGTCTATTGTGCCCTTTTTTCCAACAGCATTGGCTCACTTCCTGTCCCTGAGTCATATTCTGGTAATTCTCTCCATATCTTAAACTTTTTCATCATTATTATTTTTATCATGATGACCTATGATCAGTGATTTTTAATGTTATTATTTTAATTATTTTGGGGGCATCACAAACCATGCCCGTGTAAGACAGCAAACTTGATAAATGTTGTGTGTGTGCTCATTGCTCCAACAATATTGAAATTAGGCCAGTTAATAACCCTGCAATGCCCTCTAGGTGTTCAAGTGAAAGGAGAGTCTCACATCTCTCACTTTAAATCAAACGTTAGAAATGATTAAGTTTAGTGAGGAAGGCATGTCAAAAGCTGAGGTAAGCTGAAAGCTATGCCTCTCGTGCTGAATGGTTACCAAGTTGTGAATGCAAAGGGAAAGATCTTAAAGGAAATTTAAAGTGCTACTCCGGTGAGCACATAAGTAAGACAAACCCCAAAACCAGCTATTGCTGACATGAGGAAAATATTAATGGTCTGAACAGAAGATCAAACCAGCCACAACAATCCCATAAGCCAAAGCCTAAGCTAGGAAAAGGCCCTAACTCTCCTTAATTCTGTGAAGGCTGAAAGAGGTGAGGAAGCTCCAGAAAAAAAAAGTCTGAAGCTAGCAGGTGGGTTCATGAGGTCAGAGGAAAGAAGCCATCTCCCTAACATAAATGTGCACAGTGAAACAGCAAGTACTCATATGGAAACTGCAGCAATTTATCCAGAAGATTTAACCAAGATAATGAATGAAGGTGGCTTCACTAAACCACAAAGTTTTTCTTCCTTTTTTTTTTTTTAAAGATTATATTTATTTATTTGATAAAAACAAAAGAGGGAACACAAGCAGGTGGAGTGGGGAAGAGTGGGAGAGAGAAAAGCAGGCTTCCTGCTGAGAGCCCAACGCGGGGCTCAATCCCAGGACCCCGGAATCATGACCTGAGCTGAAGGCAGACACTTAATGACTGAGATTCCCAGGTGCCCCTAAACCACAGATTTTCAATGTAGACAAAACAGTCTTCTATTCCAAGAAGATAACATCTAGGACTTTCACAGCTAGAGGAGAAAAACCAATGCCTGCTTCAAGCTTCAGGAGACAGACTGACTCTCTTGCTGGGGGCTAATGCAGCTGGTAACTTAAAAATTGAAGCCAGTGCTCATTTACTGTCCCCAGAATCCTAGGGCTCTTAAGAATTATGCTAAATCTGTTCACCTCTGCTGTATAAATGGAACAACAAAGCTGGATGACAGCATATCTGTATATCAGGTGGTTTACTGAATATTTTAAGCTCATGGTTGAGACCAATTGCTCAGGAAAAAAAAAAAAAAAAAGATTCCTTTCAAATATTATCACTAATTGACAGTGTGCCTGGTCACCCAAGAGCTCTGATGGTGGGGTGCCTGGGTGGCTCGGTGGGTTAAAGCCTCTGCATTCGAGCCCCACATGGGTCTCTCTGCTTGGTGGGGAGCCTGCTTCACCACCCCCACCCCCGCTGCCTGCCTCTCTGCCTACTTGTGATCTCTGTCTGTCAAATAAATAAATAAAATCTTAAAAAAAAAAAGCTCTAATGGTGATGTAAAACAAGGTTAATGTTGTTTTCAGTCTCGTTAACACTGTATCTATTCCATGGTTCATGGATCAGGGGGTAATTTTGACTTTTAAGTTTTATTATTTAAGAAATACATTTTATAAGGCTATAGCTGCCACAGGCAGCTGGTTCTCTGATCTGGGCAAAGTACATTAAAAACCTTCTGGAAAGGATTCACCATTCTGGATGCCATTAAGAACAGTCGTCATATTTTTTTATTTTTATTTTTTTACATTCAATTTTTAAAAAATTTTTATTTTTCCATTAACATACAATGTGTTATTTGTTTCAGAGGTACAGGTCTGTGAATCATCAGTCTTACACATTTCATAGCACTCATGGTAGCACATACCTTCCTTCATGTCCATCACCCAGCCACGCCATCCCTCCCACCCTCCTCCCCTCCACGAACCCTCAGTTTGTGTCCTGAGATTAAGAGTTTCTTACGGCTTTTCTCCCTTCCTGGTCCCATCTTGTTTCATTCTTCCTTCCCTTACCCCCACAACCCCTCCTCCCTACCTCTCAAGTTCTTCATATTAGAGAGATCATGTGATAATTGTCTTTCTATGATTGGCTTATTTCACCCAGCATAATACCCTGTAGTTCCATCCTCGTTGTTGCAAATGGCAAGATTTCTTTTTGATGGCTGCATAGTATTCCACTGTATATGTATATCCACACCTTCTTTATCCATTCATCTGTTGATGGATGTCTAGGCTCTTTCCATAGTTTGGCTATTAAGAACATTATTTATGTCAACAAAATATCAACATTAACATGAGTCTAGAAGAAGTCAGTTCCAACCCTCTTGGATGACTATGAAGGGTTCAGCTTCTGTGGAGGAAGTAACTAAAGATATGGTAGAAGTCGTAAGATAATTAGAGGTGGAGCCTGAAGATGTGGCTCAATGGCTGCAATCTCCTGATAGAACTTGAACAGATGAAGAGTTGCTTTTTCTGGGTGAGCAAAGAAAGTGGTTTCTTGAGATGGAATCTACTCCTGATGAAGATGCTGTAAAGATTGTTGGAATGACAACAAAGAATTTAGAATATGACATAAACTTAGTTGATAGGGCAGCACCAGGGTTTGGGAGGATGGAATCCAATTTTGAAAGACATTCTGTGGGTAAAATGCTATCAAACAGCATCACATGCTATAGAGAAATTGTTTGTGAAAGGAAAAGTCAATTGATGCAGCAAACTTCACTCTTGTCTTATTTTAAGAACTTGATGCAGCCACTGCCCTGATCAGTCAGCAGCCATCAAGATTGCTACCTAGACCCTCCACCAATAAAAAGATTACAATTCATTGAAAGCTCAGAGGAGGACTAGGATTTTTTAACAGTAAAATATTTTGTAATGAAGATATGTACTTTTTTAGATGTCATACTATTGCACACAGAATAGAGTACAGTATAGTATACACATAACTTTTATATGCATTAAGAAACAAAAAAAAAATCATTTGACTCACTTTATTGTGGTTTAGAAGCAAACCCACAATGTCTTTGAGGTATGCCTGTATATGTAACGCCCTTTGTGAGGGCAAAATTCTCTGATATTCAATTTCCAGTTTTTGTGATACACTGCACTTAAACTGGTAGAGAAAATGTACAGTTAGGTATAGGTATGTGTCTACAAATAAATATAAACTGGGGCACCTGAATGGGTCAATCAGTTAAGCATCTGTTTTCGGTTCAGGTCATGATCCCAGGATCCCGGGATCGAGCCCCACATCGGGCTCTTTGCTCATGCTCACTGTCTCTCTGTCAAATAAATAGAGACTTTTAAAAAATAAATAAGTATATACTTAGATTAAACAGAAGATTTGCATAAATCAACACGCTTCTCTCATTTAAACTACATAAATTCATCAATTATTTTTACCTTTACTTTTACATTTTTGAGTGTCATTAAGAATGGGTGGCTTTTTCCAAACCCAGCCCATTCCAGCCAATTGGAATCTTCATTTTCCTTTTGATGCTGATGTTGTTCTACTTGGCTGCTGCAGAACCCTTCAGACTCTCCTTTGTGTCTTCAGCCCTGGTTCGTGCATTTATAAAGCATCCTTGTTTTCTAGCAGCAACATTTTCCTGGCCTATCTTGATCTTTTCCCTGCCCCAAAGAGCAGGGTTGCTTCTAATGAAAGTATTATCAGGATAGAAATCTAAATGCTAGAGGAACAAAGCAGCTTGGTTCACATGGATATTTTGTAAGTGATATAACTCCCTTGGCTGAACACTTAATGAGGAACCATGAAATACCTTTCTTTTTAAAAGTTTTTTTTTTTTTTGTAGTCTATAACGATACATAGTCTAGCATTGTTAAATCCTGTTACTTTCAATTCTAATAAAAGAACATATTTATATTGCTATTTATATCTTAGGTCCTCATGCAGGTTAGTGTTAGGCTGCCTTCTGTAATGTTGTTCACCAAGACTTTGCATTACATTGACCACAATAAGGCAATAAAGTGAAAGTGAATTTAAATAACTACTACAAAAAAGAGAGATACAGTTATGGTTTATCTTACTGGTAAGACTATATGCCTTAAAAAATCTAGTGAAGAAAACTAGTGGATTTAATATGGGAATTTGACAGTGTAGTTGGACACAAGGTAAATATGCAGAAATTATTAGCTTCATCTTCACTGGCAGTAATAAGCTAGAAACAGAGTTGGAGAAATAATTCATTTCTAATAGAGACAAACTGTGTGATAAAAGATTCCAAGAAAAATATTAAGCTACATTACAGAACATGATTTAGAAAAAAAAAGATCTGAATAAAATGAAAAGATATGGGATGTAATTATAAATAGTGACTTAAGTTTGTGGGTTGTTTTCCTCATCTTTGGATTGTATGTGATAAAGTTTAAAATGAACATTTCTATGAATGTTCCTATGAAAGAATATATAGTTGAGTATAGCTAAATATACACAAAAACGAATAGGTATGGATTTCTTGCTAGATATTAAGTCCTACTATGCTCATACTGTACTAATCATATGTTATTGCCCTGATGATATATGACAGCTTAGCAGTCAGTGCCTTATAACAACAAGCATTTCTTCTCATGTGTCTGTGGGTTGTCTGCGATGGCTTTACTTCATGCTTTGTAGTGGTGAGACTGGAATCCAGGTTTTAAATTGGTTTCAGCTCTACTCCATATGTCTTCCCATCCCTAGACCCTGTGGGACATGTTCTTCTCATGGTGATTCACAAAAGGACAAAAGGCTTGGCTTGAAACTAGCACACTTTGACTTCGGTCCATCTTCTCTTAATCAAAGCACATCACACAGCCAGGTCCAACATCAGTGGGACGTAGGAAATGTGCTCTACCCACTCCAGTGTGCTATGGGATCACATGGCAAGAGAGTGGAGAATTGAATAAAACAAACTGCCTCCGGTCACTATAGTAAAACCAGTATAGTATTAGCTTAGCTTTCCAGTCATCATGTAAACTTAATATACTACAAAGTTAGACAATCAGTTTGGTAGGAAGATAATGATCCAGGGTATAAATGGTCTGGCCCAAATGGTTAACCATTTGATTAATGGTAATGAATTTAATTAATGTGAAAGAAACTCATTTGATTCCCAATTTCCCACTATATTCAAAGCAATTTTAGCAACATTATAATATAAATGTTAAAAAAATAAAGATTATATTTAAAGAAATTTAGGGAATTGGGGGTAGAACTTGTAAAATAAAAAGTAAACTGCACCATTAAGAGAAATATAGCCATATTTAACTCTATGAAATTTGAATATTTTTCTGTGTAGCAAAAGCCAAATCAGTAAACATTTTGGGAAAATATTTTCAAAGTATATGGCAATAGTTTATGTTAAATATAACATAGAAAAAATTCTTAAAATTGATAGTAAATGAAAGATCCAGTAGGAAAATAAACACAAGTCATAAACAGGCATTACAGAAAAGAGCGAATTCAAATCATAAATATATGAAAATAAACCGAGCCCCTCCATACAAAATTTTCAGAAAAATCACAGTAAATTAAAATTGAAAACTTGCTTTATGCTCACCATATGGGCAAAAATTACAAAATGAATGATAACACCTGTTGTCAGATATCATAGAAAAAAACAATTTTCAGATTTTAATGGTAGAAATATGCATTGTTGGGGGCTCTTGTGGAAATCAATTGGGCAGTAGTTATTAAACTTAAAAACTCATCTTCCAACTAGAAATACTGTACAATGAGAATTCTGTAGAAATAAAAGCAAGAATACATAAACATGTATGTAAATTGCTATTTTTTTAGGGGAGTGTTATTAATAGATAAAAACTGGACATCTGATAAAGGTCAATAAGTAGGAGATTACACGAATCATGGTATATTTTTACAATATTATTGTCGTAGCACAATTGTACAGAATTATTTTTACACCTATGAGTAATCAAGAATTATATGTACTATGAAGTAACAAGAAGTGGGTGCAGAAGGAGAGAGGACCTGAAAGGGAAGTAAGTAAGCAGACACAGTGGGAATCAGTGGGCGTTTGACTGAGAGTGATCTCATAGTACTTAGGATACAACATACTATTTAAGAGGCATGATATTTTGTAATTTTCCCTGGGTTTATTATAACATGGTAAACTAGTCACCAATAACAGCTGGGAAATTCATTCTGAATCCACTTATGTGACTTTGAACTCTTGGAGCTTTATGTAGTTGCCAACACACTTGCCATAGACTTGGTCCTTCTAGGTTCTTTGAGGCCTTGGGGCGTGCGGCAGGAGCAGAGATCAAAGAGCTGCCAAGAGTGTGCAGCAGTTTCTCAGTAGTTCAACCAATGCTTGTATCTGGGATTGACAATCTTATTCTCCTTACATTACTTAAAAGTAATGTAAGGAAAATTATAGGATTTAAAACTAGCGCAGCTGCTTTATTTTACTGAGGAAGCATCTGGAGTCCACAGGTTACATGTAATTTATGTTCACCTCCTTAGTGGCAGAGCCTGTCTCTGCTTTGACTCTGTATTTATGATCCTTTGGTCAAATTTTCAACTTTTGTTTTGTTTTGTTTTGTTTCCCTTATTTTGAACTTCATTTGTTTCTCAGAATTAACTTCTCTTTCAAAGTAGCTACAAATGGTTACAATTTATTGAGTAGCTGTTATGTTCCAGATTCTTCCCATATGTTGTCATTAATCCTTGCACCAACACTCTAAATTTGGATAATATTGTAACTTATTGATGAAAATAGCCATAGAAAGATGCATAATTTGCTCAGGATCCCAGAGCTAGGAAATGGCGCAGAGGGGATCTGAACTGATGACAAGGCCTTCTGTTCTTTCCACTTGAGCACCCTGCTTTCAACATATTCCCTGCCCCCAGTTCTAGCTGCTTTTTCTTTGGGGTGATGATGCCTGTTTTTTCTTTTAAAGTGGTAATTCTCAGCCTATGTGACGGTGGGGAATATTTCTAACAGCAAACATTTTCTCAGACTAATATCTGATAGTAGCTGTGTTCTAGTATTTATAATTACTGAGAAAATAGCTAATGACAATAAACTTGTATGAATTCAATAAAACAATGTATCTTTTAAATCAATTCATATTTGATTAATCTTATTGTACCTACAGATATTTGCAAAGAGTAGTAAACATAAATATATGCAGGCATATTATCTCATCATTTGAAAATGCCTAGACTATATATGGATTTGAATATATATGTTTTTAAGATTTTATTTATTTAAAAAAAATTTTTTTGGAAGATTTTATTTATTTATTTATTCGTCAGAGAGAGAGAGAGAGAGATCATAAGTAGGCAGAGAGGCAGGCAGAGGGAGAATCAGGCAGCCCAATGCAGGACTCGATCCCAGGACCCTAAGATCATGACCCGAGCCGAAGGCGGTAGCTTAACTGACTGAGCCACCCAGGCGTCCCTTTATTTATTTTAGGAAGAGAGCACGCACAGGCAGAAGGGCAGGAGCATAGAGGAGGAGGGGGAGAGACGAGCAGACTCCACTAAGAGCAAAGCCTGACTTGGGGCTCGATCTCTGGATTCTGAGATCATGACCTCAGCCAAAACCAAGAGTGGGTTGCTCAACCGACTGACCCATCCAGGCATCTCTGGATTTGAATACTTCTAACAACAGTTTATGGGCTTCCTGAGAATCCACAATTCTGAGTGGAAGGCTATGCTCTGTAGTATGTCAGCATCTGCTTTTTCTACTCTCTAAAGTTATCAGCCTCCACTTTGCACTGGATGGCTCTTTATTGATCTTTAACTTATTAATTAGTTCAGTTACCAACTTCCTTTTGCATTCAATGCATGATTAGTGGCCTGATAAGATAAGTGGTCCACTCAAGATGTTAAAACAAGGTGATATTGGACCCAGTGTGTTGCTCATAAGCACTTCTTGGTCCTAGAGCAACTAGAGGCGGAGTACAGACTCTCCTTTCTTCTTTACCTCCCAGATTTGAGGCGACACTAAAACTTTCTTCTACCTACCCAGCCTCTTGGCAGTTCATTTCAGAAGTGTCTTCTCCTTGTGTCACTGGTCTCTGACTTGTTCACCTGGTTGATGCTATCTATCTATCTACTATTATCACTCTGACCAGTTCAGTTCTAACATAATGGGGTCTTTTAATTGCATAATCTATGATCTACATCAGTGTCTCTTGTTGGTTTAAACAGGTGTCATTTAAGCAGAAGCAGGAAGTGGTAGGGAGTTCTAATCTAGTGTTCATTAATCTTTGATATGGAGCCATGCTTCCTGTTTTTCTGATCTATAATTTTAATTCAAGTGATGACTTATTAAACTGATCTACAATTTTTAGACTTTGAGTCACAGAATATTCCTAGAGGGATCCATTCATATAAGAAGACACCATGTCTGGAACTTCTGAACCCAGGTACCACCAACTTTACCACCTGTACCATTATATGTCAGTCTGGTTTAACTCACTGTACTAAAATTCTGTTCTTGGCCTTTTCTAACTGAGTTCCAGAAGCCGACATATCTTACCTCTTTTCTCACTACCCAACAAACACACATTTTACTTGCCTTGCCTTTTCTAGTCTTCTCTAGGTGCTGGCTTTTAGTGTTCTAACATCTATTCACTTACCAGGAACGTTGTGCTATTTTATATTAAACCTCCATTCTACTTGCCCACACTATGAATGAAATTGGCCATAATCCTAGAAAATTATGTTTAGTATCATAATTGAGAGCACAGCTCTGTAGGGCAGCAGTTGTCAACAGTGGGTGAGAGTAAAATTTTTCCTAGCTATAGTTTATATGGGTCAATGGGAAGACACTGATGGATATTGAATTCTTAAGAGACTTGGGTCAGAACTGAGGAACTGACTATGTTATAGTTAATAAATCCAGAGTGGGTCAAGAAGAGATAAAGCCAAGTATGAACCAGCAATAAAAATTCAGGTTGTCAGATCCAAGGGGTCAGATAAAGTAAGTGACATTTAGATATAAAGTCAGAGTCTAAAGGGAAACCAAGATAGTATATGAATGGAGACTGTAACTGATTAAGCTCGTGTGGGAAGAAGGACTTTTTCAGAGCCCAATTAGTAGACAGTATAGCACCTCCAGTGGTCATGGATGGATGTGTATGCACAGTACTTAAGAATATACTAGGAAATGCCAGTCTTCCTACCTAGTTTTGTCTGCCCATCATTACCTGCCTACCAACTTAGTGCGTGGATTCAATCCAGGCACCATAGTAGGCCTTGCTGTGAGTAAACAGCAGTGCTTTCCTGTGAATGTTGAAGTATGTTTTCAATGCCATAATAAGCAATATATTATCTATACCTCATCACACCTCCCTGTGGTTGTGTGTGCCTGTGTATGTGTATCTATATCTATACCTATATATATAATAAAAGCAAGTTTTCCAAAATAGTACTTAGCATTTTTACAAGAAATTCTTTGATATATCTAATGCTTTTCTTTTTAGAAATTCTGATGGTGATTTAACAAACGGTTTCAATATCTAAAAGTGTGAAACAATCTGTAGTTTAAAAAACACTACTGTAGACAGGATCTATGAAAGAAATAATAAGCTATACTTCCTTGAAATTAAAACTTTCTCTGTGAAAGATAATATCAAGAGAATTAGAAGACAAGCCACAGTCCAATATTTTGAAAATATTTGCAAAAGGCATTCCGGATAAAGGACTCTTACCCAAAATATATGAAGAACTCAAAAAATTCAACAAGAAAATAAACAACCCAATTAAAAAAAAAAGGTTTAAAATCTTCAAAAACTCACCCAAGAGCATATGCAGATGGCAAATAAGTAGATGAAAAGACTCTCTACATCCTATATCATCAGGGAGATGCAAATCAAAACAACAAGACACCACTATACACCCTCTCAAGTGGTCAAAATCTGGAATACTGATATCAAATCCTGACATAGATATGCAACAAAAGAAACTCTCAAACATGGCTCATGGAAATGTAGAACAGCACAGCTACTCTGTAAGACAGTTTGGCAGTTTCTTACAAAACTAAACATACTGTTACCACACAATCCAGCAGTTGCTTTCCTTGGCATTTACTCAAGGGAGTTGAAAACTTGTGTCCACAGAGGTGGTGGTGGGGGGACTACAGATAGATGTTTCTAGCAGCTTTATAAATAATTGCCAAAACATGGAAGCAATCATGATGCCCTTCTGTAAGTAAATGGGTAACCCATAGTATATCCATACAATGGAATATTACTCAGTACTAAAAGGAAATGAGCTATCAAGCCACGAAAAGACATGGGAGAACCTTAAGTGTTTTTTGTTACGTAAAAACAGCCAGTCTGAGAAGGCTGCTAACTATATGATTTCAACTTTATGACATTTTGGAAAAGGAAAAACTAGAGAGAGAACAAGATCAGTGGTTGCTAGGGTGGGATGAGGGAGAGATGAATAGGCAGATCACAGAGGATTTTTTAGGATAGTAAAAATACTCTTTATGATATTATAATGATGGATATGTGTTATTATACACTTGTCCAAACCCATAGAATGTATAATCCTGAGAGCAAACCTTATGGTTTAATCTGGATATTATGGACTTTGGATGAAATGTTAGTGCAGGTGTATCCTTGATAAAAAAATTTACCATTCTGGTGGGGAATATTTTTTTTGAAAAATTGTTTCAGTCATTACAAATTTTTTGTTTGTTCATCAACTTGTAGCTCATACAGACTATCCAATTTCTAGCTGATTAATGTCTCTCATTACTAAAGTTTAGAATTTGAGAGCACTGGGGGCTTGGGTGGCTCATTCGGTTAAGTGTCTGCCTGCAATTTAGGTTAGGATCCCAGAGTCCTGGGATGGAGTCCCACCTCAGGTTCTGCTTAACGGGGAGCCTGCTTCTCCCTCTTTCTCTGCTGCTACCCTTGCTTGTGCTCTCCCCACCCCCATCAAATAAATAAGTAAAGTCTTGATAAAATGTGAGAGCACATTCCTTTTTTAAAAATAACTCTAAGTCAAATTTTTTATTACTTTTATTTTTATTATTAAAGTATAGTTGACATACAGTGTTATATTAATTTCAGGTGTGCAACATAGTGATCTGACAATTCTATACATTACTCACTGCACACTGAGTATGTCACCATCTGTCAACATACGTTATAATGTTATTGACTATATTTCCTATGTTTCACTTTTCATCTCTGTTCCTTATTTATTTTTCAACTGGAAGTTTGTACCTCTTAATCACCTTTAGTTATTTTGCGCACTCCCCTAAACCACTTCCCTCTGACAACTATCAGTTTGTTCTCTAAATATATAAGTCCGTTTCTGTTTATTTTTTTAGATTCCACATATAGAAATCATGTGGTATTTGTCTTTCTCCATCTGATTTATTTCACTTAGCACAATACCCTCTATGTCAATTCAGGTTGTCACAAATAGCAAAATTTCATTCTTTTTATGATGAGTAATATTCCATTACATCCATTCATCTGTCAGTGGACCTTTAAGTTGCCTCTATGTCTTGACTATTGGAAATAATGTCTCAATGACTACATATTAGTGTTTCTTTTCTTGAGGTAAATGCTCAGGGGTGGAAGTACTGAATTGTAGGATACTTCAATTATTATTTTTTAGAGGACCCCAATACAAATTTACATTTCCATTGACAGTGTGTGAGGGTTCCCTTTTTTCAGCATGCTTAGAAATACTTATTAATTCTTGCCTTTCTGCTACTAGCCATTCTGCAGGTATAAGGTGATAACTCATTTTGATTTTGATTTGCATTTTCCTGATGATTAGTGATTTTTAGCATCTTTTCACATGTCTCCTGGCTATCTGTATGTCTCCTTTGGAAAAATGTTTATCCAGGTCCTCTACCCGGTGTTTTAATAGGATTATTTTCCCTCAGTGTTGATTCTGTGTGTGTGTGTGTGTGTGTGTATTTTACATATTTTGAATATTAACTCCTTATTGGATATGTCATTTGCAAATACCTTCTCCCATTCAGTAGGTTGCCCTTTTGGATGGCTGATGGTTTCTTTGCTGTGAAAAAGCTTTGTATTTTGGTGTAGTCCTATGTGTATTTTTGCTTTTGTTTCCCTTACCTAAGAAGAAATAACTGTACACATGTAGCTTACGCTGATTTCCAAGAGATTACCATCTGTTTTCTTTTAGGAATTTTGTGGCTTCAGGTCTCATGGTAAAGGTCTTCAATCTATTTTGAGTTCATTTTTTGTATATGGTATAAGAAAGTGGTCCAGTTTCATTCTTTTGAATGTTAGCTGTCCAGTTTCCCAACACCATTTATTGAAGAGACTGTCTTTTCCCCATTGTAATTCTTGCCTCCTCAACTGTGTGGGTTTATTTCCTGGTTCTTTATCCTGTTTCATGGATCTATGTGTCTGTTTTTATGCTGGGACCATACTGTTTAGAATACATTAGCTTTGTAGTGTATCTTGAAATCTGGGAGTGTGCTATATCCAGCTGTTCTTTCTCAGGATTGCTTTGGCTATTGGAGATCTTTGTTTCCATAGAAACTTTAAGATTATTTTATCTAGTTCTATGAAAAATGCTATTGGTATTTTGATAAGGATTGCATTGGATCTGTAGATTGCTTTGGATAGAACAGACACTTTAAGAGGACTAATATTTCTAATCCTTAAGTATGGTATATCCTTTCATTTGTTTGGGTTATCATCAATTTCTTTTATTAATATCTTATAATTTTCAGACTATAGGTCTTTCACCTCCTTGGTTAAATTTATTCCCAGTATTTTTTGCTGTGGTTGCAATTATAGGTAGATTGCTTTTTATATTTCTTTTTCTGCTGCTTCATTATTAGATATTTATAGAAATAGAATGGATTTCTGTATATTAATTGTGCATCTTGAAACTTTACTGCATTCATTTATTCTAAAGGTTAATTGGTGGAGTATTTAAGATTTTCTATATACAGCTGCAAGTAGTCACAGTTTTACTTCTATACCAATTTGGAGAACTTTTATTTTTTTCTTCTGTGATTGCTGTGCCTAGAACCTCTAGTCCGATGTTAAAGAAAAGTGATGAAAGTGGACATTTTTATCTTGTTCTGATCTGAGAGGAAAACATTTTAGATTTTTATCATTGAGAAGGATGTAGTAATGACTATATCATATATATTTTTTATTATGTTGAGGTATGTTTCCTACAAACCTACTTTATTGAGAGTTTTTATTATTAATGTTGCATTTTGTCAAATGTTTTTTAAGCACCTATTGAAATAATCATATGGTTTTTATCTTTCCTCTTGTTAAAGTAATGTATCATATTGATTAATTTGCAAATATTGAACCATGCTTGTGTCTTATTCAACTTGCTCATGGTAATAATTGTTTTAATGTATTGTTGAAATCAGTTTGCTAATATTTTGGATTTTTGCATTTGCATGTTTATCAGGGATTTTGGCCTTTAATTTTCATTCTTTTTTTTTTTAAGTGCTTTTATCTAATTTTGATATCAGGTTAATGCCTTATAGAATGAATGAGGAAATTTTCCTTTCCCTTCTATTGTTTGGTATAGTTTGAGGAGAATAGGTATTACTCTTTTTAAAATATTGGTAGAATTCAACTGTGAAGCCCTCTGGTCCTGAACTTTTGTTTGTTGGGAGTTTTTTGACTACCAATTCAATTTCACTAATAATTAATCTATTCAGTTTTATATTTCTTCCTGTTTCATTTTCGTACAATTGTGTTTCTAGCAGCTTATCCAGTTGTTCTAGGTTGTTGGGATTGTTGACATATAATTTTTCGTAGTAGTCACTTTTAATCCTTTCCATGGTGTTTCTCTGGTGTCATTGTTATTTTTTCTATTTCATTTCTGATTTTTTAAAAGTACTCTTTTTTTCTTAATGAGTCTAACTAAAGGTTTATCAATTTTATTTATGTTTTCAAATAATGAGTTTTTGACCTCATTTTTCCTTTCTAATTTTTTAGTCTTTATTTCTGCTGTAGTCTTTATTATTATCTTCCTTCTACTAACTTTAGGCCTTGTTTATTCTTTTCTATTTCCTTTAAGTTTAGACTATTTGGGATTTTTCTTGTTTCTTGAGATAGACCTACATCACTCTAAACTTCTCTCTTCAAACTGCTTTTGCTGCTTCCCAAAGATTTTGGACCATTATGTTTCATTCATCTCTATGTATTTTTTGATTTCCTCTTTGACTTGTTCATTGACCCTTGGTTGTATGGCATAATTTTTAGCTTCCATGTGTTTGTGTTTTTTCAGTTTTTTTTTTTTCTTGTAATTCTAATTTTATACCATTGTGGTTGGAAAAAATACTAAGTAAGATTTCAGTCTTTTTAAATTAATTGATGCTTGTTTTGTGGCCTAAAATGTGATCTAGCCTAGAGAATGTTCCACCTGCACTTCAAATGAATGTGTATTCTGATGGTTTTGGATGGAATGTTCTATATATATATCTGTTAAGTCCATTTGGTCTAATGTGTTGTTCCCAGCCACTGCTTCCTTATTTTCTGTCTGGATGCTCTATCCACTGATATAAGCAGAGTGTTAAAGTCCCTTAATATTATTGTCAACTTCTTCCTTCCTATATGTTAATACTTGCTTTCAATAGTTAGGTGATCCTATGGTTGTTGCATTGATATTTACAATTGTTATATCCTCTGGTTGGATAGATCCTTTTATCATAATGTAATACTGTTGGCTCTTGTTACTGCTTTTTTTTAAAGTCAATTTTTTGTGATGTAAGTATGATGTAAGTAGCCTCCCCCACACCCCGACTTTATTTGCATGGAATAGCTTTTTTGATCCCTTCACTTTTAATCTGTATGTGTTTTTAGGTTTGAAGTAAGTCTTCTGTAGGCTGCATGTAGATAGCTCTTGTTTTTTAACCATTCAGTCACCCTGTGTTTTTCAGTTGGCACATTTAGTCCTTCTCTTGCTCTCTTTGTCTGTGGTTTGTTGGCTTCTATTAATGTTACACTTTGACTTTATTCTGTTTGTGTGTCTTTATGATAGTTCTGATTTGTGGTTATCATGGGGTTTATATATAGCATTCTATGTGTATAGTAGTATAACTTGTAGTACTAATTTGATGGTTGCTAAAGTTTGAACACATTCCAAGAAGACATTTTTATTCCATGTTCCATATTATATGAAGTCATATGTTACATGCTTCTATTTTGTATATCCTTTGACTATATTTTGTAGATAGAATTGATTTTACTACTTTTGTGCTTAACCTCCATACTGTTTTTTTTTTTTTTACGATTTTATTTATTTATTTGACAGAGATCACAAGTAGGCGGACAGGCAGGCAGAGAGAGAGAGGGGAAGCAGGCTCCCTGTTGAGCAGGGAGCCTGATGTGAGCCCAGGACCCTGGGATCACAACCTGATCTGAAGGCAGAGGCTTTAACCCACTGAGCCACCCAGGCGCCCCTCCATACTGGGTTTTTAAGTGATTAACCTACTACCATAATTATATATTTGCCTTTACTAGTGAATACTTTTCCTTTTGTAATTTCCTTGCTTCTTGTTACAGCATTTTTTTCCATGTAAAGAATTTCCTTTAACATTTTTTAAGGTTTGTTTAGTGGTGATGAACTCTAACTTTTTTTGTTTGGCAAACTTTTCATTTCTCCTCATATTCTGAATGATAACCTTTTCAGGTAGGGTATTTTTGGTTGTAGATTATTTTCCTTTTCATCACATTGAATACATCACTTCAGTTCCTGCTAAAAAATCAGCTAATAGCCCAATGGAGTTTCCCTTTTATATAAATGTTTGCTTTTCTCTTGTTGTTTTCAAGATTCTCCTCATCTTTAATTTTTGCCATTTAATTAGGAGTCTTGGTATGGACTTCCTATGTTTATCTTTTTTTGATGGCCTCCATGTTTTATTTTTAGCTATTATTTATTCAAATAAATTATCTGCTGCCTTCTGTCTTCTCCTTCTGGGATCATTATAAGGGAAATGTTATTATACTCTATGGTGCCACAGAGATTTCTTAACCTATTCTCATTTTTTAAAATATTTTATTTATTTATTTATTTATTTGACAGAGATCACAAGTAGGCAGAGAGGCAGAGAGAGAGGAGGAAGCAGGCTCCCCATGAAGCAGAGAGCCCGATGCGGGGCTCGATCCCAGGACCCTGGATCATGACCTGAGCCGAAGGCAGATTAACTCACTGAGCCACCCAGGTGCCCCCTATTCTCATTTTTTATTGTGTTTTCTCTTTTTCTATGAGGCTTGGTTACTTTCCATTACCCTTTTTGTTTGCTGATCCATTCTTTTGCATCTTCTAGTTTACTGTTAATACCCTCGAGTTTATATTTCATTTCAGTTGTTGTATTTTTCTACTCTGATTATTTTTTATATTTTCTATCTCTTTGAAGTTCTCACTGCCTCATCTACTCTTTTGTTAAGTGCAGTGAGTATTTTTAAGTCCACTATTTTGAATTCTTTATCAGGCATGTTGCTCATTTCTATTTTGTTTTGATCTTTTTCTGTAATTTTTGTTTTGTTTTTATTGTTTTATTTGAGACATATTCCTCTGTTTCTGGGTTTTATCTAACTCTGTGTGTGTGTTTCTGTGTTTTAGGTAGGTCAGCTATGTATCCTAGTCTTAAAAGTAGTGGCCTAGTATAGAAGAGGTCCTGTGGTACCCTGTAAAGCAATCCCTTCTGGTCACCAAAGTAAGGTGCTGGTAAGTGACCTTGAAATAGGGAAGGATATGGATATATGGGGGCTGTGGATATATGGGAAATCTCTGTATCTTTATTTTATTGTAAAACTAAAACTATCTTAAAAGTAATCTTTCCAGAGGTCTGATAGTAGTGCTTTAAAGAATACTAATGCTGAGGCCCCACATGGATATGAAGACAAAAGCACTCTAGTGATCCTAGTATAAAACAAGTGTTGAAATCCCTGCATATATAGAATAAAAGTACAGTAAAAAGTATTTATTTTAAAATAAATCAGGAATTTAAAAATAGTGTATAATTTACTGGACTAAAGGAAATACATTTGTACAAAAGAAAACTATTTTCTTATCATTTTCCCCACAAATACTGCTTCTGGAACTTCTTTATTATTTTTTTTCTTGGAATTTCTGTCATGGTTCAAATCTGAAGATTTTATTTTCTTTGGTGACTTATGCTTTTAAATTTTAAGGTGGAACCTTATCTGTTCAGCTTTCAATGATTACAAATATTCTAAAGATGTCTTCTAAGCTACTGTCACAACATTAAAATTATAAATTTAACTTGTAATGATCAACTTTAAAGCAAATGACTGTCACAACTTTAGGTATTCTAGGAAAATTAAGCAAACCTTCCACAATTACTCTAGGGTATATTCCCTTCTTTAACTTCCATTGACAGTCTCTTTTGTTGGTGAAGAAATGGCCAGAACATTGATGAAGAATTATCTAACATCTGGTTAAATAATTGCTTAAGGAATGTTAATTGATGGAGTTATCAATTCAAGCAAAATTTTCATATTTCACTAGAAAGATTTATAGTTGTCCTAGTCAGAGTAACTTATTCCCAGTTAATTTATTGATCAAAGATATAGATGATATGCTAATTAAAGTATTAGATGAGACAGAACTGGCAATAATTTTTAAAGTTTTGAATAACATAGTATTTCAAGTGTGAGCAGTGGATATAAAGCTTAACAGTGATAAAGTCATAGGTTTAACCAATGAAAAGCCTCACTACAGAATTTGATTTCACTGCTGGTATGCTATAACAGGTAGTGGCAAGATATAACTCCGGTTGTAACACCTAAGAAAAGGAAAATCATAAAATGTATTTTATCAGTCCTCTGTACTTTATCCAAGTACTGATAAAATTTATATTTCCACAGACATAGGAGAGCTTTAGAAGAAAAACAAGTAAACTAAAATTCTACCAATGTATAAAATTTCCTTGGCAAATTTAGCTCACAAGGTATTATCTTCCATGGGATATTTACCTTGTCCAGAGATGGGCTGAGGATGTGGTTACCATAGGGAGGAACATTCAACCAGGGGAAATAGAAACCAGCAGAGGTTTTGATGGTTGTAAGCTGATGTGAAAGACTGAAATCTAGAGGAAACCCAAACTCCTAGGATGCTTTTTCTCTGAGGCATTTGAATGACTGGGTAACTGGGACACTGGGGGGCTGGATTAGAGAGAGTAAGAGCCCCCACAAACTCATGGTACTTTAAAAGAAAAGCCCCATCTAGAGGGCGAGGTCTGCAACAATATAGAGATGACAAAACTCCTCCTGGAGACACTTGAAACTAGAGGTAGAATGATTTTAATTAAAGCTAAACTCCAGCTTTTTATTCAATTTTAATTGAAATATAGTGGATATACAATATTATATTAATTTCTAGTGTACCACATAGTGATTTGACGTTTATATACATTACAAAATGCTTACCGTGAGAAAAGTAGTTAATATTGATTATCACACAATGTTATCAAATACTTCTTACTATTTTTCCTATGCTGTACTTCACATTTCCATGACTTACTTATTTTATAACTGGAAGTTTATATCTCTTGATACCTTTCACCTATGTCACCCATCCCTATAGCCCCATTCCCTCTGGCAATCAGTGGTTTGTCCTCTGAATTTAAGAGTCTTTTCCTGTTTTGTTTGTTCATTTCTTTTTTTCAGATTCCACATCTGAGTGAAATTATATAAAATTTATCTTTGTCTGTCTGACATTACACTTAGAATGCTACCCTCTATGTATGTCTGTGTTGCTGCAAATGGAATGATTTCATTCTTATTTATGGCTGAGAAATATTCGTGTGTGTGTGTGTGTATGTGTGTTTAAAATGTGTATATATTCACAATATATTATCTACCCATGAATGAACACTTAGATTGCCTCCATATCTTGCTAATAATCTTCAGTGAATGTAGGTGTGTATATATCTTTTCAAATTAATGTTTTGTTTTCTTCAGATGAATACCCAGCAGTGGAATTGTTGGAGTATGGTATTTCTATTTTTAATTTTTTGAGGAACTTCCATATCTTTTTCCATATTGGCTGTACCAACTTACATTCCCAAGAAGAGCGCACAAGAATTCCTTTTTCTCCACAACCTTGCTAACATTATTATTTCTTGTCCTTTTGATACCAGTTATTCTGACTCAGGTGATACTTCATTATGGTTTTGATTTGCATCCCTCTGATGATTAGTAATGTTGAGCATTTTTTTAAAAACATTTTTTATTTGACAGAGATCACAAGTAGGCAGAGAGGCAGAGAGAGAGGGGGGAAGGCAAGCAGGCTCTCCACTGAGCAGAGAGTCTGATGCAGGGCTTGATCCTAGGACCCTGGGATCATGACGCGAGCTGAAGGCAGAGGCTTTAACCCACTGAGCCACCCAGGTGCCCCGAGCATTTTTTTTCCCCCCATGTGTCTGTTGGCTATTTGTAGGTTTCCTTTGGAATAATATCTATTCAGGTCCTCTGCCCATTTATCAGTTGGACTTTGTGTGCATATGTGTATGTGCATTGAGTTCTAAGTTTTTAGATATTTTGGATAATATCTAATAATATATCCACTCCTGAGTGGATATATCATTTGCAAATATCTTCTCTCATTCAGTAGGTTTCCTTTTTGTTTTCCAATGTTTTTTTTTACTGTGCAATATCTTTTTAGTTTGATGTTGTCCCAATTACATAGTTTTGCTTTTGTTGCCCTTGCCCAAGGAGACAGATCACAAAAATATACTTAAGACCAATATCCAGTAGTATAATTGCCTATATTTTTGCTTAGGAGTTTTAGGATTTCAGGTCTTACATTTAGGTCTAATACATTTTGAGTTTGTTTTTGTATGTGATATGAGAAAGTGGTTGAGTTTCAGGCTCTTGTACGTAGCTGCCCAGTATTCCTAATACCACTCACTAAAGAAACTGTCTTTTCCCCATGATATATTCTTGCCTCCCTTGCCATAGATCAATTCACTATGCAAGCATGGGTTTATTTCTGGGTTCTCTATCCTGTTCTATTGATCTATGTGTGTCTTTTCTAGTAGAACTGTACTGTTTTGATTACTACAGCTTTGTAGTAGAGTTTGAAATCTGGGAGTGTGATACATCCAGCTTTGTTCCTCTTTCTCAAGAGTGCTTGGCTATACAAATTTTAGGATTGTTATAGTTATGTCAATGATGCTATGTTATTTTGATAGGGATTACACAGAATTCATAGATTACTTTGGGCAGTGTGAGCATTTAACAATATCAATTCTTCCAACCCATAAGCATGGTGGTTCTCCCCCCTGCCATTTATTGTGTCATCATGAATTTCCTTTATCAAATGTCTTATAGTTTTGAAAGTAGAGAACTTTCACCCCTTTGGCTTAATTTATTCCTAGGTATTTTATTATTTTTGCTGCAATTGTAAATGAGATTGTTCCTTAATTTCTCTTTCTAATATTTTGTTATTAGTGTATAGAAATGCAATAGATTTCTGCATATTTTTTTTAATCCTACAACTTTACTGGATTTATTCTAATAGGTTTTTGGTCGAGTCTTTAGGGTTTTCTATGTATAGTATTATGTCATCTGTAAATAGTGACAGTTTTACTTCTTTCTTACCAATTTGGATGACTATTATTTCTTTTTCTTGTGTGTTCTTACGGGATTGCTGTGGCTAGGACTTCCAGGACTATGTTGAATAAGAGTGACAAGAGTGGCCAAACTTTACTTTTTCTGATCTTAGAGGAAAAGCTTTCACCTTTCACTGCTAAGTAAGCTAACTGGTGGGTTTTTCACACAAGCCTTTATTATGTTGAGGTATGTCTCCCTTTCAACCCACATTGAAAGTTTTTATCACGAATGACTGAATTTTTAACATTCTGTGCCTATTGAGAGGGTTATATGATTTTTATCTCTGATTTTGTAAATGTGATATATCATGTTGATTGATTTGCAGATGTTGAATCCTCCTTGCATCCCTAGAATAAATCCCACTTGATTATGATGAATGATCCTTTTAATGTATTAAACTGGGTTTGCTAATTTTGTGATTTTTGCATCAGTGTTCATCAGGGAAATTGGCTTTTAGTTCTCTTATTGTAGTGTTTTTGTCTGCTCTTAGTATCAGGATAATGCTGGCTTGGCGAGATGAATTTGGAAGTGTTCCTTCCTTATTTTATTTTATTTTATTGGTAATAGTTGATGATAGGTACTTTGAATGTTTGGTAGAATTTATCTGTGAAACCATTGGTTTTAGAACTTTGTTAATGGTTTTTTGATTACTAATTTCATTACTAGTAATAGGTCTGTTCATGTTTTCTACTTTCTAATTCAGTCTTGGAAGATAGAGTGTTTCTAGGAATTTATCCTTTTCTTTTAGGTTATTCACTTTTTTTGGTATAAATTGTGTCCTCTTACAATCCTTGGTATTTCTGTGGTGTCAGTTTTAACTTTCATTTCTTATTTGAGTACTCTGTCATTTTTTCTTGATTAGTCTACCTAAAGGTTCATCAAATTTATCTTTTTAAAACAAGTTTTTTGTTTCATTAATTTTTTTCTATTTTTTTTTCAGTCTTAATTTTATTTATTTTCACTCTTTTTTCTTTCCTTTCTTCTACTAACTTTAGGCTTTCTTTTTCTTGTTCCATTAGGTGTAAGATAAGATTATTTATCATGTTTTTTCTTGTTTCCTGATTAGCCCGTATTGCTATAAACTTCTCTCTTAGAACTGCTTGTGCTCTGTCCCAAAGAACTTGGAACATTGTATTACTCTCGTCATTTTGTCTCAGGGTATTTTTTGATTTTCTGTTTGATTTCTTTATTGACTCATTGGTTGTTAATAGCATGCTGCTTAGTTTCAAGTTTCTTGTAATTGATTTATTTCTAGTTTTGGAACATTGTAGTAGGAAAATATGCTTGATAAGATTTCAATCTACATAACTTTATTTATAAATTTATTGAGACTTTTTTGTGGTTTAGAATGTGATCTATTCTAGAGAATATTTCTTAGCCATAAATAAGAATGTTCTATATATACTTGAAAAGAATATGTATTTTGCTGTTTTAGGCTGGAATGTTCTGTATATCTATTAAGTAAATCTGATCTAATGTTTCCTTATTCATTTTGTGTCTGGATAATGTATTCATTGGTGAAAGTAGGGTGTTAAGTTCCCCTAATATTATTGTATTGTTGTCATCCTCTTCCTTAATATCTGTTAATATTTGCTTTGTAGTGCTTCTATTTTGGGTGCATAGATACTTACAACTATTATATTCTCATATTGGATTAACCCTTTATCATTATGTAATGCCCTTCTTTGTCTCTGGTTATAGTCTTTGTTTTAAAATGTATTTTTTCTGATATGAATATTGCTACCTCAGCTTTTCTTTTCCACTTGCTGTTATTATCTTTTTTCCCATCACTTCAGTCTGTATGTATTCTTGTAGGCAGCATGCAGATTGGTCTTATTTTATTATCTATTCATTCACACCATGTCTTTTGATTATTTAATCCATTTACATTTGAAGTAAATATTGATAGGCGTATACTTACTGCATTTTGTTAAGAGTTTTCTAGTTGTTTTTGTAGTTCTCAGTTCCCCTTCTCTCTTGTTCTCTTTCCGTGTGATCAGATAATTTTTTGTACCTATTTTAGGTTTTTGGTTTGTGGTACCAAAGTTTACATATAGCACCCCATGTGTATAGCAGTCTATTTTTTTTTTAACTTTACACAGATTTTTATTACACAGAGGTTGTCACATATTTGGATGCTTCTCTACTTTGTACACAATTATTCTTGCTCTCCACAGAAAGGCTGGCTGAGAGGTCTGGCTACAGTTGATGTGGGCACACTGGTGGGTAACATTAGCATTCAGGGTGGCTGGCTATAAGTGCCAGTTGTCACTGTTGGAGGCATGAGAGTGTGCAGAGGTGCCCCTTCTCCAGAAGAACCTCCTGTTGGAGGGAGGCACCTGCCTAGGCAAGCAGATTTGATGGGGAATGCCAGGGTGAGGTAAACAGTGCTAACAATGTAGATAAGAAGTGTCAGAACTGGTGCCTGTCGGCATTGGGCCATCTAGGCTGAAGGACAGAAAGAAAAATGGCTTCCACCTGAGTCTGTTCCCTGATAAATTTCCTACCAATCCCTGACCCTCTGTCATAAGGCCTACAATTACTCAGTAAATCTTAACCTATGGGCCAAATGCTTTTCAAACGCCTCTGTGCTGGTTCTGAGGAAGTAAGGAAGTTCTTATCTGTAGATAAGAACAGAATCTCTATTTCCTATAGGACTCAGGCTCTCCTGGAAGTAAGCCTGATTTTTTAGTTTTTTCTTTATTGAAGCATAGTTGACACATAGTTACATTGACTTCAGGTGTACAACAGTGATTCAACTAATTTACCCATCATTACTATGTTTACCACAAGTGTTGCTACCATCTGTTACCATACAACACTATTACAACCTGATTGACTGTATTACCTGTGCTGTACATTTCATACCCATGACTTACTTATTCCATAACAGGAAGCCTTTACCTCTTACTCCCCTTCACCTACTTTGCCCAATTCCCCTCCAACCCTGCACTCTGGTGACCACCAGTTACTTCTTTGGATTTATGGATCTGTTTCCACTTTGTTTGTTCATTCTTTTTTTTAAAGATTCTACATAAAGCTCCAATAATATCCGTTTATCATTGTCTGACTTATTTCACTTAGCATCATACCCTTTAGGTCCATCCATGTTAGCACAAGTGGCAATATTTCATTTTTTATGGCTGATCAATATTTTGTCACACACACACATATCCCACATCCTCTGTCCATTCATCTATTGATGGATACTTAGGGTTGCTTCCATATCATGGCTATTGTAAATAATGCTACAGTAAACATAGGGGTGGATATATCTTTTCAAATTAGTGGGTTTTTTTGGGGGGGAGGGGTAAATACCCAGTGGAGGAATTACTAGATTGTCTAGCATTTTTAATTTTTTGAGTAATTTCTATACTGTTCTCCACAGTGGCTGTACCAATTTACATTCTCACTAACAGTGAGTAAGGGTTCCTCTTTCTCTATATTTTTGCCAACACTTGTTTTCTCTTAATTTTTGATACTAGCCATTCTGACTTGTGTGAAGTGGTATCTCATTGTAGTATTGATTTGCATTTCTCTGACAATTAGCAATATTGAGCATGTGTCTACTGACCACCTGTATGTCTTCTTTGGAAAAAATGTCTAGTCAGGTCTTCTGCTCACTTTTTAATTTTTAAGTATTGGATACAGTCTTTGTACATTTTGGATATTAACCCTTTATTGGTTATATCATTTGCAACTATCCTCTCCCACTCAGTAGGTTGCCTTATTGTTTTATTGTTGGGTTCCTTTGCTGTGAAAAAGCTCTTTATTTTGATGTAGTCCCAATAATTTATTTTCGTTCTTGTTTTCCTGGCCTGAGGAAAGCTATCCATAAAAATGTTACTAAAGATGGTATCTAAGAGATCACTACCTATGTTTTCTTTTAGGAGTGTTCTGGTTTCAAGTTTCAAATTTAGGTCTTTGTTTTCAGTTTATTTTTCTGTATAGTATAAGTGGTTCAGTCTCACTCTTTTGCAGGTAGCTGTCCAGTTTTTCCAAAACCATTTATTAAAGACTGTCTTTTCCCCATTGTATATTCTTGGCTCTTTTGTCACAGATTAATCGACCATATAGGTATGGGTTTATTTCTGGGCTATCCCGTTCCATTAATCTGTGGATATGTTTTTGTGCAAGTACCATACTGTTTTGATAATTATAACTTTGTAGTGGATCCTGAAATCTGGGATTGTGATATGTCCAGCTTTGCTGTTATTTCTCAGAGTGTTTTGGTTATTAAGGGTTCTTTGTATTTCCATAGATACTTCAGGATTATTTGTTCTAGTTCTATGAAAAATGTTATTGGTATTTTGATAGAGATTATAGTGAATCTTTAGATAGCCTTGGGTAGTCTGAACATTTTAACAATATTCTTCTGTCCATGATTTGTGTTGTCTTCAATTTCTTTCACCAATGTTATAAAAAATTTCAGAGTATAGGTTTTTCACCTCTGTGGTTAAGTTTATTTCTGGGTATTTTATTCTTGATGCAATTGAAAATGGAGTTGTTTTTCTAATCCTCTTTCTGCTACTTCATTGTTAGTGTAGAAATGCAGCAGATTTCTGTATGTTATTTTGTATTCCGTAAATTTACTGAATTCTTTATTACTTTAAATAGTTTTTCAGGGGTGTTTTCAGGGTTTTCTATATATGGAATCATGTTGTCTGCAAATAGTGAAAATTTTATTTCTTCCTTACCAATTTATTACTCTTTTTCATGTTAGTGTTGTGGTTAGGTCTTCCAGTACTGTGTTGAATAAAAGTGGAAAGAGTGGACATCCTTTTCTTGTTTTTGGCCTTAAAGGAAACGCTCTTAGTTTTTGACCACTGAGTATGATGTGAATTTTTCATATATGGCCTTAATTATATTGAGGTGTGTTCCCTTTGAACATACTTTGTTGAGAGTTTTTATCACGAAGCTTTTGAATTTTTTAAAATGCTTTTTCTGCATCTATTCAGATGATCATGTGATTTTTATTCTTCATTTCTTAATGTGATGTATCATATTGAGTGATTTGCAGATATTGTCCCATCCTTTTTTCCTGGAATAAATATTCAGCAGTCTGTATTAACTTGGCAGTTGCTGAAGTTTGAACATATTATAAAATAACTTTTTTACCCACCCTATAGTTGTATTTTACATCTTTTATTTATAGTTTTTCCTAGTTATGGACTTTTTCACTTTATGCAACTCCCTTTAACGCTTCTTATAAGGTCATTTTAGTGGTGATGACCTCTCTTAATTTTTCTTTGGGAAACTCTTTTTACCTGGCAAAGTTATCTTTCAGAATAGAAGGAGAGGTAGAGTATTCTTGGGGTAGGAATTTTTCTGTCAGCATTTTGAATATGGTCTATAAAATGTCTGCTGAAAAATTAGATGGACTCCTGGGGTTTCTCTTGTATGTAACTTTTGCTTCTCTCGTTGCTTTTAAAATTCTTTCATCTTTAACTTTTGACATTTTAGTTATTATGTGTCTTTGGTGTGGACCTCTTGGGTTCATCTTGTTTAAAAACTGGATGTCTGTTTCCTTCTCCAGGTTAAGAAAGCTATCAGCTATTTATTCAAATAAGTTTTCTAATCCCTTCTTTTTTCCTTTGATGACCCCTATAATGCAAATGTTTGCTTGCTTCATGTTGTCCAAGAGATACCTTAAACTATCTTCATTTAAAAAAATTCTTTTTCTTTTTGTTGGTCAGCTTGGTTCTTTCCATTACTCTTTCAGATCCCTGATCCATTCTTCTGAATCCTCTTATCTAGTGTATTTTTAAATTTCAGTTATTGTGTTCTTTAAATTTGGTCCTTTTTGTCTGTTTTATATCTCAAAGTTGTCATTTAGTTTTTCCATTCTTGTCTCAAGTTTAGTAAGTATTTTATGATTATTAAACACTATCAGGTGTATTGCTTATCTCTTTTATTTAGATCTTGGTCACAGATTTTATCTTCTATCATATGGAGCATATTCCTCTATCTACTTTACTTGGCTTTCTGTGTTTTTCTATGAATTAGGCAGAACTGCTCTTCTTAACTTGAATGTTCTTGTGTATGGTCATTTCCAGTGTAGACTGTGCCTGGTGAAGAGGCTGGCTGCCTGGGTCTGTGTAGTATGAACAGGGTCCCAGGGAACTCCTTGCTGAGACTGCCTTGGTGGAATGGCTAGAGCTGTCCCAGGGCTCTCTGCACTGAGGGTGCTCTTGCAGGAAAGCTGAGGTGGGTACAAGTTGGGAGGACCTGGGGCTTTCGGCCAAGAGGGTGCCCTGGGGCATTCCACACAAGTACTCCCCTGGGGATCTCCAAACAGGGTGTCCTGGCATAACAGCTAAAGCTGAAGTTGATATGAGCAGAGGTATCCCAGGGTGCTTAGCACAGGGATGCACTGGTGCAGTAATTGGGGCCAAGACAAACATGGGCTTGGGTCGTCCAGAGCACTTTGTCCTGGAGGTCCCTTAGCAAGCTATCTGAAGCCAAAGTGGTGAGCCTGGAGTGCTTTGAGTTACTCTGTGTCTGTGTCAACTTGGCATGATGGCTAGAATTATGGTGAGTGCTGACCAGGTGTGTCTAGTGTGCTGTGCTAAGAGTGCTAAGTTCATAGAGGCAGTAGGCTGGCTAGGGCGCTGGATGCTGTTCCTGTTTATGCTATCAGTGGAGGAGGAACTCTGGCAACCTGGAGTGAGTTTCAGCAGCTCCTCTGTGGCAAAGTTCTAAGGCTAGTTCCTTTATACTGTAGTTGTATTTTTAAATAATAGCTACCCCCCCCCCCCCATTCAGGGCTGATGTGGGCTACAGGTCTGGTGCTTACTGAGATGACTGGCCAGACAAAGCACCTGGAACACTGCCCTTGTGTGCACTATGAAGGTGGAGGGTAGACTAAGCCATATGCTCACCAGCCCTTTTGACCTGGGTAGAGTTTAAACAGCTCTCCTGTCATTGGGTGTACTAAGGCTGGATATTTTATTTCTTAGTCTTTTAAACCATGGCTTTTTTTTCTATGCCCTAGCATAAATGAATCTGCTTATGGTTCCTCAGTACTATTCCTCTCCACTGCAGTTTGCAGCATTGGTGATGGGTGGTGGTGGGGGGGTTCCTTTTGTTGCCAGGTCTCCTCTCTTTTGTTATTCTCTGTGTGGTCTCTCTCTCTTATGCAGAAGCAAGTTTAGTCAGCCCTCAGCCTTTCTTCAGGAGAAATTGTATAAAGATGCATAGATTTGTTATATCTGTGGAGAAGGTTAGTTCATGGTCTTCCTACATCACCATAAACCCTGATGATTTTCAAAGCTACTTGTTATTGGGCCTCTTTTTCTTGGCATAGATTCCCACTTCAGAGGTTCCCAATGTGGAGCTTGAATCCCTCATTCCTCAGGGGGACTTTTTATACTTATGATATCCCATCTACTAGTGGGTTTCCACTAGATACTTTTTAAACTGCTATTTTTTTCACTGGATCTCAGGGTTAGCAATATTGCATGTGAGGCCTCCAAGAGGTGAATCTCAGTTTCCTTTAGCACTTTGGAGCCCCTAGACATCAGGCCCCTTTGTTTTCTAAGCCAGATATTCTGAAGACTTAGCTCTCTAATATAGTCTCAGGGACTGGGTTGCCTGTGTAGGGCCTTCTCTGGGAGAAGCCCCTGTCTGGTGAGATCCCTCCCTATCACATCAGGGATGGTGTGTTTTTTTTGTTTTTGTGAGACCGTGTCTCAGCCTCTTTTATCCATTTGATGTGGCCCTTTTGTTGTGGAGATTTTTTTTTCTTTATTTTCAGTGTAACAGTATTCATTATTTTTGCACCACACCCAATGCTCCATACAATCCGTGCCCTCTATAATACCCACCACCTGGTACCTCAACCTGGTACCTCAACCTCCCACCCCCCTGTCACTTAAACCCCTCAGATTGTTTTTCAGAGTACATAGTCTCTAATGGTTCACCTCCCCTTCCAATTTCCCCCAACTCCCTTCTCCTCTCTAACTCCCCATGTCCTCCATGCTATTTGTTATGTTCCACAAATAGTTGTGGAGATTTTTTTCAGAGGAAAATGATCCGTTTGTAGCTGGAGATTTGGTGTATCTGTGGGAGGGGATGAGTTCAGAATCTTTCTATAAACCCAGCTTTGCCTAAGCTCAATTTCTTTTTACTTTTTTTTTTTTTAAAGATTTTATTTATTTGACAGACAGAGATCACAAGTAGACAGAGAGGCAGGCAGAGAGAGAGAGGGAAGCAGGCTCCCTGCTGAGCAGAGAGCCCGATGCGGGACTCGATCCCAGGACCCTGGGATCATGACCCGAACTGAAGGCAGCAACTTAACCCACTGAGCCACCCAGGCACCCCCTCCTGAGCTCAGTTTCTATTAGGATAGTTAAGATTAGCCTCTCAACTCATCTGCTCAGAACAGGAAAGGGTTTACCTTTCCTAGAAAAAGTAAACCACTTTTCTTTTTTAAAATATTTTATTTATTTATTTGTCAGGGAGCTTCAGGCAGAGGGAGAAGAAGGCTCCCCACTGAGCAAGGATTCTGGGATCATTACATGAGCTGAAGGCAGACACTTAACTGACTGAGCTACCCAGGCTTCCCAGGATCAGTTTTAGACTTTTTTTTTTTTTAAATACGTATGATGTCTACTACATAATATAAGAATTAAAAGAATTATGAAGAGGCAAGAAAGTGTATCTCATAATTTAGGAAAATATCAATAAAAGCAGATACACATATATTCTCATACTTGATTAACAAAGAAATAGGAGAAAAGATTGACAAAAAGGCAAATATTTTATAACTAAAATATTTAAGATTTTAAATGTGTTTCAACATTAGCTTGAATAAGACAAAAGACCTGATTATGGAACCCAAGGGCAGGTCAATAAAAGAAACTGAAGCACAAAGAGAAAACAACAAAACATATGGGACATAATACAGGGATACAGAAAAGTGGTTTAATAGGTTTATAACTGGAATACCAAAAAAAAAAAAAAAAAAAAAGATGAGCTTCAGCATGGCACAGAAGCAGTATTTTGAAAGGTAACTAAGATGTTTCTAAAATAGATACAAGACATGAATCCACATATTCAAGAATCACAAAAACAGAGCACCAAATACAAAGAAAACTGCTAAGCACAAGTAGTAGAAGGTGATGTGCAGTTCACACTTCATCAGCCAGAACTGGTCAAATGACCACACATCAAAGCAAGTGTTTAAGAAAGGAAAGGATGATAAAATATTGGTGACAACAATGAACCTCCATGTGCATTTTACTGTACAGCTTTAATCTCACTGAATCTGTCCCTTTCAGAATCTTTTTTATAGTCACCTATATTTGATTTGTGTGTTTAGGAATTAAATATGAATTTGGTAAATTTCAAAAAGATGAATTGTTGTAGCCTTTACTTTTCAAGAACTTGTCTTCTGCTAGGTCATTGAGGTATTCAGTCAGTCATTGCCAGTATCCTTGGACTCACCTTCTCCCCTTTCTGAATTTTCTATGGTGCTGCCATTTGGAAATAGTGAAGTAAAAGGCTATGCCAATATTGCTAGTTACTCTATATTACTTCAATTATTTGTCACCTATTAATTGTCATGCTCTGGGTTAGGTTCCAGAGACAAAGTTATTGTGAATTTTATGTTATTTGGGAGGGAAACAATTTAAAAAATAAATAAAATATATATTATTGGGTAATAAGCTTGGAAGGGAAAATGGAGGGTTGTGGTTTAAAAATGGAAGCCATGGAAACATCACTAAGAAGGTGACATCTGAAGGTAGTAGGGAGTAAACAAGAAGCTTTTTGAGGAGAAAAAAAAATTGAGGTTGCAGAGATGGCAGGTAGAAAATCCCTACAGTAGGTACATGTGTGTTTGATGTGTTCAAAAAAGAATAAATCAGCAAATGTGACAGTAGGGGAAGGAACAGGATGTGCTGGGAAACAGGGGGTATTAGAAGTGAGGTCAGAGAGACAATGCAAGCCAGGCACTGAGGGTGGGGTTGGTGAGGCTGGTGTGATATTGAAATTACTGGGTTTTTTCTCTGGGTTATATTGGAACCCATTAAAAGGTTTAATACAGGTGACATAATCTGAATTAAATTTTAACAAGATTACTCTGACTTATGTGGAAACTAGATTGAAAAGGAACCAAAACAGAAGTGGATTCAAAAGGCAGGAAACAATTGAAATAATGAACAAGAGTGGTGGTGTGGACAAAGTAGGAATAGTGGACATTGACAATGTTGATTTCCTTCAATATTTGAAGATTGTGGTAATGAATGTGCTTATAGAGATAGGTGTGGGTATGAGAGAAAGAAGGGATTGTGTAACTCTAAGGTTTTTGGCTGAATAATTAAAATGAGGAAACACCATGAGGAATAAGGAAGAGATTGGAAACTTAGTCTTGGGTTTGTTAATTCAGGTGTCTGAGAGGCAGTTGGATACAGGAGTTTGAATATGTGTGTGTGTGGTAGGGGGTGGCTTTTAAGAAATACTGAAAGCAGTTCTTCAGGTTTCATAAAAGAATGCTAATGAGTAACATGAAAACATACACTGGGAACTAGAATCAAATTCAGAATACTTGAATATTGTAAAATGATGGTGTATTAACTACTCAACTAATATAACTTAGCCACTAATATAAAGGTCAAAGGACAAAACATTAAAAATAACTACAGCTATAATAATTTGTTAATGGACACAATATCAAAAGTAAATTGTGACATTAAAAACAATCAGGGAAAGTAAAAGGCTAGTTTTTTTTTTTTAATGAGAGGGACACTAAGTTATCAATGTCAAATAGATTATTATAAGATGTTTTATATAAACCTCATGGTAACCATAAAGCAAAACCCTACAGTTGATACACAAACCATACACAAAATCATCAATTCACACAAGAAGATGCAAGAGAGGAAGAAATGAACAAGAGAATTATAAGGAAGTGACCAGAAAACAATAAGATAGCATTAATAAGGCATAACCTATCAATAATTAATTTTAAAGTAAATAGATTAAATTCTACAATCAAAAGGCAGAGTGGCTGAATGGTTAAAAGACAGGATGCAACTATATGATACCTATAAGAGACATAAAAAGATATTATATGGAAATGGAAAACAAAAGAGAGCAAGGGTGAATAATATATTTATATCAGACCCAATAGATGTTAAGTAAAAAAAAAAAAAAATCTAACAAGAGACAAAGAAGGTCACCATATCATGGTAAAGAGATTAATTTATAAGAGGATATAATAATCATAAAAATATATGCACCCAACATCAGAGCACCTAAATATATTAAGGAAATACACATAGATATAAAGGGAGAAATTGACGATTATACGATAATAGGGAACTTTAATACCCCACTTGAAATAATGGATAGATCATTCAGACAGAAAATCAATAAGGAAAATTGGACTTGAAGTAAACTTTAGACCAAATGGACCTAAGCTCTATAGAGAACATTCCATTCAACAGCAGAATACACATTCTTCTCAAGTGTACATGGTATACTCTCCAGGACAGAGCATATACTAAGTCATAAAATCTTACCAAGTGTCTTTTCTGACCACCATTATCTGAAGGAAGAAAATAGAAAATTCACAAATATGTAGAAATTAAACAAGACATTCCTGGAAACTATATCTTGACAATAGTCTCAGCAGCATTTTTTTGGATAGGACACCAAAGCCCAAGCAAAGGAAGTGAAATGAGCCAATTGGGAGTACTTCAAATTAAAAAGTTCTGTAGAACAAAAGAATCAGAAAAATGAAAAGGTAACCTATAGAAAGGGAGAAAATGTAACCTATAGAATGGGAGAAAATATCTTCAAATCATATGGTTGATAAGGAGTTGATATCCAAAATACAGAAAGAATTCATGAGCATCAATAGCAAATCAAATAACAAACCCACAGAAGACACACAAATGACCAGCAGGTTCATGAGAAGGTGCTGAACATTACTAATCATGAAGAAAATGCAAATCAAAACCCCAATGAAATACTACTTCATATCTGTTAGAATGGGTAGTATCAGGGGCGCCTGGGTGGCTCAGTGGGTTAAAGCCTCTGCCTTCAGCTCAGGTCATGATCCCAGGGTTCTGGGATCAAGCCCCGCATCGGGCTCTCTGCTCAGCGGGGAGCCTGCTTCCCTTCCTCTCTCTGCCTACCTCTCTGCCTACTTGTGATCTCTCTCTCTCTGTCAAATAAATAAATAAAATATTAAAAAAAAAAAAAGAATGGGTAGTATCAAAAAGACAAGAAGTAACAAGTGTTGGGTAAAGATGTGGGGGAAAGGGAGCCTTTATGCAAGTGTCCATTGACAGAGGAATGGATAAAGAAAATGTAATTATATGTAGACACAGACACACATACAGATAGATATGATAAACATAATGGAAAGCCATTGGCCATAAAGAAGGAAATTGTGCTATTTGCAACAACATAGATGGACCTTAGGGCATTATGAATGCCCTCAATGAAATAAGTCATAGAAAGACATATCTTTTTGTTGTTGGAAACAATGGAGTATATAATACAGTACTATCAACTATACTCACCATGTTTTACATTAGATTCTCAGGCCTTACTCATTTTATAGTTGCAAGTTTGTACACTTTTACCAATCTCTCCCTTTTTCTCCTACCTCCCCACTCCCTGGAAATAAGTTTTCTACTCTATTTCTCTGAATTTGACTTTTTTGGTTTTAGATTCCACATATAAGTGAGGCCATAAGGTATATTACTCATAGAAATAGAATGGTGGTTGCCAGGGGTTGGAGGAAATAGGAGATGTTAATCAAAGGGTATTAACTTAAGTTATAAGTTCTGGGGAACTTATATGGCATGATATTCATAGTCACAGTACTGTATTATATACCCAGTTGCTGGGAGAGTAGATTTTCAGTATACTCACCACACATACAATTAGGTAAGGTGTTAAACTTATTGAGGGAATCCTTTTTACAATATATACATATATGAAATCATCACATCGTATACCTTAAACTTATAATTGAAATAGAACACTATATATCTCAATAAAGAGGGGTGGGAGGGAGGAAGCAGATTAGAGAAAAGGAATTAAAAAGAGAGTATGTTGTGAAGAAAGTGCTTCAAATAAAAGGGAGTAGTCAACTCTGGCATAGGTTGCTGATAATGCAGGTAGAATAAGGACTAAAAATTAATCAGTACCTTTAACCACCTGGATGCCATTGGCCATCACAAGAAGGACAGCCATCATGGATGTGCTGCTTATGCATTGTTCAAAGGTGCCATCTGATAAGTTGAGTGGTTGTAAAATACTCCTGTGCTGTGCTCCATCCACATGGAGGGCACAGATATTTACAATTCATGATCCAGAGGGGCACATTTTCTAATTTGTATAGACCTAGTGTTTGCTAGCTGAGACCCTATTGACAAAATCAGTGTCTGGGCCACTTCCTTTTTGGAGCAGATTCCTTTGGAGAGAAGGAAAGGCGAGGAGCTGGAGACACCGAATACCTTCACAGTAGCCAATAAACTGGAAGAAAAAGGAGTTGATACCTTGAGGGAAATGGGGAATCAAAAAATTTTATTTTTACTATTTTGAAAATGGGAGCTTTACCATTTTGTCAAAAGACTGATAGGGAAGATTCAGTACAGAGGGATTCTGTGTGCTTTCTTCATACTGGTGGATTTAAAAAAAAAAAAAAAAGGTTAAACTTCTCTTGGGCTATATACTTGTTTACTTGTTGTTCACTGCTTATAAGTAGAAAATGCCCAGCACAAAGGAGGCAGTTACTACTTGTTGAATATTAATCAGATTTTGAACCCACAGCCTCTGATTTCCTATCCTGAACCTTCAAGGGCTGGGCAGTACTTCTTCATCATGCAGATCTAGGTACTTAGCAGCAATTTATTTGGACTGCTTTTGTAGGATGCATTTATTCACAAGACCTATAATCTCCCTGCATGTTTTCCCATATCTGTATGTGACTTAAGTCGTGCCAAACCTCGTGCTAAGTATTCAGTATAATCAAGACTTGGTACATTCAAAAGCCACTTGATTATGTGAGTTGGATTAACATTTATCATACTGCCAAATAATTCATTCAATAAATTTAAATTTAAAATTTGTTTTAAATGCTGAGTTTTACTGATTATAAGATAATATATGCTTGTGATGGAAAATGTAGAAAATGCAGAAAAGTAGAAGAAAAACAGTTTACCCAATCCCAGTATCAACAGATAATTGCTTTTGATCAATTAGGTACATTTTCTCCTGTCCCATAATATAAGTGCATGGTTCTGGAAGTCCTTGCACTAATTGTAATAACAATTAAATTGCTTATGCACATACTAGATGCATTATCTCATTTAAACTTCACAACCAACCTGTGAAGAAGGCATTAGCAATGTAGCATTTTACAAATGAGGCTCCGAGATTGAGCCATTTTCCCAAGGCTGTAAGTGCAGCCATATTAAAGCCCTTTAATTCACCCCTCTGATTTCAAGTGCTATTAAATCTAATTTTCTCTCAGATTGGTAAGGGTCCATTCTGCTTTTAAGTGTCTGTCATGTACCCTTTAACAATTAAACATTCTTCTTGAAAGCCTTCATTGATTGAGTCCCCTTGAAGACTCTGGGACTTCTTTGCTCCTGCTCTCTGATCTAAGCAGCCTGCTTTGTAAACATAAAGTTATTTCATGAGCCTGTTCTTTTTAAAAATCCTCAAGCTCCAAAAAAAAAAAAAAAAAAAGGTTTATTTGATTTTTTTGTTGTTGTTACTTTCACAGAATCTAGTAAAAATTCTTGATACAATGGAGGTGATGAATAAAAATGCCAACTGGTAAGTCCTTCCATATCTGTAGCCTAATCTTTATCCTACATTTTGGGTTTGTTTACTCTGTCTGGTATTGGGGGTCAGCAGGGGGTGAGATGAGAGAATAGTTGAGGACCTTCTTTTCTGTTTAATAACCTCTTCTAAGGTTTTCTTGGGGGAAAAGAAACAGCATTCTGATGGCAGAAGGCAGAGGTAGAAGACTGATGTGAGACAGGGTTTAGGTATTTACTGCACTGTGTGGATAATGACAGTGGTCAGTTCTTAACAGGAATAGTGGTTCCCACATGGGAGCATTGTTAAGCTTATTTGCTATAAGTGATCCCTGCTGTGTTAAAGGGGGAAATAAATATCCTAGTTTTATTTTATTTTTGCTACAGAAGAGAGAATAATTTCTTGAGATACCTAACTTTTTTAGCGGCCTGCCAAAGTTACTATTACCATCATTTGTTACAGTGACTTTAAAAAACAAAACAAAAAATTCTTTAATTCACTGTGTCTGTTTCAGAACCTATTTTAACATTCAGTCATGCCTCTTTGCTGATCTTTTGACTGCTGCTGTGTTGGCATTAGCTTTGCTATTTATGATTCTGCATACTTATTATGACTCTCACATGTTCTTTATTTCAGTACAAAAATATATATTTAACCTGTCTTAAAAAACTTTCTTAAAACCAATCCTTCTGTAGTTGTTTCTGCCTATGTCTTAAATCTTGATGACCAAATCCAGAATTGTAGAAGGGAATTCCCTTCTATTCCATGGAAATGAAATATTCTTTATTCCTTTTCAGGTTTGCAGGAGGAAAATAATCAATTTGGGGGAAATATTTATCTGTAGTTCATGAAAGGGACCACTTTTTATTTCAACTTCATGTGAGAATGCTAGAGCACATTCCTGTCCCATTTTGTATATACTTTGGCCACCTCTAGTCATGATTATGTGAGAGATTCTACATATTTGTCTTCTTAAGGATAAAGGCTAGAGTTCAAAGTTGGGCTCTACAGCTACTAGCTTGGACTTCTTTTGTAAAGAGAATGGAAAAAAAACACAAGTTCATGTTTTGTGCTTTCTTGGATTTCATATAGAGCCCTTTTCTTTTCCCCCAGAGAAAGTAGACCAAGCCATCAACATTGTAGCCTCTGCCTTGGTCCACTTTCTCTACCTCAACCTTTTATTCTCAAGAAAAATTATTAGATATTATATTAAGTTCTACCCTCTCCTGTCATGCTTGTCACCCCTAAAATGTGATATAGATTCTTATTTCACATGATTTTATGAGCCCAGATATATGTCAGGCCACTAGTTCTCAGCCAGATTTATTTCTTTCCTCACAAAGGGAACTTGGTAATGGCTAGAAGCATTTTTGATTGCCATGACTGAGGTGGTAGAAAGTACTACATCATGGCAGAAGACAGGGATGCTACTCAATATCCAACATTACACTGGAGAGTCCCCATAACAAAGAACTGTCTGGTCTAAAATGCCCAGTTTGAGATATCCTCCTGCACAGGGCCCTGAATATAGAAGTTGTAAAAAGCATGACATTTAAGGTAAAAACATCTTATAGGTGCCATAGCATAAAACAAGACTGGTTAGGGTACAATGGGTATAAAATGAGTTATACTAGGGCTGGAGTGGGTAGGCATGTCAAATTTTTTGACAAGATAAAGCTTTCAAACTTGAAAAATGGGAACTTCTCTTGTTATGTAGGAATGCAGTGAAGTATAAGTAGTCAAGAAGTGAATGAAGCAAAATCTGGAGTGCAAACCAACATATCAAATTTAAAGAATACTATCAGGTAAAAATATGGGATGAGCACCTATCAAAAATCCTATATGGAGAGCTTCACACAAAATTCTAATCACTGGTCTTTTTTTTTTCCTAGAAAAATACTTAGAAGCAATGTGAGGAGAGATATCTGAATTCCATATTTGGACACTAGAACCAGGCAGGCAATTAGGAAACTGTTTTACCAAACTGGTAAGAAATGATGGGGCTTAAAGGAAATTGTCTTGGACTGTGAGCTAATGGGATTCCCTGGTGACCATTCAAGAATATGGCAATTGGGGGTGCCTGGGTGGCTCAGTGGGTTAAGCCTCTGCCTTCGGCTGGGGTTGTGATCTCAGGGTCATGGGATCGAGTCCCACATCGGGCTCTCTGCTCAGTGGGGAGCCTGCTTCCCTCTGTTTCTCTCTGCCTATTTGTGATCCTCTCTGTCAAATAAATAAATAAAATCTAAAAAAAAAAAAAAAAAGAATATGACAATTGTCTTTTTTTTCCCCTTCACAGACTATGCGGGTGGCATGTGAGGTCGGTCATTACAGGTTAAATTAACTAGATCATTTTCCTTTGGGTCACAGAAACATTTACTAGAAGAAGATTGTAAAGCGAGTCATGTAAGATTGTTCTTTGCCTATCATATTCTAGGTGTACTTCCTAGTTTCTGGCAAATAGGTTAAGTGAATAATGGTATCATTCAACAAGGAAGTGAACATAAGCAAGGAGCAGATTTTTGAGGTGTGGTAACATGTTCACTAGGATTTCTGTGGAAGGTTTAGGAAGAGAGACTCTTTACCATTTAGGAACAGATTGTCAATGATAGTTTCAGTAAGAATAGTGGAAAACTCTAGGATCCAGAAGATTCAGAATTGCTATGGAGAAGCCTGGCAAACAACAAGAAAGGAGCTGTGTCAAGGAATTTAACAGAAAGCTATCTTTTAGCCACTGTTGACTTCAGGGAAGTGGATTTTGGGTGGGATGGATTATCACCCTTTTTTTTATACATGTCTATTTAAATTTTCACAATGAGTATGTATTATTATAAAACACAGTCTTATTTTACTAGAGTATAATTTACATACAATAAAATATACTCTAACTGAATAGATTAATGCTCTTTAATGAATATTTTCACCTGTGTAATCTCACTGTAATCAAAATATAAAATATTCCGCCATCCTAGAAAATTTGTGAGCCATTGCAATCAAGACTGCAGCATCAACTTCTTTTTTTTTTTTTTTTTCAGCATCAACTTCTGCCTGAGTTTACAGCTTGCTGACCTGCCTACAGTTTTCACCAGCCGGCTCCCATACTGTGGGAGCCAATTCTTAAAAAACAAAAACTCTTTAGATGAGTTTGTCTTTTCAACCTTGTTATTAGTTACATAAAAAGATGGTTATGCTTGATGAATTAACACTTTCATCATTAAGAAATGTTCCTCCTCTTAAAATATTTTTTGTTCTGAATTCTAATTAATTTATTAATATGGCCACTCTGAACTTTTTAGTTTGTATGCCATATCTTTTTTTTTTTTTTTTTTTTTAAATCTAACAATCTCTGCAGGGCAGTCCTAAATGATGGCTTAAAAAGATTCACAGACCTGTACCCCTGGGGATAAAAATGTATGTTTATAAAAAATAAAAAATTAAAAAAAAAAGATTCCTAAACTTACCTCCTTCCATAGATAACAATGAATCTATACCTACATATAGAACAACTACTAAACACCCACCCTCACCATGATGACATACAGTAGGGAGGGATATCATCAAGGAGCCTATGCACAGACTTGCCCACCCCAAGGCACAGTAAAAATCTGTAACAATAGTGGTTTAAAGGACAACTAGACAGAGGAAGATGGTGGAATAGGAGAATCCTGAGCTCAGGTCCTCTAGCAGCCACATCAAGATCACAGCTACATCTGTGAGACTAAGTCTGAAATGACCTGAAGACAGGGAGAACAGACCTTTCAGAGGCATTTATAGAGAACAGGTCATAGCTTAAAGGGTAAGAAGGGCAGAGACATAGTTGGGAACCAAATCTCTGGATGGGACTGATTGCAAATGGGAGGGACATTACAAGTTGAGAAGAGTAAGAAGATCAGACCACACACTAGGCACTGGGGACCTGCACTGGGAAGACCAGTTCCTATCACATTTGGCTTTGGAAACCAGCAGAACTAAATGGGAGAGCTGGAGGGTGAAATGAAACTCAGTTCCTACACTTAAATATCCAGTGTACTAAATAATTCAACCTGAGATCAAGCACAGAAAGCAGAGTCTGAAAAGTTCCCGGGGTATACATGAAAGAGATTTATGGAATACTCTTAGAATGCAAGCAGGAGTGGCAAAGATCTGCAGGAGATTCCTCTGGAAACAAAAGTGCAAGGTAGAGCCATTTCCCTTCCTCTCTCCAGGCCTATATAGCCATATACTTGTGGGAACCAGTGCCAACACTTTCCACCTACCTTGCAGGCACCACAGTTGCTACCCTGACTTTCCCTTGTGGACCTGGGTTTCTAACCTGCCTGCCTCCACAGGCATCCCTCCAAAGTGGCTCCTGCTCCACCACAGCTGGTAGGCAGCCCAGGCTTGGACCAGTGCCACTCCAAAGCAACTCTTGCCCTGGGGAAAGGGGCAAATAAGTCCCCACATCAGTGCACCTGCAGCCTGCCCTCTTAGCTGGTTATGCAGGGAGCAAGCCCACACTTTTGTATGCTTGCAGCTGTGGCAGAAAGGCTAATTGCAGACAGCTAGACTGAGCCAGCACACCAAAGAGCTTGTGGCTGCCACCAGCCTCTTAACAGTATGGGGAACAAACCCCTGCCCAGTGTACCCAAGGAAGGAAAGGGGTCATTGTAGCCAGCTGGGCTTGATGAAATAGGGGCTCTGACACAACAGGAAGGTGCACACAGCTCACAGCATAAGGGACACTTCTGGTATGTGACCAGGGAGATTTCATTATAGGGCACCACAAGATCTTTTCTATACAAGGTCACTTCTTTGCAGATAGGCCATATTGCTGACCTACATAATACATAGAAACAGAGACAAAATGAGTAGACAGAGGAATATATCCCAGATGAAAGAATAAGACATAATTACACAAAAGCTAAAAGAAATTGAAGTGAGCAATATGCCTCATAAAGAATTCAAAGTAATCATCATAAAGATATTCACCAGCCCTGAGAGCAAAAATGGATGAACTCAGTCTGAACTTTAACAAAGGGATACAAAATATAAAAAAGAACCAGTCAAAGCTGAAGAATTCAATAACTAAAATAAAATATCCAGGGTACCTGGGTGGCTCAGTCAGTTGAGCATCTGCCTCTGCCTCAGGTCATGATCCCACAGTCCTGGGATCAGGTTCCCTGCTCAGTGGGGAGTCTGCCTCTACTCCTTCATCTGCCTCTCTCCCAACTCAGGTGAGCACTCTCTCTCTCTCTCTGTGTCAAATAAATATTTTAAAAATGAAATAAAATTTAAAAACCCACTAGAGAATCAATAGCAGATTATAGGATGTAGAAGAATGAATCAGCCATCTGGAAGACAGGATAATGGAAAGCAACCAAGTTGAAAAGCAATAATAATAATAATAATAGCTTCAGTGACCTCGTGACCTCATCAAGCATAACATTTGCATTATAGGGATCCCAGAAAAAGAGGGTGGGGGGAGGCAGAAAACTTCCCTAAGCTTGGCAAGAAAACAGATATCCAGGGCCAGGATGCAGAGAGCTCTTAACAAAATGAATACAAGGAGAGCCATACTAAGACACACAATAATTAAAATATTAAGAGTAATGATAAAGAATTTTTAAAGCAGTGAGAGAAAGACTATAGTGACATAGAGGGAAACCGTGTAATTCTCTCAGGTAATTTTTCAGCAGAATCATTGAAGGCTAGAAGGGAATAGCATGATATATTCATACTTCTGAATAGAAAAACCTACAATCAAGAATATTCTGCCAGGTATTCTATTCAGAATATAGGAGATATAAAGAGTTTCCCAGATAAGCAAAAACTAAAGCACATCACACTAAGCTAGTCTTATAAGAAATAAGGGACTTCTTTAAGTGGGGGGAAATAAACCGATCATAACTAAAAATTAGAAATTAGGAGACAAAAACAAATTTTAATGGTAAAGAGAAACATATAGTAAAGGTAGTAGATTAATCAATTATAAAGCCAGTATGGAGGTTAAACACAAAAATAGTGAAGTCAGTTATATCTAAAAAAAATAAGTCAAGGGATACACAAAATATATAAAATATGATGTATACATAAAATATTGAAGTGGGAATAAAAATTTAATAAACTATCATATGCATAGGGTGTTAATCAAAATGTGTAACAGGAGCGCCTGGATGGCTCAGTTGGTTAAGCAACTGATGTTAGCTCAGATCATGATCCCATGGTCCTGGGACGGGGCCCCATGTCAGGCTCCTTGTTCAACAGAGAGTCTGAATCTCCCTCTGCCCCTCCCCTTCCCCTTGCTCATGCTCCATCTCTCTCTGTCTCTCAGTTTCTATCAAATAAATAAATAAAATCTTAAAAAAAAAAAAAAGAAAAAGAAAACCCAGAATGTGTAACAGATACACAGAAAATAAAGACAAAGGAATCTAAGCATAACACTAAAGAAAGCCATCAAACCACAAGGGAAGAGAGCTAGAGCAAGGAACTGAAGAACTATAAAAACTGTAAAATGAGTAACAGAGTGGCAATAAGTTACATACCTATCAATAATTACTTTAAGCATAAATGGACTAAATGCTTTAATCCAGTGATGTAGGGTGACTGTATGCTGAGGAGAACACCCATCTTTATGCAGCTTACAAGAAACTCTCTACAGATCAAAATAAATATACAGTCTGAAAGTAAAGGGTGGAAAAATATATTCCATTCAAATAGAGGCAAAAACAAAAAGCTGGGGTAGCAATTCTTATTTCAGACAAAAAATATTTTAAAACAAATACTGTAGCAAGAAACAGAGAAGCACATTATATATTGATAAAAGGATCCAATCCAACAAAAGAATGTAGAAAATCAATAAGGTAACAGTGGCTTTGAATAGCACATTAGACCAGATTGACTGAACAGATAAGCAGAATAGTGAGATAGCCTCTCTGTTCAAGTGCACATGGAACATTCTTTAGGGTAGGAGAGTTAGGCCACAAAACAAGTCTTAATAAATTTAAGCTGACTGAAATCATATCAAGCATCTTTTCTGACCACACTGCTGTGAAATTATATATCAGTTACAAGAATTGGACAAAACATAAGTAGATGGAGACTAAACCACATGCTACTGAACAACCAACGGATCAATAAAAAAAATTAAAAAGGAAATAAAAAATTACCCTGAGACAAATGAAAATGAAAACCCACATCCAAAAATCTATGAAATGCAGTAAAAACAGTTCGGAGAGATAAGTTTATGGTAATAGAGATCAACTTCAAGAAATAAGAAAAATCCCAAATAATCTAACTTTACAGCTTAAAAAACTAGAAAAAGAAAAAGCATAGCCCAATGTTAGAAGAAGAAAAGAAACAATACAGATGAGAATGGAAATAAATAAAAAGAGAAATTTAAAAAATAAGTACAAAAGATCAATGAATCTTCAGTCTAATGAAATCTTGCCATTTGCGACAACATGGATGGAACTAGAGCGTATCATGCTTAGCGAAATAAGTCAAGCAGAGAAAGACAACTATCATATGATCTCCCTGATATGAGGAAGTGGTGATGCAACATGGGGGCTTAAGTGGGTAGGAGAAGAATAAATGAAACAAGATGGGATTGGGAGGGAGACAAACCATAAGTGACTCTTAATCTCACAAAACAAACTGAGGGTTGCTGGGGGGAGGGGATTTGAGAGAAGGGGGTGGGATTATGGACATTGGGGAGGGTATGTGCTTTGGTGAGTGCTGTGAAGTGTGTAAACCTGGTGATTCACAGACCTGTACCCCTGGAGATAAAAATATATGTTTATAAAAAATAAAAAATTAAAAAAAAAAGAAAGAAAAAAGATCAATGAAACTAAATCTGTTTTAAAAAAAATAAATAAATAAACAAATGGTGTCTAGGTGGCTCAGGTCATGATCCCAGGGTCCTGGGATTGAGCCCCACATGGGGCAATCCCTGCTCAGTGGTGAGCCTCCTTCTCCCTCTACCTGTGCCTTCCACTCTCCCTTCTTGTGCTTTCTCTCTGTCAAATAAGTAAATAAAATCTTAAAAAAAAAAAAAGATAAAAAAATTCGATAAACTTGCAACCAAACTCAAGATAAGAGATGAATAAAATAAAAAACAAAGAAGAAATAATAACTGACATGACAGAAATATAAAAGAATATTATGAAACATTCTACAAATGTAGAATATTTATTCTGCAAATTATTCTAAAAATGTAGAATATTATGAAACAAATATTATGAACAAATTAGACAACCTACAAGAAATGGATCAATTCCTAGAAACATACAATCTTCTAAAAATGAATCAGGGAGGGAGAATAGAAAATTAGAGCAAGCTGATTACTAGTAATGAAATTGAATAATCAAACTCCTAACAAACTATAGTCCAGAGCTAGATGGCTTCACAGGTGATTTCTAGCAAATATTTAAAGAAGAGTTAGTGCCGGTTCTCCTCAAATTATTTAAAAAAAAAAAAAAGAAAGAAAGAAAGAAAGGAAAAGGAAGGAAAGCTTTCAAATTTATTTTATGAGACCAGAAATACCCTGACACCAATATCACACACACACACACACACACACACACACACACACACGCGCGCGCGCGCGCACGCGCGCGCGCGAAAGAAAGAAAGAAAGAACAAAGAAAACTACAGGTTGACACCACTGATGAACATAGATGCAAAAATCCTCAATAAAGTACAAGCAAACCAAATTCAACAATACATTTAAAAAATTACCACAATTAAGTGGGATTTTTTTCCAGGGATACCAACATGGTTCAATATTTACAAATCAATGTGGTACATCACATTAACAAGAGGAAAGATTGAAAAACATTTAATCATCTCAACAGATGCAGACAAAGCATTTGACTAAATTCGTCATCCATTCATGATAAAAAAAAAAAAATCTCAACAAATTGGGCTTAAGGGGAACACACCTCAACATGATAAAGGCCATACATGAAAAAATTCACAGCTAACATAGTAGTTCACGGTGAGAAACAAGAGTTTTTCCTCTAAGATCAGGAAAAAGGCAGGATCTCTTTTCTTGTACTTTTATTCAAAATAGTACTGGAAGTTTTAGCCAGAGCAACCAGACAAGGCATAAAAGGCATCTGAATTGGTAAAAAGCAGTAAAGCTGTCACTATTTGCAGATAACATGATAGCATAAATAGAAAACTTTAGAGACTCTACCAATAAATTATGAGAATAAATGATTGAATAAAATTATAGGGCATAAAAATTAATATACCAAAATCTGTTTTGTTTCTATACACTAATAAGTAGTGGAATGAGAAATTAAGAAAACCACTCCATTTATAATTGTGCTGAAAAGAATTTAAAGACCTAGGAAAAAATGTAGGAAGTTAAAAGACCTATATTCTAAAAATTATAAGACATTGATGAAAGAAATTAAAAATGACACAAATGGAAAAGCCAGAAGAATGATTAAAATGTCCTGATTACCTAAAGCAGTTTGTAGATTCAATGCAATCCCTATCAAAATATTACTAACATATTCCATAGAAATATAACATACAACCCAAACATTTGGCAGAACCACAAAAGAACATGAATAGCCAAAGCAATCTTGAGAAAGAACAAAGCTACAGGTATCACAATCTCATATTTCAAGATATACTACAAACCTATAGTAATCAAAACAGTATGCCACTGGCACAGCCACAGACATACAGATCATGCAACAAGATGGAAAGCCCAGAAGTAAATCCTCACCTATATTGTCAATTAATCTATGATAAAAGAGACAAGAAAACAAAATAAGGAAAAGACAGTCTTTCAATAAATTGTATTGGGAAAACTGGACCACTTCCTTACACCAAAAATAAACTAAAAACTGATTAAATACCTACATGTGAGACATGAAACCATACAATTCCTAAAAGAAAACATAATAATCTCTTGGACATTGTCCTTAGTAACATATTTCTGGTTATGTCTTCTCAGGCAAGGGAAATAAAAGAAATATAAGCTACTGAGATTACATCAAAATAAGCCTTTGCACAGCAAAGGAAACCATCAACAAAACAAAAAGGCAATTTACTGAATGAGAATAGATATTTGCAAATGTTATATCCAATAAGTGGTTAATATCCAAAATAAATAAAGAATTTATACACCTCAGTGGCAAAAACAAAAAAGGAAAACAAAAACAAACAAACAAAAAACCCAAAAATACTGATTAAAAATGGGTTTAGAACCTCAAAAGACATTTTTCCAAAGAAAATCTACAGGTGGCCAACAGATACATAGAAAGATATTCAACACCACGATCATCAAGGAAATACAAATCAAAATCACAATGACATATCACCCAATATCCAACAGGATGTCTAGAATCAAAAAAAGACAAGAAATAACAAGTATTGGCAAGGATGTAGAGAAAAGGGAACCCTCAGTGAGCTGCTGGGGGAATGTAAATAAGTACAGTTACTGTAGAAAACAGTATGGAGGCTTCTCAAAAATTAAAAATAGAAATGCCATGTGATCCAATAATTCCATTATTGGGTATTTACCCAAAGAAAATGAAAACACCAATTTTAAATGCATCCTTATGCTTATTGCAACATTTATAGTGGCAAAGATATGGAAACAATCCAAGGGTTCACTGATAGAGAAATCAATAAAGAAGACACACACATACACACATAATGTAATATTATTCAACCAAAAAAAGGAATGAAATCTTGTCATTCATGACAATGGGGATGGACCTAGAGGGTATTATGCTATGTGAAATAAGTCAGAAAAAGACAAATACCATAAAATTTAACTTGAAACAGATTCTTAGAGCCAACTGGTGATTGTCAAATGAGAGAAGGTGGGGGGAATGGGCAAAATAGATTAAGGAGATTAAAAGATATAAACTTGCAGTTTTAAAATAAAGCAGTCACAAAAATATAAAGTACAGCATAGGGAATATAGTCAATAACAACATTGTATGGTGGCAGAGAGTAACTATACTTACTGCAGTAAACATTAGGTAATATATAGAATTGTTGATACAATATGGTATATATGTGAAACTAACATTGTAAGTCAATTATGTTTAATTAAAAAAATTAAAAAGATTACAATTAAAAAATAAAAAAGGATTACAATTCAAAAATAAGTAAATAAATGAAAAACTAGAGTGTAAGTGAAGGAAATCCATTTGCTAACTCTAGAGTATCCATCAAACTGGAAGGAAACGCCTACAAGTCTTTCTTGAATCACAGGTGCTGGCAAGCTCAGTTTTTTTTACATTCCTATTCTACACTGATAATGTGGATTAGAATATGGTTCAGGAGGTTTAGCTGGCATACCAGCACCATTCCAGGGAGCCCCAGGACCATACGCCACACCAGCTCTAGCTGTTTTCTCCAAGACAGCTCTTACAGTCTGCCCTGGGTCCTATGCCCACAACAGCTCCAGCACCAGCCATCCCCCACCAGAGTGGCCCCAGCACTGAATGTACTGGGACACCTTCTCCACCCTGGATCACACCTGCTCTAACTTCATGTGTCCCATCAAAGTTGCCCTGGAACTGAGGTCCCAGCCTGCAGCCACTCCTGTTGCATCCATCCCAGCAAAACTGCCAGGGACATGCAATTACAGAGGGGGTGTTTCTGCAGAAGACCAACCTTCAAGGCCAGGAGAAGTAACTATTCTGCCCAATTCATAGACAAACACAAAGTCAAACAAAAAGAGGAGATAGAGGAATATGTTCCAAGCAAAAGATAAGATAAAAGTTAAGAAAAAAGAACCCTAATGAAATGGACATAAGCAATTTATCTGATACAGAGTTCAAAGTCATGAATAAAAAGATGCTCATTGAACTCAGAAGAAGAATGGAGAAAGACACTGAGAGACTCAATAAACAGCTAAAATACCAAGAGAGAACAAATCAGAGCCAAAAAATAGAATAACTGAAATGGAAAATATGCTAAAAGGAATCAAGGGCAGAGTATATGATACAGAAGAATGGATCAGTGATCTAGAATACAGTGTAGGAAAGCACCCAATTTGAACAGCAGAAAGAAAAAGAAATTTTAAAAAAATTAGAATATTTTAAGGAACTTCCAAGACAACATCAATCATACTAACATTTGCATTATTAGAGTCCTAAAATTAGAAGAGCGAGGAAAGGGCAGAAAACTTATTTGAAGATACCACGGCTGAAAACTTTCTTTACTGGGGAAGAAAACAGACATTCAGGTCCAGGAATTCAGTGTCCCAAACATGACAAACCCAAAGACATCCTCATCAAGACACAATCTACATGACAAAAAGTAAAAATAGAGAATCTTAAAGGTAACAAGGGACTATTCAGTCACACACAAGTGAATCTCCATAAGCCTATGAGCTGATTTTTCATCAGAAATTTGGCAGGCCTGAAGAGAGTGGCAGGATATGTTTCAAATGTTCAAAGAGGAAAATTTAGAGAAACACGGTTTCCCAGACAGGCAAAACCTAAAAGAATTCATTATCACTAAACTAGCCTTGCAAGAAGTGCTAAAGGGTCTTATTCAAGTAGAGATGAAAAAGCTCTAACTAGAAATTAGAAACTACCTATTACTAGTAAAAGCAAATATATATGGTAAAGGCAATGGGTCAGCCACTTAAAGGCTAGTATGTATGTTAAAAGACAAAAATCATAAAATCAGCTATCATTATAGTAAGTAGTTAAGGGGTACACAAAATTTAAAAATATAAAAGAAGACATTAAAAACATAAAACATATGGGGGGATAAAACTGTAGTGTTCTGAAAATGCTTTGGAACCTAAGTCACCATCAGCTTCAAATGGACTGTTACATAAATAGGTTGATATATATGAACCTCATAGTAATCACAAAATAAAATTCCAAGACAGACAGACAGACACACACACATAAATAAAGACAACCAAAACAAAACAGTAAAGAAAACCATTAAAGTTCTAGTCTAAGATAGCAATGTAGGAAGACCCTGAATTCATCTCCACAGTCACACCAAATCTACACTTGTTTACAAAGCAATTCCTCCTGGGGAACTACAGGCTGACCAAAACAGCTTCTGCACAACGGAAAATAGACCACATGGAGAATGGCAATAGAGTAGAGACATGTTAACAAACGAATCCACTACCCCAATGCTGCCAACTTCAGTGGAAAGGATAGTATTGAGGTACCCTGAGCAGATTCATTTGCCCCATAGCACAGAGGGTGGGGGGGAAGCTAGTTTAAAAGAGACACTAGAATGGAAAAGATCCAGCCTTAGAACTCTCACCAAATAATGGGGGAGCTGCTGGAATGTTTTCCAGGTCAGAGAGGCTGCCAAGCAGTAATTTTTGTTCCCACTCTGCTCTGATAGCATAGACAGGACCAGAGTTCCAGGAATTATACCTGGCCTCCAGCCTCAGTAAGCACTGGTTCCCCAGCCCACATCAGCCCTGGACATCATAGAGCATGGGGCAGAGGGGTTGGGGTAGGGAGACTGCAATTAAAAAAACAAACAAACAAACAAACAAACAAAAAACTTTAAAATATGAAGGAACTAGCTCCAGAACCCTGCCAAATGGTGAGAGAACTGCTGGAGCTCTCACTGGGTCTGAGGCACTGGTGAGCACCAGGTTTATATTTCTTTTCTACCTTGATAACATGGGTAGAAAAGAAGTCCTGGTGCTATGACCGGCCTACCACATCAGGGAGCCCTGGGCCCCTAGCCATCCCAGTAAAGTGGCCCTAGCATGGCACACACTGGTGCTCAGTGCTCACTATAGCTCTCATCATCATGCCAAGAAGACAGAGGTGCACTGTTTAAGGCTTACATCAGTTTAGCTCCAGGCAGCTTGCTAGGATACCCCCAGTGCAGAGCATTCTGGGCCCATCCAACTAATACCTACTTAGCTCAAGCCACTTAGCTAAGGCATCCTGCCTATGATCCACTTGCTTCTCCAAAGGCCCCCCAGACGCTATGCCTTTCATACTCTTCAGCTTCAGGTATCCTCCCAGGGCACCTTCTACATGAAGAGCATTAGGACTTTCCTGGCCTTGTACCCACTTTAGTTACAGCTATATTGCCAGGGTGCCGCCTATGCCAAGCATCCCAGGACTTGCTGGCCCAAATCCACCTCATCTTCAACCATCCCACCAAGATGCTGTCTGCATACAGAGACCCAGAACCCCCTACTTATACCTACTTCAGCTTTAGCTGGGTACCTTGCCAGGGTACCTTCTGCACAGGGAGACCTGGGGCTGTTCCAGCCCACACCCACTTCAGCTTTGGTCATTTAACTAGAGAAGCCCCAGCACAGAGCAGGACAGGACCCCCAGTCCATGCTACATACAGCTCCAGTCAACCAGCCAGCCAAAGTCACCAGACACAAAGTCTACACAGGGAATGACCATATCCAAGAGCACTCCTTCAAGTTTAGCTGTTCTGCCTAATTCATAGAAACTAGTACAGTAAGTCAAGCAAAATGAAGAGACAGAAGAACATGATACAGATGAAAGAACAACACGAAAACCCAGGAAAAGAAGTAAATGAAATAGAGATAAGCAATAAACCTGATAAAGAATTTAAAGTAATGGCCATAAAGATGCTCACCAAACTTGAGGTAAGAGTAGAACTCAGTAAAAACATTAAGAGATAGAACATATAAAAAACAACCAATCGAAGTTGAAATATACAATAATAGATGGATGCCTGGGTGGCTCAGTCAGTTAAGCATCTGCCTTCAGCTCAGGTCAGGTCAGGCAGTAAATACATACTTATCAATAATTATTTAAATGTAGGTGGTCTAAGTATTCCAATCAAAAGACTTCAGTGGCAGAATGGATTAAAAAAAAAAAAAAAAAGATTCATTATGCCCATGATAGGCTTGTTTCAGACCTGAAGACAGACTGAAAACAAAAGGATGAAAAAGATATACCATGCAAATAGAAGAAAAAAAATCTGGGGTGACAATACTTATATCAGACAATATAGACTTTAAAACAAAGGCTATAATAATAATAAAAAAGGACAATTACATAATGATAAATCAACCCAAGACAGGGATATAACAACTGTAAATATCTATGCACCCAACATTAGAGCACCTAAATATATAGAGCAAATATTAACAGACAAAAAGGGAAAAATTGAAAAATTGATAGTAATACAGTAATTGTAACACCCCATTTACATCAATGGATAGATCATCTAGGCAGAAAGCTCAGAAGGAAATACTCTTTGAATGACACATTAGACCATATGGACTTCACAGATCTATACAGAACATTTTATCATAAAACAAAACGCACATTCTTTTGCAGTGCCCATGGAATAGTTTCCAGGATATATCACATAGTAGGCCCCAAAACATGTCTCAATAAATTGAATCTTGTATTTTTGTATTTTTTTTGCAACCACATAATATTAAACTTAAAATCAATCCCAAGCGGGGAGAAAAAACTAGAAAAAACACAAACATGTAGAGACTAAGTAACATGCTACTAAACAGCTAACTGGTGAATTAAAAGATCAAAGAAAAAAAAAATAATGTGGAGACAAATGAAACTGAAAACAGAATGGTCCAAAAATCTTTGGGATGTAGCAGAAACATTCTAAGAGGGAAATTTACACAGCAATAAAGTTCTACCTCAAGAAATAAGAAAAACCTCAGGTAAATAATCTAACTTTACACCTTAAGTAACTAGAAAAAGAATAAACATCTAGGGATAGTAGAAGAAGGCAGTAATGAAGGTTAGAGCAGAAATAAACAGATTAAAAAACAAAACAAAGCAAAAACAGTAGAAAATATCAATGAAACCAAGAGCTGGTCTTTGGGGGAAAAAAATGGATAACCTTTAGCTAGACTCATCAAGAAAAAAAGGAGATAGGACACAAATAAATAAAATCCAAAATGAAAGAGAAGTAACAACAGATACCACAGATATACAAACAATTAGAATAAATGAAAAATTATATGCCAAAAAATAGGATGATTTAGAACAAAATATAAAGAAGAAATAGAAAATTTGAGCAGACCAATTACTGGTAACAAGATTGAATTTGTAACAAAAAACAACAACAACAACAAAAAACCAAAAAACCTCCCAAGAAACAAAAGTCCAAGACCAGATAGATTATTCAGAAGTGAATTCTACCAAAATTTAAAGAAGGAAGAGTTAATACTTGTTTCCCTCAAACTATTCCAAAAAAATTAGTAGAGGAAAGAAAAGTTCCAAATGACTTCTCTAAGATCAGCATTATCTTGATACCAAAACCACACAAAGGCAGTACAAAGAAAACTATATACACAGATACAAAACTCATGAACAAAATTTTAGAAAAGCACATTTAGCAATACATTAAAAGGATCATTCACCATTAGAAAATGGGGTTATTTTGGGAATGCAAGGGTTGGTGAATATTTGTAAATCAATCAATGTAACACATTAACAAAGTAAAAGATAAAATTATATGATCATCTGGTTGTTTTTGTACTTCTCTATTCCTTTCTTCTTCTCTTGGTCTCTTCCCCTGTGGTTTAATGGTATTTTTAAAATTGAAGTATAATTGACATGCAGTATTACTTTCGTTTCAACTACATTACAGTAGTTTCAGTAACTACAACATAGTTATTTGGCAACTGTTATGCTCAACACATGAAAGATACCAACAGATCCAAAAAAAGCATTTGAAAAAATTCAACATCCATTCATATAAACTCTCAAAAAATTGGGTTTAGAGGGAATATAACTCAACATAATAAAGGTAATATATTTAAAAGCCTACAGCTGGGGTCCCTGGGTAGCTCAGTGGGTTAAAGCCTCTGCCTTCGGCTCAGGTCATGATCCTAGGGTCCTGGGATCGAGCCTTGCATTGGGCTTTCTGCTCAGCAGGGAGCCTGCTTCCCCTCCTCTCGCTCTCTCTCTGCCTGCCTTTCTGCCTACTTGTGATCTTAAAAAAAAAAAAAAAAACCAAACCTTACAGCTAACATCAATGGGGAAAAACTAAGAGCTTTTCCCTCTAGATCAGGAGCAAGACAAGGATGTTCTCTCTCACCACTTTTAATTAACATAGTAGTAGAAGTTCCGGCAATAGCAATCAATCAAGAAATAAAAGGCACCCAAATTTATATACTTGCAGATAACATAGTATCTATAGAAAACCTTAAAGATTCTACTAAATTCATTGATTCTAACAGTTTTTGGTGAAGCTCAGGATAGAAAATACACAGAAATGGTTGTGTTTCTATATGTTAATAACAAAGTAGCAGAAAGAAGATTCAGAAACAATTCCATTATCAATTGTACCAAGAATAAAATAAATATAAAATGCCCAGGAATAAACATAATCAAGGAGGTGAAAGACATGTACTCTGAAAACTTCAAAATAATGGTGCAATAAATTGAAGACAAAACAAATGGAAAGATACTCTATGCTTATGGATTGGAAAAATTAATATGGTTAAATTGCCCACATTACCCAAAGCAATCTATAGATTTGACTGCCATTCCTATCAAAATACCAATAGCATTCTTCACAGAACTAGAACAAATAATTCTAAAGTTTCCATGGAAACACAAAGAACCCCTAATAACGAAAACACTCTTGAGAAAGAACAACAAAGCTGGGGGTATCACAAGCCCAGATTTCAAGATATACTAGAAACTTATAGTAATCAAAACAGTATGGTGCTGGCACAACCACAGACATACAGATCTTGTTATAAAAATAGACCTATAGATCAACGGAAATGGACAGAGAGCTCAGAAAGAAATGCACACTTAACATGGTCAATTTACAACATGTAGGCAAGAATATACAACGGGGAAAAGTGTCGCTCTTGCCAGCAAGAACAACCAGGAAACCTCAGCGAAGCAAGCTTTATTTCTGGGTAGCTGTTGGGATCCCTCTCTCACCAGCCCGTGCATGTCTATATATACCAAGGTTGCACAACCAATCACTCGCAGCCACATAGATACAAAATCCTAAGTTCTGCCTACTGGCTCGCATCCAGCCGCCATCTTAATGGCGTGTTTACTTTCGGGCACCGAAAAAGTCGTGCGGTGCGGAGCAGCTCCGCACCGTCACCACCCCGCGGCGGCGACAGCTTGAGGCAGCGGTGGCCGAGGCAACAAGCGGGCATGGCGGAGCCCAGAAGCATCACCGCGCATGCGCTACAAGCCGCTCGGGCACCGACAGAAAAGATGCCCTCTTTAATAGATGGTGCTGGAAACATGTGATAGCTACACTCTGAAGAATGAAACTGGATCACTTTCTCACACTATACATGAAAATAAACTCAAAATAATTTAAAGACTTAAATGTGAGACATGAAACCATAAAACTCCTAGAAGAAAACATAGGCAATAATTTCTTTGACATAGGCTATAACAATGTTTCTCTGGATATGTTTCCTCAGACAAGGGGAACAAAAGCAAAAATAAACAATTGGGATTATACCAAAGTGAAGTTTTGCTTAGGAAAGGAAAGCACCAACAAAATAAAAGGCACACAACAGAATCAGATAAGTTCTTTTCAAAAGATATATCACATAAGGAGTTAATACCCAATATATATAAAGAATTTATACAACTCGACACCTAAAACCAAATAATCCAATTAAAAACTGGACAGAGGATAGACATTTTTCCAAAGAAGACATACAGATAGCCAGCAAATACATGAAAAGATGCTCAACACCACTGATCATCAGGGAAATGCAAATCAAAACCATGAGGTATTACATAACACCAATCAGAATGTCTAGAATCAAAAAGATAAGAAATAATAAATATTGGCAAGGATGGGGAGAAAACAGAGCCCTTGTGCACTGTTGGTGGGCATGTAAATTGGTGTAGACACTGTGGAAAACAATATGAAGGCTCCTCCAAAAGTGAAAAATTTAAATAACACACAATCCAGTAATTTCACTACTGGGTATTTACCCAAAGAAAATGAGAACATTAATTTGAACAGATATAAGCACCCCTATGTTTATCACAGCATTATTTACAATAACTAAGATATGAAAGCTACTGGAATATCCATTGACAGATGAATGGCTAGAGAAGTAAAATACACACAAACCCACACCATGGAATATTACTCAACCCTAAAAGAGGATGAGATCTTGTCCTTTGAACAACATGGATGTACCTAGAGGGTATTATGTCAAGTAAATTAAGTCAGAGAAATACAAACACCATATGATTTCACTTATATGTGGAATCTAAAAAGCAAATAAAACAGAAATAGACTCAGGGTGCCTGGGTGGCTTAGTGGGTTAAAGCCTCTGCCTTCGGCTCAGGTCATGATCCCAGAGCCCCGGATTGGGCTCTCTGCTCAGCAGGGAGCCTGCTTCCCCTTTTCTCTTCTCTCTCTGCCTGCCTCTCTGCCTACTTGTGATCTCTGTCTGTTATAAATAAATGAAATCTTAAAAAAAACCAAACAAACAGAAATAGACTCATAGATACAGAGAGAGCAAACTGGCAGTTTCCAGAGGGGAGGGAAGCAGGGAGATGGGTAAAAGAGAGTGCAAGATACAGGTTTCTATTAGGAAATGAGTAAATCATGGGGTAAAAGTCACAGTAAAGGGACATATTCAATGGTATTTTAGTAGCACTGTATGGTGACTGATGGTATCTTTCATGTGGTGAACATAACAGTTGCCAAATAACTATGTTGTAGTTACTACTGTAATGCAGTTGAAACAAAAGTAACACTACATATCAATTATATTCAATTAAAAAAAATCATCAAACCACAAGGGAAGAGACGAAGAGAAGAAGAAAGGAATAGAGAAGTACAAAAACAATGAGAAAATCACAAAATAACAGTAAGTATGCACTTGTCAATAATTATTTTAAATGTAAATGGTATAAATGCTCTAATCAAAAGGTAGAAGTTCATAGAATGGATAAAAATGGATAAAAAAGTCACACCTGTCTATATGATTTCTATAAGAGACTCATCTCAGACCTAACAACATGCAGAATGAAAGTGAAATAATGGGAAAAAAATGTTAAATGCAAATGAAAATGAAAAGAAAGCTAGAGCAGCAATACTCATATCAGAAGAAATAGACTTTGAAAGAAAGACAGTAACAGAAAGTAGGACATTATATAATGATAGAAGTGTCCATCCAAAAAGAATGTAACATTTATAAATATTTATTTGCAAATATTTATTTATTTATAAATATTTATGCACCCAACCTAGGAGCACTTAAATATATATCATGAATATTAACTGATGCAAGGGGAGAAATTGACAATAATACAATAATAGCAGAGGATTTTAATGCCACACTTACTTCAATGGATAGATCACCTGGACAGAAAATCAATAAAAAAATATTGGACCACACATAGACCAGATTGACTTAACAGATACAGATGATTTCATCCCAAAACTGTAGAGAAAACGTTCTTGTTCTTTTCAAGTACACATGCAACATTTTCCAAGATAAATCACAGGTTAGGCAACAAATTATTTCATATATATATTAAACATGTCAACAAATTTAAGAAGATTGAAATTATATCAAGCATGTCTTTTCTGACAACAATGGTATGAAACTAAATCAGTTACAAGAATTGGACAAAACACAGGTATGTGGAGAATAACATGTTATTAGACAACCAATGGGTCAAGAAAGAAATCAAAGAGGAAATAAAAGAAAATACCTGAAACAAGTGAAAATGGAAACTCATGTTCCAAAATCTATGGAATGCAGCAAAAGCAGTTCCAGGGGGGAAGTTCATAGTGATATTGGCTAACCTCAATAAACAAAGAAAATCCCAAGTAAACAATCGAACTTTATTCTTTAAGGAACTAGGAAAACAAAACTGAAAGTACAAAGAGGGAAACAATATAGATGAGAATGGAAATGGAGACTAACAGAACAGATGATCCATGAAACTAAAATCTTGTTCTTTGACAAGATAAACAAAATCGATAAACCTCTAGTTGGATACATCAAGAAAAAAAGAAGAGGGCCCAAATAAAATTAAGAGGCAGCAACTGGGGGTGCCTGGATGGCTCAGTTGGTTAGGCAACTGCCTTTGGCTCAGGTCATGATCCCAGGGTCCTGGGATCAAACCCCATGTCGGGCTCCTTGCTTGGCAAGGTGCCTGCTTCTCCCTCTCCCTCTGCCTGCTGCTCTGCCTGCTTGTGTTCTCTCTCACTCTCTGTCAAATAAAAAAAAATAATAATAAGGAATACAAAGTTTCTTAAGAGAATATAATGCACAATTATACATCAACAAGTTGGAAAACCTAGAAAAAATGAATAAATTCCTGGTAACACACAACCTTCCAGGACTGTGTCATGAAGAAATAGAAAATCTTAATGGATAGACTACAAGTAATGAAATTGAATCTGTAATAAATTCCAAAAAACTGAAGTCCAATATGACAGATTCATAGGTGAATTCTAACAAACATTTAAAGAAGAGTTAATACCTATCCTTTTAAAATTATTCCAAGAAACTGAAGTGGAAGAAATACTTCCAAACTCATTTTACAAGGCCAGCATTATCCTGATGCCAAAACCAGACAAAAATATGACAGAAAAAAAGAATTAAGAGGCCAATATCTTTGTTAAACACATATACAAAATCCTCACCAAATGTTAGTAAACAGAATTCAACAATACATTAAAGGTATCATACACTACAATCAAGTGAGATTTATTCCAGGAATGCAAGGATGGTTCAACAAATCAACAATAATTTGCAAATCATTCAATGTTATACACCATGTTAACAAAGATATAAATAATTTGATCATATTAATAAAGAAAAATCATTTGACTATATTCAGCATCCATTTATAATAAAAAAAAAACTTTCAATACAATAGGTATAGGAAAAAATGTACCTCTACGTAATAAAGGTCATGTATGACAAAATTACAGCTAACATCATATTCAACATTGAAAAGATGAAAACTTTTCCTCTAATACCAGGAATAAGACAAGGCTATCCCCTCTCTTCACTTTTATTCAACATAGTACAGGAAGTTCCAGCTGCAGCAATTAGGAAAGAAAAAGAAATAAAAGGGCATTCAAATTGGAAAGGAAAAATAAAATTTTCATTGTTTGCAGATGATATGATACTATATATAGAAAACTCTGAAGACTCCATGAATAAAGTCTATTAGAATAAATGAATTTAAAAAAAGAATAAGTGAATTCAGTGAAGTTACATGATACAAAATTAACATACAGAAATCGCTTGCATTTCTATTCAATAATAATGACCTATCAGAGAAATTAAGAGAACATTCTCCTTACAATGGTATCAAAAAGAATGAAACACTCAGGAATGAGTTCAAAGACCTGTGCTCTAAAAACTAGGAGACACTGAGGGAAGAAGTTGAAGACAACACAAATAAATGAAAGATATTCTGTGCTCCTGGATTAGAAGAATTAATATTGTGAGATGTCCATACTATCCAAACCAATCTAGAGATTCAGTGTAACCTCCATCAAAACACCAATTTTTTTTTTTCACAGAACTAGAATAACTCTAAAATTTGCATGAAACCACAAAAGAATAGCCAAAGCAATCTTAAGAAAGCATAATGTCAGCTCCATTATGCTCCCTGATTCTAAATTATACTATAAATTAAAATAGTATAGTACTGACACACACACAAAGAAGACACATAGATGGATGAAATAGAATAGGGAGTCCAAAAATAAATCCACACTTACATGGTCAATTAATCTATGACATAAGAGGCAAAAATATACAATGCAGAAAAGACCTAATAAATGGTGCTGGGAAAACTGGACAAGTACATGCAAGACAATAACAATCACAAACCAAAAAATTGGACCACTGTCTTATGCCATATACAAAAAAAAAATCAAAATGGGTTAAAGAATTGAAGACATGAAACCAAAAACCCCTAGAAGAAAATATAAGCAGTAATCTCTTTGACGTCCGTTTTAGCACATCTTTTTTTTTTTTTTTTTGACCAGACTCCTCAGACAAGGGCAACAAAAGCTAAAACAAATGGAATTTCATCAAACTAAAAAGCTTTTAGAATTTATAGCACATAATTTTAACTCATCACAGATTACCTTCATGTAGTGTTACACAACTTTTCATTCAGTGTAAGATCCTAATGGTAGTATATTTCAATTTCTCCCCTTAAGCCTCAATACTACTTTCATCAAGATGAATTTTTTCACGTCTTGTCTAAATAGTCAATTATCTTTTAACAACACTTAATTAAAAGTAAATCTTATAAATTTGCCAGTCCTATTATTTCCAATCTTTTCATTCTTTGTGTAGGCCCATATGTCCTTCTGGTATCATTTTACTTCTGCCTGAAGACCTTTTTTTTTTTTAATTGAGGTATAGTTAACATACAATAATGCAATGTTCTATTAGTCTCGGGCCTTTAAAATTATTTTTTTTTTAAATAGTTTTCTGGTGATAGGGGCACCTGGGTGGCTCAGTGGGCCAAGCCTCTGCCTTCAGCTTGGGTCATGATTTCAGGATCCTGGGATTGAGCCCTACATAGGGCTCTTTGCCCAGCAGGAAGCCTGTTTCCCTTTCTCTCCTCTGCTTCCTCTCTGCCTACTTGTGATCTCTGTCAAATAAGTAAATTAAATCTTAAAAAAAAAAAAAAAAAACAAAAAAAACAGTTCTCTGGTGATAAATTTTCTCAACATTGGTATTTCTTAAAAAAATACTTCACTTTCAGTTTGAAAGATAATTTTGCTGAGTATAGGATTATCAATTATTATTTCTTAATATTAGTTCTTTAAAGTTATTACTCAATTTCTCTTTACTTGTATTGTTTTCAGTTAAAAATTTGCTATCATCTATTTCTAGGTTTTTCTTCATATAATGTGTCTTCTCCCCCCTGCTGTTATTAAAGTTTGCTATTAAGTACTGGTCTTGAGCTATTTGACTATGATATGTCTTGGTGTAGTTTGTGTTTCTTGTGCTTGAGATTCATTGAGTTTCATGGATATGTGTGTTTACAATTTCCCTCAAAAATGGGAAACAATCAAGTATTATTTCTTTTAATATTTCTTCCTCTCTCTTTTGGAAATTTTAATCACATATATATTAGGGCACTTGAACATCTCCCATAGCTCATCGTTCATTTTGAATTGGTTATCTGTGTTCTATCAGTCAGTTCTATTGTTATTTGTTCCAGGTCATTAATCTTTCAATCTTCCCTTTTTCAATATCTGATCTTCCATAATACCATTCAGTGTAATTTTTGACTCTGATAGTACAATTTTCATCTATGAGAAGTTTTGTTTGAATCTTTTCCATAACTTTCATATTTCTAATTAATTTTTCAACATACGAAATATCATTATAATAACCATTCCAATGTTCTCTTTCAATTCTAACATATATATTACTTCTGTGTCTATTTCTTTTGACTGAATATTCTCTTCAGTAGGGGCTATGTTTCTTTGTTTTGTTTTTGCTTTGTTGTCTTTACATCTTTGCAAAAGTATCCTGCATTGTTTCCTCTATACATTTGGGTGGTTCTTTGCCTACCCCAGGTAGTTAACTCCTATATATGCACCAACTAGAACTCTGATGAATAGCGAAGCATAGCAATGGTCAATTTTAAAGTTCCTTGTTCTTCTTCAGGGAATTGAGAAGACTTTTAAAATAGTTTCTGAGAGGCAGTAATTACAGATATCTTTGATGGTCAGGATGAAGGGCTCAAATTCCACTCCCCATACCGAACATCACTTACATTCACTAATTTGTATTGGGATGGAAGATCTCATGGGAATAAGTAAAAGACTCAGACCTGGATACCAATGAGGTTCCAGGATAAACTCACATATGGAGGCCTTTTCAGGAAAGGAAATAGGGCCCCTGAGAGAGATTTAATGATAAAAGAAGACTGAAATAGTGAGCCAACAAAGTAGACCCAAGGGAGAAATGGAATATTGATTTTAGTTTAGCTGGGTGGCTGATGCCAGAACTCATCTCAATTGTGCCAGAGGGAGGATGGGGTGGGGGGCAGGCAGAGAAAATGGGGAGAATGTAGCTATGTGCACATACAAAATGAAAGAACTGAATGGAGCTCAGACAACTGTACTGGAATGCAATCTAAGAGAATATAAAAGAAGAGTTAAAAGATTTTTCACCATACTGCCTTGGCCCAGATGAAAGAGTCAAGAGCTACATTGCAATGGTACAGTAGGCAGCTTGGTCAAGTAACACTTTTTCATGTAAATGGATCCCGGGACCATACATTCTACAACAAAGCTATAGCAATGCTCATGGTGTCATTGTCTTGCCAGGTCCAATCATTATTGTGGTGGCAGTAGTGGGCAAAAGCACTGAACAAGACATGGTGACAGCAGCAATGGTGTTAAGGTATAAGGCAATCAGGCACCTAAAAGCAACAGCAAGACCAGATGGCTAGACATGAGTAACCTGTCTATGGGATTAACAAAGCCTGAGCTGAAGCCATGGTATTTCTAGCTGTGAATAGTGAGTGAAAGTTATTGATAGCTGCTATAAAGCTTTATAGTTCTATGGCCTTATGAAAGGGCTCACTCCCACCCCCCACATCTCTACTCTCATCAGTTAAGCATAATACAGAAAAGGTTTCTCTTTATCATATCAAAAAACAATAATGAGGATTTCTGATCTCCAGTTACAATAGTGGCAGTGATAAGAGTTAGGAGTGAAATTTAAGCCTTGAATAGCTCCTTGGTAGGACTGAGATGTCTGGGCTGCATGATTCTTATTGGGAAGCAGTGGCACTCAGTGAAAATCAAAAATCATGGACCCATGTTGACACTGCTTTTGAGATTCTCAGAAATACTGGTGTAAGGGAACTCTGTAAAAGACCCATACCTCCTTCAACAGGTGGGGGCTTGGGGCATTGATATTTGAATGAAAATATTAATGGTGATATATCCATATTTGCTAGGTAGAGAAATTTCAGTACTTGAGCTATACAATATATATGGTTAACCCTTGAACAGTGTGGGGGTTAGGGACACTGAGCTGCCACAGTCAAAAATCTGAGTGTAAATTTTGACTCCCCCAAAACTTAACCATTAATAGCCTACTATTGACCAAAAGCCCAAGTGATAATATAAACAGTTGATTAACACATATTTTATACATTTATCAATACTCTTAAGTTTACATCATCTGTTTATAAGAGGAATAATCTGTCAGTTCCTACATCAATATTATATGACATAAAACACTGTAAATGCTATATATATTACTAATGTTAGACATCTAAGAATGAAAAGATAATATGAAAAAATTCTTACAGGTATAATGATTCATGCATTGATAATGAAGTAGCAATGTGATTACTTTATGGTAGTCTGGTGTAATTGATATGATTGATTCACAGTGGCCTAGGTTACATTAATGAATGAATTATTATAAAAATTTATAAAAATGAATCAATTATGAAAAATGGATCATTATAAAATGTATAAAATGAATCATTATAAAATTGGAAACATTGTTACACTTTTTAAGAACCATTTACCCGTGGGACGCCTGGGTGGCTCAGTTGGTTAAGCAGCTGCCTTCGGCTCAGGTCATGATCCCAGCATCCTGGGATCGAGTCCCACATCAGGCTCCTTGCTCAGCAGGGAGCCTGCTTCTCCCTCTGCCTCTGCCTGCCATTCTGTCTGCCTGTGCTCGCTCTCTTTCCCTCTCTCTCTCTGACAAATAAAATCTTTAAATAGAAAAAAAAAAAACCCATTTACCCATGATGATAGGCTTATATCTAGTTTCTCCATTTATGAGAAAGAGACATACTACATGGTAATATAATTCTTTGAAAGTAAAGTTATAAAACATAAGAAAACAAACACATTATTAATTTTATATTAAATGTTATCTTATACTTATGTAAGGATTTCCACTTCCATACAAATCTTATAGGTATTGTACATAATGACTGCTTAGGCAATGCTAATAATGATATGAAAATATCTCACAGTTTTTGCTGTACAGTTATTAGATATTCATATGAAGGCACTCACACACATAAACAACAGATGTTTGTTAACTGTATAGCATGATGATTATTTCCTATTCATTAAGTGGAAGTGGATCGTCATAAAGGTCTTTATCCTTGTCTTCATATTGAGTAGACTCAGGAGGAAAAGAAAGAGGAGGAATTGGTCTTGCTGTCTCAGGGGTGGCAGAGGTGGAAGGGGAAGCAGGCCAGACAACCACCTTCAGTGTAATTTCGCAGAAATATGCCATCATTTCTCACTCTTTAGCTTTTTTCATTTCTCTAAAAATGTTTTTATATGGACCGATCTTTTTGCAGTGTCTTGATGTTCCTTTGCTTTTTGGGAGATCTTCCAGCATTACAGGTGGTACTCTCTAGATGGTGTTATTCAAAGTTTATGCTAATTGTACTAAATAGGTTGAAAAATAACTGAGAACTGTGAGAGAGGACTTTTTACCATGATATGCGACTTACTCAAGATACGAACTATTCTTGGGGACATGATTAGTGTCCTAAGGCATTTTAAGCTGATATCCATAACACTTGAACTTATCTCAATAGCAACAGGGCATGGCTACGAATTCTAGTAATACAGTATGTATTACTATTTTATGCAGTTGTGATTTAATACCACATCTTTACATTTGTTTACATTTCTTTCAACTGCCAATGGCATCACGTATGGTCTGTAAATGTGTAAGACTTAATCAATTTCAGCTTTTTAAGATAGATTTGTATTTATGGTAGTAAATGATAAAATAGACTAGTATCTACATACATTTATACATTCATGACATACCTTTCTTAATTTTTTTGTATCTAGACTACATAAGTCTGAGTTTTTTCAAATTATTGAAAATCTCAAGAATATTTTTCAATATAGTTATTGAAAAAAATCTATGTATAAGCAGACCTTTGTAGTTCGAGCACGTGTTAAGGGCCAACTGCAATTAGACAATTTAATAAATTAATCTTGATTGCGGACTATTTTGTATGAGGCATTATGATAGATCCCATAAAGGACTAGTTCGTTGATGAATGACCTCTGCTTGGAAAAATGCTTATAATTTCATAGAAGGGACTAGAGGAGTACAAAATGTGTACTGTATAATATCAAGTACAAAAAGACATCAATATATTTTTCTGAATACTATGTGGAAGCATTTGGTTATATCCTTAGAATTTGGTTTCAAGTGGCATGCATCTGAGAAATGGAGAGTCCCAAGGAGGAAGCAATTTTACCTATCTATTGGATTCAGGAATAGGAAGGAGGTGGGATCGAAGGCAGACATTGAATGGCAGATAGTATTCTGAATCACATTGCTGAGAAAGTAAGAGCAGATAAGGGAGAGGGAACCAGTAAGGCATAACGTGGAAAATGCGGGCATTTTGAAGGTTGGGTGGATTACAAGGAGTATGTAGGGAGTTGATGAAAGCAAGACCAGGAAGATGGGTTGAGGGACGTGGTGAAGATTTCAATGAAGGTTAAAGGCAGTAAAGAGCCAGTGTTTTTGAACAGAGAAATAATAGGATTATCAGCCTCTGCATTATTTCCCTAGTTCCACAAGTCTGGACCTATTTAACTTCCTCCCTCAAAACAGCCCTGCCAAGTTCTCATACTAGACTAAGTAAAAAGCATAAAATATTTCATCAGACTTAGCATCGTCACCCCTATATCCTGTGGAGCTTGTATTGGCTACCCCTCCATGACCTCTGGAGTTACCCATCATTCTCATTTCTATTTCTAAGGCATCAGATTGAAAACCTGATTGGTTCTCTTGTGCTGTTTATGCCTGAATTCTGTCTGAGCCTGCCATTCCCTTGGAATACTATGGACATTGTGATTTTCCCAGTAACTGTGGTGGTCTGTCCTGCTTCGGTGACTAGCCTCATGCCAGTTTTGATTTTCCTTCTTCTTTTTTATTTTTTTTCCATTTTATTTGGTAAATGACCATTCATCTTTCTAAAATTATAAAATTTGTAAAATGATAAAAACCATTAATTTAGCAGCTGTAAAGCAGTGGTTTGATATGAACAGCTGGAGTATACTAGAGTATATTATGTTAAGTGAAGTAAGTTAGTCAGAGAAAGACAAATCCCATATGATTTCACTTTTATGTGGAATTTAAGAAACAAAACTGATGAACATAGAAGGAGGGAAGGAAAAATAAAATAAGATAAACAATTGGGAAGGCAAAACAGAAAACCAAGACCATAAGGGCCTGAAGTACAGCAGCATCCAGGGGAAAGAAAAGATGGAAAGGAAGAGCTAGTAACAAGAGTGGCACATAAAAAGCACCTACTACTGCTGAATTAATAAAAAGACATGCGAGATGTGTGGATGGAGGGTAATTTAGGACTTGGTAACCAGGTACAGAGGATGATAGGGAGAAATCACAACTGACTTGAAGTTCCACACGTGGGTGACTAAGAGGAGTGATGTGAGCAATCAGGTCACAGCTCCGTTCAATCAGCAATATCTAGCTCAGAAAAAATACATTTGAGAGCCAAGTGATGGGGCTTGGATTGAACTACTCTCTGCTCAAATAAAGTAAGAAGCTGGAGAGTTTGAAATGGGGCATGCTGAACTTAAAGATGAAATTATTAAAAAAAAAAAAAAAAAGCCTGAAGGAATGTGGGTATGTTTGAGGAAGAGAGGAAGCATGAATGTTGATTTGGGAATCTCAGATCCTGGGTGATAGCTAAAGCCTTTGTGATACAAGAGGAAGTGTATAGAAAGAAAACAAAGAGCCTAAAGACAAAGTTTAAAAAGTAAAAGTCCACACGTATGCTTTAAGTCGTGTATGTGATAGAAAGATCTAGAATAGTAGTGTGGATCAGTGTCAGTAATAAGGATAGTGAGGTGAAAACAGGAGGAAAGGGATCAAGTAAAAGCAGTGTGTTTTCTATGCAAGGGAAGTGTCACTGTAAGTTCCTTTTATGTCTCCTCCCTCCTCCACCAGAATAATGTTGTTTAGTTCTTCCATACAAATGTTGTAGCCATCACTGGCTGGCATCTCAAGTCCCCAGATATTCTGTGATTATGTTAGATAATACAAAATTTCCATTTTAATAGACCCCAAATGGTTGAACATTTGAAAATTGGACATTTTTTATGGTTCAACCTAACATGTCAGTGGGTTGTCAGTGGAGATATGCACAGCCGACTCTCTAGGCAAGTGACTATTTTTGGTTCTCAACAGGTTCTTCTACCCTGATAACTGGACTGCATTACCTGTGAATTCTAAGAATTTCATTTCCTTCAAAAGTAAAAGTACTACCTCAGCTCAAGTGGGTTTCTATCTCTTTCTGTTCATTGCTACCTTTAAATCATGATGCCAGGCTTCTGGTCTTGAGCCATTATAGGGTCAGGGTCCTAGTGGTATAAGAATGGTAGGACTTGCAAAGGATAAGTCTAATGGAGCCCAGCTTATTGATGAACTAACAAACATCACTCCAGCGGGGTCATCTCGAGGCAAGCAGTTGTTTGGAAGTAAAGGGAAGTCCTCTCCAGAAATAATAGAAAGAACACCAGTTTGACACCTGGTATACATGATGGTTTTATGATAGCTGTGTTGGGCCAGTTCCCAAGCTTCTGGATGCTCCAAAGATGTCTGTTAGAAAGATGCCATGCTTTCTGTGGATCATGTTGTCATGCTTGTGAAATCAGCATCAACCAAGGATGCCTATTTTCCTAGCTACACCCCTGCTGCCCTTCCCCGAAGAGAAAGCATATCTTTCTGGGTTGACAAGAAAGGTCCAAGGTACTTTCCTCTGTGCTTTTGTCTCAGATATTTAGTAAGTACCCAGATCCTTTCTCTTTTGTGTTCTCTGTAATACCTCACTATTCTTTAGGTTCTTTTGCAACACTTTGTATTGAGCCTTTATAACCAAAGGTAATTAACCAAAAAATGGACTTTCTTCTCTTTGAAGACAAGGGATGCTTAATTTTAAACTTCTGTAACACAGGAAGGAACAAAAAGTTAACTTTCTATATCAAAACAGCCTTTCACATTCATATCCTGCCACAACTGATTGTCCTAAAAATGGTTAACAGCAGTGAGTTGTCTTTCCACTCTATGAAAGAGGTTAAGTTTTGAAGTGGTTTCTCTTGCATACACAAGCGCTTCATAGCTAGAAAAGTCTTCTGTAAAAGTTTACTAAACTGAGTAAGGATCACAAGGAAAATGAAATCTTCCTTGAGGTAAACTGTGTTCATCATGTAAAGTCTGGAAAGTCAGCTTATTGAAGGGCTCTGTCATTCTGCTGGCTTCTGTCTGATTGGCCACTAGATGATGTCTTCTGGAATAAACAGAAATTTTCCAAATTACAGTACTTAAAACAATTGGGTATTTTTAGAGCAAAAGTGACAAAACACAAGGCCATTGTGTAAGCACTGATTCTCCAAGGAAATGTATGGGCTTAGAGCTTTGGGCTTTAAAGACTGAGAGGCAAATCAATTCTATCTATTGCCCTAAATTTAAACACACCTACTATGGTGTGTTTCCTTAGAGGAGAGAAAGTATAGCATTTTATTTCTAGCTGATTATGGAAAAGAAAAAGCAGGGTTTCTCTGAAGGAAGACAATGTCTGCTCTGTGTGTTATGAAGAATGAAGATTTAAGCAGTTTAGCTACTCTGCTTATTGTCTTGGGGCAAAGGAGAGTAGACAGCTGAATCTTGTTGAAAGGAAAGGGGGTACCAATCTCTAGCCATTCCCCCTCTGACTTGCTAGATCCTCTAAAACACACACACATGTCTACTAGAATATCTGTGTCTTTCTCTTGGCCATGCATTAGGTTTTAGTGACCTTTTGTAGAAAGTCAGATATACAGTGTTTATTATTATTAGCAAAAAAAAAAAAAAAAAAGAAAGAAAGAAAAAAAAATAAAACTTCTAACTTCTAATCCACACAAAGCACTCTGTGGGTGACTGACTGGTCACTGGGTTCAGACATCAGTGTGACACTATATTTTTCCCTCCACCTTGTTGTGACTGTTAGCATGGTTCCACCCCAAGCCCTTTCTAAATATTTTCTGTGCAACTGAAAGTCAGTCTTTTTTTCTCAGTGGTTCTGGTTTCTTTTTGATCCTGAAGTATTTCATCTTCTAGGAGGGAGAGGGAAAGAGGGAGTTGATGTTGAGGTTTTAGTCAGGGAAGACAGAAGTGAAGAAGAGATTTTGCCACATCTGGAACTGAAAGTTCTCCAGCAAGTCTATCACAGTTACTGAAACACTGATCACATTTTATAGCTGGAACAGACTAAACGAATCCAATAAACTACACTAAGATCATGAAGGGGACAGATTTTGGAAAAAGAGTGTTTTGGAAAGATGGAGATCTGTGATCAATCAACTCTTCATATCTCAAGCAAAGAATTATTTCTTTTAAAGGAAGAACGTGCCTTTTTCTCTCTAACATTTTCATGCCCTCAAAGGTGCCTGAATTCCTGATACCCTACCATTATCCTTGAGTTCACAAATAGACCTTTCCAAAGATCAATAATTCTTTTGAAGCTGAAGAAATTAGCAAATTGTAGAATCTTTTACTGTACAAGGTAGCTTCTGCCAAATTAAATGAAGCTGCATGATGAGGGGATGGCCCCATATGAAGGGAGATATATTAGATCCATTCAGCTTGTGCCAGGCCATCAAGCAACAGCAATCTGGCAACATCTCAGATGCTGCTCTATTTTGGCACATGTCTGTCTAGAACCTCTGGTTGTGCCTTTGCCTCTTTATGGGGTTTAGCAAATATTTTCAGAGCTAAATGTTAACCTGAAAATGTAGGATCCCCTGAATTTAAATTAAATCTCATATTTAGGGTGCCCATATAGTCCTAAGAATTCCTATCTCCTTTCTTAAAAATTTCTCTTTCAAACAGAATGGTTGTTCCTGTGTAATAGAACACACACGTATCTGTTGGTGGTGAGATTTGGAGATAGAAGATGGGAAGGGAGTTCCTTTCTGCTTCCAATATGTTGGTCATAACTGGTTTTTCATATCTGAACAGTGTGGTTCATGAGCAAGATTTTGAGGAAAAATATAGTTCTAGAAGTTTCTGTCGAAACTTTCTAGTCCATCTACAGCTGAGCAAACCAAAGAAACCAAAGTTAGAGCCTCCCCTATTATCTTGTCTCTTGATCATAAGAGAATCACTATAGAAACAGCAGTCTGTTTTCTCCCAGAACAATGACTTAAAAAACAAAAACAAAATAAAACACAAAACACAATAATAGCTAGATAAAGATAAAGAAAATGAGGACTGGCAATACTACTGTGAATGAAATGATATCAAGCAAAACACCTAATTTCTCTGAGCTTGCATCTCCATCTGTAACAAAATCATAATGAAAATCTTAGTGATTTCAGTGATCACTTAGTGATCATAGTGATCTCTTGGCACTGCCATGATGATCAAATGACATGATGTCAGTGAAAGCTTTTTAAGAATTTTAAGCGCTATATGGATACTGGAGTCCTTTGCCTCACTTAAATCTTTTTGTAGTTTTTATTTTGGGGGGGAGGTGGCCACTAGATTTGAGCTTAAAACAGAATCCTTGACAATATGTATAAAAAGTACCAATGTTGAATATTTGTCTCAATTAATATTCCAGGGTGTGTGTGTGTGTGTGTTGCATGTGTAGGGATGATAGTCTCAGTCTAGCCTTGGTGTAATCTAAAGGTGGGCATTTAGAGTGGAATGTGTCATTGAAAAATTTACTCAAAACTACACAGGAAGAGAAATACAGGTCTCCATTCTTTCCTGGCTTGCTTGGCTGAGTGTTTTCTGTCCTGTGGGTTTCCTTGAAGCCGTGTCTCTTAATGGCCATCACCGCAGCAGAAGCCAGCTGTGAGAGCAGACACCAAGCCATTCCAGATGTGGAATGCTACACGGAAGCACCAGAGGGCAAGTTTTAAGAGCTGAGGAAAGGGGTGCAGTAAAAAGATTTAAAAATCTTTAATCTACTCGGTTTCATCTCAAGCATTCCAAAAATGCAGGGTTCTCTGCATATAGAATCAAACTCCTGCAATAGATTCTATTTCCCAAGTCTAAGTCAATTTGGAGATACCCAATATAAGCAAATGCCCAACCAGAGGTTTATAGTGACCACAAGAGCAAAGAAAAAAGGAAGGAAGGGCATTTTTCAAGCAAACGGCTTTCATGCATTCAGCAACAATCTCACACGAAAATCTTGGTATGTGTTGTTTGTTTACAGTTAAACAAGCAGCTGGGCATTCCATCTATGAAATGCTTTGGTGATAAATTCTAAACAGGGCAGGCATGGAAAGGCCGGTGCAACTCTTCTGTGGCGATCAGATAATATAGAAACTATTTCCAGCCATCACTTCTTTTGGAAAGTCTCAAATTTGGAAGATTATCTATTTGAGGGGAGATGAGAAACAGGAACATAGGAGAGTGGGAATGAATACGAGTCCAAACAAATGGAGTTAGGAAAACAGTATTGCAATGTTTTTCCTCCTCAATTTAAACCCTATCTGAATATGAGCAGAAAACAGAAAAGGCAGGCAGCCAGCCAGGCATTCGTCCTACCATCCTGATCTATTCGCTCTAAGAAAGCATCCGCTACATGCCATAAGATCTAATTACCAAGAATTGCCTCTCCTGCCCCACAGCAATCATTTTGATGACAGGCTTCTCTGCACTGTAAAACAAAATGGGGAACCTGTGCTGTATAAACTGCCTCAGCGCTTCCCTTCCTTCCTGTGCTATCAGCCTCCCCATCTCATTTATTTTCCACACATTAATGGTAGCAGTCACCTTGAGCCGGTGATGCAGAGTAATTTTCACAGAAACCTTGATCAGAAACCATAAATCAGCCTGATGTGCTTTTATGGTCTAATAATATTCCGGTTGCTCCTACAGGCCTGTATGTAAAACTGCACTGCAGTGAGTCCTTTGGATTTTTTTCCCCCTTTCAGTCCCCTGCTGCGCCTGCGCTCTCAACGCTCCGCACCCCCTCTCCCCCCGCCCCTGCCCCTTCTCACCCTCCACCTCTCTAGGCATAGCATTTATCGACGCACACCTAGGCGTGTGCACTGAAGTCACGTGGATGCAGTTCATTCGTAACAAAATCACATTTAAATGGCATTATGTACACACCCGGTCATGGCGGCAGCGGAAGCCAGTTCTCTCAAGATGATAAAATGATGCATTCGTTAGATTCTCAGACGTATGTCTTAACAAATGAACTGTCTCTGACCAACAAAACAAAATGACTTCACTGTTTCAGGAGCCACTGGGTCTGTTCAGTGATTCGATTATATATCCTTGTCGGGATAACTGGATACCGCAGCCAGGTTGACTCTTGCCCCATGGCTCCGAGCCACGCGGGGGCTTGGGTGACTTGAAGCCGAGTCGTATCTGACACGCGGTCCCCACGGTCCCTGTCTGCAGTGCCACCGCCTGCCCGATGGCCTCGTGCTCCCACTGCTCCCTAGGAGGCTGAGAGGCTCTGGAGTGACAAGGAATCCGTGGAGTGGCAGGAGGCAGATCAGTGGGTTTGAGGCGGGAGGGAGCTGGGTGGGGGAACGTGGAGGGAGCCCAGAGGGGTAGTGGTGAAAACGGGGTTGGGTTGGCCGCATAGAGGGTTGGGCTGAGAGATGGGGCGCCTGGCCTGTCTCGGAGGTCTGACGGGGAGCTTGGGGCTGACCAGGAAGCTGCGGCGTGTGCTTGGACTGAGGGCAGGCTGGGAGTAGAACTAGCACCTGCATCTGAGTCAGGTGTACCACACATCCTCCTCAGCACGCCAGACTCTCCGACTGGGGCTGTGTACTTCAGCTCAGGAACGAACAGAAGCAGCAAACTACACCAGCTCAGACCCAGTCCACACCCCGTGAGCCAGCCAGCGACACATCCCCTGGGTGTGTGCCCATCTGCAGCACGCAGCAACTCCTGGTTTAGAACCAAGAGCCTCTCAGAGTCCTGTTTTCCTCAGATGGGCAATACCTAACCCGGGAGCCAGTGTCACTCTTGTACTGACACTTGGTGAGCTGGTGCAAGAAATTGACTAAAGCCAGTTAACTCCGTCCTGGAGAATGTTTAGCTTTGCTTTGGAAGTGAGGAAAGCTGGCAACGATGTCTGATTTTTCACTGCTAACGCACTGTGATAATTACTCCCCAGTAGACCTACATAAATTCCAACATTCTTAACTGGTGCTTCATGAATATACACCAAAGGGGAAAAAAGTACCCTGGGGCCTTAATCAAATTGGCCAAGATACTACTCCTTGCTTGGTTAAAAGATACCCCTCCAATTATTTATACATAGATCTATTTTTATACGTCTACTAACACTGCTCACTCACGCATGCACGCACACATTTGGCATAGGAACACGGCAAGCCTTTGTAAGGACACTAAATGTCAATGTAGGGGTAATTGCAGAATGCGGATCTCACCCTCATCTGTAGGGCTCTTGTTTTCAGCTGTAAATCATGAGGTCTCATTCCCTTGTTTCACACCTAATGGTGTTAGGTTAGGCAGTAGCCACAGAATTTGTCAAAATTCATTTCCTATACACTTGAAAGGGTTTTCTTTTTTCTTTCTTTCTCTTTTTCTCTTTTTCTTTCTCTTTTCTCTCTCTTTTTTTTAACCACCCGTTTCTCGGGGAGCTACAACCAGTTCCATACTCGGAAACTTCAGGAAAAGCTCAGCGTTGAATTTTCAGAAATTGACAGGCAATTTCTCCTTTTTGCAGTAGCCCAAGCTATTCAGGACGGCAGTAGCAAAGGCTAAATGTGAAAAGGAAATGGGGGTGAGCAAAAGCCCTTTCTCTCCACAGTGTCCACCGCCCTTCGATTCACAGACTAGCATTTGTTGTCTGTTTAGGAGCTATTTCTAAACCCTCCTAGCTGGAGGCAATGTACACCAGACCAGTGGGGTGGGAGCAATAAAGGAGAAATGCAGTAAAGAACAAATTCTTTTCAGATTAGCTGATTGGCAGTTGTGAATAATGCAGCTCTAGCACTAAAGCAAAGAAAGAGCAGCTTCAACCTTGGCACTCATTATTTTGCTGTAAGCCTTTTTTTGCTAGGAACATTTTTCTCTTTCAAGTCTTAAACTATGTTAACTCCTTAGGATCCAGCCATTTGTCCGAAAGGGCAGACCAGAAAGACCCTTTGTTGAGAAATCTAAGTCGTGAATGTGTGAGGATCGATCACAAGAAACAACCACATTCTTAAACCCTCTTCTCATGAGGAACCAAAATTAGGATGGAAAAAGCTTACCCTGGGGGTCAACAGCATTTATTCTGCATCGGACTGGACAGACATTTTGAAAAACAGTATTAAAGAAGCTAGGCGCATAGGTAGCTTATAAGGGATAGCTACATAAAGAACTCGAACCATTAAAAGTGAGACAAGACTGTATGAGACAGTAATTTAGTGATTCTAAAGACATCTGTGTTCTTGGCAGTCATGAGGATACAGTCAACCAGAGTGATCTTCCTTAAATCTTCTGATCTAGATCTAAAAGTAAGTTATGGGCTGCGTTCATTTCAAATTACTGTAAAATAAATACAACATAAGTGCGCCTTTTCTCATAATTATTCCTACTAACAATAATACATTATGTTCAATCATAACATTGAAAGACAAGGCACCGGGTTTCTAAATTATTTGTCTCTCCACATATTTCTAAGGACTATCTTATCAAAATATCTCTTTGGATAGTTTTAATTATTTTTATCTTTTGGAGCCAATGATTACATTATAATTTTTAAATATTGCTGCTGTTTTTCTTATCACAGAAAGCAATAGATGTTTTAATAAAATGCTAAAAGGCTAAATATGTAATTTATCCAAAAAAATTTGATCGGTCAGAAATAATGATTGTTAAAAATAAGTGGTTACCTATTCTCAGTGCTATCAGTGGCAGTATGTGAGGAAGGAATTGAGATCTCCTGAGTGACAAAAACCTTTTCCACTGTTCTTTATCCTTTTTGCATCCTAAATTGTGAACCTTTATGAGCACAAATCCTACCTCCATTATCTTCACAATCACCTCAACCTTATTTAGAGCCTCAGATCTGGCAGTTGATATGTATGTTTTTGAATAAAGGCACACATAAATAAGAGTATATATAATTAATAGCTGAGATAATATAGGATGTATTCCTAAAATACGCCAGTTCTTTTACTTACAAAGTAACGCATTTCTAGATCTCTTTAAACCAAAAGCAATTTGGGAGGAAAAAAAAATTAAAATCTTTTCCAAAACCATTTGCATACACTTTGATCAGTCTCCCACCTGATATGGTTGCTAGGAGTTAAAAAGCTCAGTTACTGTGGACTAATGCTCAAATATCGGAAAAAGCTATGTACTTGTTTATTTTTAGTTCACAGCTCCAGTCTTGGATGTTTTATAAGGCTCAATAGTCTGTCAATGTATAATCATTGAGCATTTAGTCTACAACCTAAGTTTCCCAATTAATGAAGAATGCAGGAGACATGAGATAATGGACTTCAAGCACTTTCCTTGTAAAGAGAACCATCTGGGTCTCAAGAATTCCAGTTGGTGTCCCATAGATGCTTCCATAGAAATCTAGGTAGAAAGGTTTATTTCTTGAGGTTGAGTGGTGGCTCAGCCTCTGAGACTCTAAGAGAGTCCTGTCGATCTTCCAGTGTAATCTCCTGGCCAAACTAACATTTCCGAGAACTGAGTCTTCCCCCCCCGCCCCCGCCTTCTTCTCTATGCTTCCATGGTGCTATTTGTTCTTTTCCACATGTAATATCACAGTCCTCTCTTTTCTTGATGACATTCTACCACCCTTGTAGGCCCATTTCAAATAATTTTTAAGAATGCTATTCCTGCCACCCCAACCCAATGTGTTCTATCCCTTACTTTGCGCTCTAAAAAAAATTGCATCCCATGCTTCCAGCTTATGTGCATGGGCCTGTAGTAGTCATGGGAGATGTTCATTCCTTTCGATGATGATTGTCAATGTTGTCTTTTAAATATTTGTCTGTACTTATACAGATAGGGAAGAGAAGGGTGCGTCGTGATCTTTTCATGCCTATTGATGGGTGAATTCTAACTCTGGGTTTACAAATACCCCAAAAGTTAAATTTTTGCCTTTATTATGGTTAGATTACATTCATTTTATTTTTCCCTTTAAACTTTTCTGAGGACAGACACTCCGTTTTGCTCAGCTTTGCTCCTTCTAGACCATGTAGCACAGACAGAGCCTTGTACATGGCCAGGTGCTAAAAGATTTGAATTTAAATAAATTGAATACAGTCTATATGGAGCATTAAGGTGACACAGAGAATACATCCAGATCTTCATTTACAAATTACCTGCCAAGGATCCATGGTAGTGATTCGGTTCAGAAGCACATAGAACATAGCTTCGCCGCCCAGTAACTTCCTATCTAATAGAAAGGCAGGTTGATAATTGTAGGCGATACCAATTCAGTGTCAATAGTAAGATACTGGGAATCAACAAGGTCTTTCATGGAAACTGTTAGAGCCACATCTAAGGGAAGGACTTTTCATTTACTTCCCTCTTCTTTCCAGACCTTCTAAAGATGCCTTAGGTGTGTGAGGAACAGAAGTGGAAAAGAACTCTACAAAGAGTCAAAGAAAATACGGGGAATATTACAAGAGAATGAGTGAGTTAAAATGACCCGGGAGAGACTTGCATCCATGGCGTGTGTACATGGGCAGGCGAACCCCAAGTAATGAGAGGTGAACTGCTCAGCCACATTCTGTGGGAAGTGCCCTAGGAGGAAGCTCTTGTTTCCGAACCCAGCAAGGACAAGTGAGCAGAGCAGCTACCGCACTCTGATTTCCTACCCCTGAAGTCACTACTTCATCAGCGGCCAGTAACAATTCTGAGTCGGGTCATCGAGTCTGTGCACCATGAAGAGCTGGCATGAATTAAAACACTCTTACATTCCAATGTTTTCAAGTTCTATGTAAAAACCATTCTTTTCCTTTCTTTGAGGAGTATCACTTTTTAGGTGTCATGTTTTGTTTAACTTAATTCCATAGCAGCCACAGCCAACTGAGCCTCTTGCCTCACTACCTTGTTCACAGAGTCACTTAATAAATATTTGGAAAAAAAATAAATAAATTCGTGTGAAAATGAGACATGCCAGCCTATTAAAAAGGGTGATCAATACATTCCCCAACTTGGACAGTTCAGGTGGTGGGATGAAGGAATTCAGTGTTCTTTATCATTTATCTAGCAGTCACTATTATCTCAGGCAAGGGAGCATGTGGCCATTTCTCAGGATGAATCAGGCCCCATTTTAATAGTTAGTTCCGGCAGTTCAAAGTGGAATGGATTTATTTTGAGAGGCTCAAGAAAACCTCATTTTGAAGGTTCTAATAAAAAGTAAAGATGATAAAGAACACTGTTTTTCATGATAAAGAAAATTCTGCCTTTCAAGAGAGACATCATAATTTCTTCTAATTATAAGAAAAATGTTGCTGCCTTGAGTGTTCTTATTCATGTGTACAGCCAAAGGGATTTTCTGCATAAAAGAATAATTAGGTTCTATCCCTTCATACTGGGGAAAAAAAAATCAGCTATCTTTCTTTTCTTTTATACATTTTTCCCCCTCATATTCTCTGACCTCTACTCTGCTGAATCTTTTATATGTCATGGAAGGAAGATTTAGAAGGGCTTTGATTTCTCCAATTCCTTTGGCGGCTGGCAGTGTTTGCCGTGCTGAATTTGGAAGTGCCTAATTTGGGAGTTCTGTTCATGTCGGGCTGTAAACTGATCAGATTTCATTTTATGTGTGAAGATCATTTTCAGTCTGTGGATTTAAACATTTTATTTGCCTGAAATACACAGTACATAATGTACTATGGGCTTTTACTTAGGAAAGCTCTTAAACAACTTAGTTTTAGAGACAAAGGAACATCCTGGGAAGGTTCACCCTTGAGCCATGCGAACAGTGAAAGAGAAGCTGGCGTCACCCAGTGGTCCTGACATGGTGACTAAAGTCACATCTGGAGCAACAGCAACATAAAGAAAGGTGTGTGGGAAAGATAGCTGAACACTATTGGAACTTTCTATCGACCTGATTTGCGTGCCATAATTCTCAATTGTGTAGATAACCGCCATGAGAGGAGAGATGTGCAGCTGTAATGAAATTAATTTAAACTCAAATGTCAGCAAAGTAGAAAGAAGGGCTGCTCAAATTCATAGTGAATGATAATATTGTTTGAACCTTTCCGAGAGATTAGAATTTGTTAGACTTCAAAATAGAATATGATCATTGGCTTTAAAATAGAAAGATCAATGATAAATATGGACAGGCAAAGAAGTCTTACGGATTCAATTTTTCTAAGAAAGTTGAGTGACTTTTTGAATAATGACAGCCACCACCATTTACTGAGGGCTCATTCTGGGACAGACCTGGTTTTGGGGCTTTCAGAATATTATCACCACTCCATACAGCAGCCCTGGGGGTGGACACAATGGGAGGTAAACTGACTGCTGGGCCAAGATCACATAGTCGGAAAGAGGAGGTCAGATCTCATTCCTGGGTGATTTTACATCAGTAGGCTGTCCAACCTGGCATCTAAAGAAAACTGAGTGTGACCTTTTCCTTATACAGAGTTTTATTACATGAGCTAGATGCTAACATATAGATGGGGAAAAAAAGAAAAACAAGTTTATTTTGGGTAAATGTCTCTTTGAAATAATAATGGCCTAAGATGAGTGGATTGGGTCACCACAGCCACTTTAATCAGGAAGACAATCTGTGTTCTTGCTTGGAGATGGATGACTTTCAGTTAATGATTGAGGAGGGGAGACACTTCCATTGATAGCTGCCCTTTAACATCTGTTATTCTTTCCTTTTCACAGATTTTTTTTTCTTATTAAGCTGTTATCTATAGAGTTCCCGGGGCTATTCCTATCCTATCAGAAGAGGAAAATGAAATCACTTTGCATATAAAAAGCACAACACCCTCTTAGGCAGGAAGAGAAATGGTCTTGAGACACCTGTGGGCTCCACACAGGGTGGCAGCAAACGCGGCCCTGGAGAGCAGAGGCTTCAGAGTCAGACTGGTCAAAGCTGCCCTGTTTACTACCTGCTGCCCTGTTTACTACCTGCGTGTCTTTGGATAGGTTATTTCATTTCCCTGTGCTCAGTTTCCTTAACTGTAAAATGGCGATAATGATAAAATAGCACCTGCCTCATGAACTTGTTGGGAGGATGAAATGAGCTCCTATATGTCGAGCGCTGAGAACCTTAAGAGCACGTAGTAAGCGTGGTGCAAATGCATGCTGAGTATGCCAGGTACGTGCTCTCACTGAATCCTTACCAGATCCCTGTAGGGACACACTTGCTTCTTCCTCCCCTATCCCCAACTGTTCTCTAGTCCCCAAATGGATGCAGTGCATTTAGAATCCAGATTGCTCCAATGTATGGATGACTTTACTTTGTTGTTGCTGCTCCTCCCGCCTGATGAAATCTCTCCAACGGCCTCCACTTCCACTCCTAAGTGTCACCTGGCTAACTCTTCCTGGTCACCTTCCAGAACCCACAACGTTATCACCTCCTCGAAGATCTCCCTGATCCCCATCAGCCTTGACTAGGCACCTCTCTATCTACGAAGTCTAACAAGTTTCTCAGACTTATTTGATTCTCTTCATTCTAAAACACAAGCTCCTGTAAGGCAGGTCTTGGAGATTGCTTCTCTGTATTCCTAGGGCCAAACCCAACTACCTTTCACTGAGCGTTCCACTAAATGTTTGTAGACTAATTGAGACTCCTAGCAATAAAAATCTTGAGTCTCTTTGCAGTTGAGACTTCTTTTGGAAGCAATTCAAACAATTAAATAGCAATAAATAAATATTTTCTGGCCAAGTCTGGAGTGTCGACTGTGTTCACATTCGAATATCCAAAATAGAAGTTTGTTCCCATCTCCTGTGAGAAAAGCAGGGTGCTTGAGATAATATTTGATATTTCTAAAGAACTTTCTAGTTTTCTAAGTGCCGTCACCTGCATTATCTTTGAGGCCCATGACAACTGTGAAGTAAATAACACAGGTATTATTATCCTCATTTTACAAATGAGAAAACTGAAGCTCAAAAAGAACTGGCAGACATAAAATCACTCACACAGAAGTAAGGTAATTTGAAACCCATTTTAGGACTCTAAAAATATAAACATTCTAGCACTGACTATATGCGGTTGTTATTTCCACTGTATCATACTGCTCTCACATTACTTACAATAAAGTTGGGAAAAAAATATAGAAAGAAGTAAAATGTATTAATTTACAGAGAAGTGCCAGGAACTTTATGTGTCGGTTCTTCAAAGCATTCACTCCTCCAAACAGTGCTGGCAGGTAGGAATTTTTAATCCATTTTGTAAATACAGAAAATCAAGTTCAGAAAGGGTAAGTTGCCAAAGATGGCAAAGTTATTAATGGTAGAGTCGGATTTCAGACTGAGGTTTGTCTAACTCCAAAGTTCAAATATACTTAATACAAAAAGGAGGGGCCCAGCAGGCCAAGGACGCATGACAGTCTTGAGTCTAATCTGGAATGGAGTCTGGTCTGGTCTGTGTGGAAAGCACTAAACACAAGGAGTTTTTGAAAGAGCTGGAAAGTAGTTTGGTCCCAAGAGAAAATGACTGGATTGGAGCTGGATTTCAGTCCCAGCTGGTGGTTGAGGAACAATGCCTCATCGACTCTAAAAACGGGCTTGGTAAGTAAGGGCTTTCTGGATGCCCACACGGTGATTCAAGAGTTTCAAGCAGAGACACCATCCCAGCAGGGAGGGAGCTGGGATGGGAAGCAGAAACTGAGACCGAAAACGAATCCCACAGCAAAGGCACCTCAGGCAGGGGAGTGGAGGAAGACTCTGCTCATCTTCCTGAGATGGGCTCCTCTTTCTCACACATCCTGTAAGTTTTCTTCTCTTTACTCTCAGTCCCCATGACTTCACTCATCATCTCTAGAACAATAACCCCAAATGTCTACAGTTCAGATCTGTCTCCTGAGTTCCGTAACAGTGCACTGCCCGATGGACATTTCCATGTGGTTGCCGCCCCTCAGCAAATGTATACAGAGTTGAATTTACCATATACTGCTTTCTGGAAAATCTGTTTTCCGTGTAGTCTATCAGTCAACCAGAACACCATTTATCCATCTGCCCAGGCAAGAAACTTGAGTGGTATCCTTTACTTCTCCATCTCATTAACTATCCCCCACCCCCACCCTTACCCAGTCAATCCCCAAATCATATGATCCTATCTTCTTAACAGCTCCTGAAGCTGCCTCAACAAATCTGCAACTCTCAGAGCTCAGGTTTTTGCTATGCCTAGGCTACATGATTGCCTCCAGCCTTACTCATCTCCACACTGTGCTCCCCAGTGGCCTCAGGGTTATTTCTAATTTTCCCAATGGGTCATATCTTCCCTGTGCTCAGAAACCTTCCGTTTATCCCTTGTTGCCCAAAGAATGAACTCTGACCTCTTTGGTGTGAAATACAAGAATCTTCCTGACTTGGCCTCTTGTAACCTTTCTAACCTCACAGCTTACTTCCCCACCACAAAGCTATCCATACCCTTTATGTTCCCATGAGACATTTTAAAGTCCCTTAAAGTCATCCGTGACCCCCTCTCCCTCATGTAGATCTGACAGGTGTCTTCTATATTTCTCTTGTATCCTTTGTCATATTTACTCTAACATAGCACCTGATATTTTTATTAAGATTGTTTAAATTTTTAACTGTTTAGTGAACTGTATACCTAAAAACTGTATACAGTGACAGATGGTAACTGGACTTACCATAGTGATCATTTTGTAATGTATATAAATACCAACTCACTATGCTATATGCCCGACACTAATACTGTTTGTCAATTACACTTGAATTAATTAAAAAAAAAAGGGGGGGGAATGGTGTGTTTTTCACTGTTGTTCAGTTGGTGCATAAAGATGATCAACTAACATCAGCTGAGTGCATGAGAGGAATTCCAGGGGGACCACACTAGCTTGAAGACCACAGGTCAAGTCTAAACTCACTGAGGGTACAGGGATGAGGAGTCTAATGATAAGGCGTGGCTCCCACTGGCTCAGGACCTTAGAGACTGAATTTGTAGCTAGAAGATGTCCTGTACCAGTAGCTGGCCAAAGCTGCACAGGCACTTAAGCTGATTTTAGACCACAAGCTGGTTCCTCTGACCTAGCTTCAGACTTTTATTCCTTTGTACTTATCCCTAAAAAGACTAACACAAAGACTTGCTCCTTCTTTGGGCCCTGGTCCATGCTAAATCTTATGAGCTTGCTTGGACTACCTTCCCTTGGCGGTCTCATCCTTTATAAGCCCCATTTGTAATAAATGATTTCATGGGCTGAAATAAAGGCAGAGATGGTGGTATGGGATCAAATTATGTCAGTTTGCAGATCCAAGATTTATTTTAGTTCAACAACTTTCGTATTTCTCTTTGGAAGGACTCTCAAATAATGAATTAGTAAGCTCACTTAAACAGAACAGATTCATATTTCTAGTTTATTAGTGGGCCATGTATCCAAAAACTTGCTTCAGCATGTATAAAGCATCACAGAGAAAATCCATCCATTGGCACTGGGCAGATTCTGTGTTTCCTTTTTTGCCACATAATCCCTTGGCTGTTCCTTTGATCAGCAGTGCAAATCCTAATTAAGGTTTCATCTGATAATTTGATTTCATGATAAAGATCTATTCTCAGTCAGGAGCTCTGCCTCCTTAAATTCCCGAGGTTAATGAAAATCACTAATCCAATGGATAAACAGGCAATGGAGAAGTCAAATCATAACTTTCATGTTTTCGGAAAAGCTGTGATTTAAGGGTTTTTGGAGGCTCTTACAACGAAGAAAGATTGAGATGCAAATTTCGCTGAGAGGAAAGAGAAAACTTCCTGAGTGTGAAAGAACATTATGTAAATGGCATGGCTGTATTAAAAGTACAGTACTTTCTAGTGCCACAAATAATCACACAGGTGTTGAGGTAGTTCCCCTGCTAATGACAGGGGAGGACAAGAAGATGAAGGAGAACTTTGTAGAGTAAGAACAGTGCAATGGATTCTGAGAAGGAAAACCAGATTCTTGCTGCACGTCCACTTGTCCTGTGGCCCCAGAATTTCTGGGCAAACCTCTCAAGTCCGAGTCTGATCAATGCCAAGTTCATCAAGAAAAGGTCACATTCTTTCATTAAGAAACCAACAACGATCAAACTTGGGAAGTAAATTGATGGATTTTTCTTTTCAGAATCCTATTAGTTCTGGGAAAATTCCAAAAGACTTTTACAACATTCCCCAAATGGCCAGAACTAATAGCAGAGTTCAACATATTAACATTCAGCAGAATGAATCCATATTTATTTCATGAAATTTAATTATATACCAGAAGAAAAAAAAAAAAGAACCAAGAGGGACATAGAGGAGATAATACCAATGCTCTGAGAAAATAAGAAAAGGAGAACAGTTTCATAGATCGCTGAGAGACAGCAAGAGAAAACAAAAGCTAAATTTAAATATGCCTATGACCACTGGTTTTGAATACTGCTATGAAATATGAGACATCACCTGCTAAATTTAAGGAAGGTCTGTCTTATTTATTTTCATTTTATTAGAACTGGAAAACAGGTTTTGTTAGGTCTATGGTCAAAGGAACGAGACTGATACGAAGCAAAAGTCAAGCAAAGCTTTATTTAACGCCAAGCATTGAGAATCAAACTGACCGTTCTGGGTTGCCTCTTACAGAGAGGCGCAACCCCTCCCAGCGTCACGGAGTAACTTTTATAGAGCAAAGGCCATGTGGTTGAGCCTGGCCACACAGGTGGCCAATGAGATTGTAACACACATAGAAAGCTGCACAGTCATGCTAGATCACATACAGGTGGCCATCTGAATTACAATTCACCCCATAGTAGCTATTTGAACTAGCCTATCACCTTGGTCAGAATTGGCACCCAAAAGGTGCCCAAAAGGTGGGGCCCACACTCCTTGGTAGCTAGGGAGATAGTACGTGCCCCCACTCATTGGATTTCTCCAACTGGCCGGACTCATCCCTGCATTTGGGCTGTTATCTCCATCTGACCTGACCGGCCCTTGTATTTGGGCTCTGTTATCAGGGACTGGTCGACCATATTTCCCTGGTTTCCTGGACTTGCTTTGAAGTAAGTGTGTGTTGGGGGGGGTGGCAGGGTCAGTTTAAGTTTTACTGCATAAACAACAAAATGGCTGTTCAACGGAAGTGGAGCTACTCCGGCTAAGTAGGCCCTTACAGTTCGCCCTATCATCTAGTTCTAACGCACTATCTGTGGGTTAAAGAAACCCACAGATAGTATATCTGTGGGTTAAAGAAACCCACAGATAGTATATCTGTGGAAAAAAACCACAGATATATTACGTAGGCACTAATATACCCTCAAAGTCCAGGTAAAGAGTAAACTAAGTCTATGTTTGCATGTTTTACCCTGAAAGGTCACCGGTTCTAATTTCTCTAATCCTCTCTGAGAAGACTACACATAGATAGCTTGAAATCATTTACAGGAAATTTTTGTTGAGGAGCTGAGAAATAAGGTATAAAATATCATTTCTATTTCGAATCATAGAAAGATCAATAATGATGGCAAAGTCACTGCCTACTGCGAGCCCTCAGGTGAGCTTTGTGAAAGAAGTTCTTGGCTTGAGGCTATTTTGAAGTGAATGCAAATCATCAGTCATTGAAAAATCTGATACTAATTGAGTCTCTTAACAAAATGTATGCTAAGAATCTCACTGCTTTCTTATTTAAAAAACAGTTGCCAGAGGGGAGGGGGTGGGAGGGACAGGGCAAAATGCTTGAAGGGGAATGGGAGGTACGGGCCTTTGGTGGTGGAATGAAGAAGTCACAGGAAGAAAGGTACCCAGCAGGGAATATAATGGAGGGTATTGTAGTGGTATTGTAGTGGTGTTGCATGGGGACAGATGGGAGCTACACTTCTAGTGAGCCTAGTATCACATACAAATTGTCCCATCCCCATGCTGTATATCTGAAGCTAAGGTGACATTTTGTGTCAACAGCACTTCAATAAAATAAATAAATAAATAAATAAATAAATAAATAAATAAAAAGGGTGGCTCTTTTCTAGCAGAGTGAAGGAGAAAGATAGTAGGAAGATACACCTGACCCAACAATGAAAAGGCATTCATTCCCCTTTGTTATCATTCTACACGCAGAAAAAATAGCCTTGACTATGACTTTAAACCTGGTAACAAGGTGTGTATGCTGTGTGTTTGCAAGGGAGGAAAGGGGATATACATTTAGCCCTTTTTGAGTCAAGGACTTAGGGTTCTATCTTTTGTGAGGGGGGAAAAAAAAGAAAGGAAAACGCCACAACAATTTTCATTCCTGAAACGCATCCAGAAGTTTAAGCCAGTCTTTTCAAAAGAGGCGGTTTTGTCTCGATCAGATGCAGTCCAGGACTCAGCTAAACTTAAATGGCTTAAATCATGTACAGTGGACTCTAAAGAGAGTGCATCTAAATGCAAAGTGGTACAGGAATACAACAATCGGCTTGTATAATAGATTCTCCATTTCAAGCCAGAAGTAAACAATTCCTCTGTAAATGCTCTGTAAGAACCGGTCCCTCCACTCCTCCCCCCCACCGCCCCCGACCTGTTTAAAACAACTTACATTTTAGATGCAAGAATATTTTCAGATTAAAGAACTTGTACAAAGCCCAAATTACGGATAAAATTTCCTGCGTTTGGGTATCAAAATAAAGTGAGAGAATAAACATTTGTTGAGATTTTTCTATGGACGAGGCACACCACTAGGCTGGGATAAGAGGGTGCAGCTCAGTGTCCATGGCCATCCGTTCCCCTAAGGATACAAATCTCTATTCTTAGGCAAACATTGTTTCCAGTTACTGTAATAATCCTACCAATAAAAGGAAAAAAAATCTATACAACGGACAGGCAATGGGCCACTGTGGTTCAGGGCACAGACCTGAGCTAAACCGCCTGTGTTTGAATCCCAGCTCTACCATTTCATAGCGGATCTTGGTCAAGTTACTTAACCTTTGCACATCTCAGTTTTCTCCTCCATAAATCAGATCTAATAATAGTAATATTTAGGATACAAGAGTGATATAATGCATAAATGAATGAATCCACCGGAAGCGTCTGGCAATTGTGAGTGCTCGATGAGAAGCAGATGATACAGGAATCCTAATGCCCAAAACAAATACCATACACATACACAAAGATAACCTGCATGCATGTCGTACACAAACGCATGTATAAAGACATGTCTATTTTCTAGGCAGTTACATCTAGTTAGAAAAGACATGCTGTAAAGAGATAGGCCCTAAAGCAGGGAAATCTAAATTAAAAAATGGATAGCACCCACAGTTAAACACAGTGGCCTGGACTCTTACAACTACTTCTGCACCTTTAATTTCAAACCCATTAAAATTATGAACTGACAAGGACAAAGAATGGAACAAGGAAGAAAGGAACCAGGACAAAGAAAGAGACAAGGTATCCATCCATATAAGCGCTATAGGGGTCCCGGCAGGCTGCCCCAGGATGGACCACTTTAGTATGAAGATTATTTTGAAAAAATAACTGCAAAGCAATCAAAACCCAGCAGATTCAGGAAAAGCTCTTTACCTCCTCCCCTACCCACATACAACTGCCCCAGAAGAGTTTAGAGGACCTGTTCCAAGAAGAGAACAATGTCTGTAGATAGTTCCATCACCATTTGAACTAGGTATGGTAGATGGGGAGGAACCTAGCAAGACCCATGGGATCAAAGTCCTTTATGTCCCACTGTTTCTCTAAGTAGCTCAGCAAACACTCATTTACCAAACATTTACTTTTTCATATTCCTCTGAATTATAAGTCTTCCCTTTGAAGTTCCAGACCCCTACCCCCTAAAAAGTGTGCATAAAAAGCATTAGGAGCTCCTCTTCCCTCCTCGCCAATTCTTGCAAACAGGTGGCTAGCTTTCCCCCCCTTCTACTTCCCCTTAGGACACACACAAATGCTGAAAAGGCAAAATGGAGGCAGAGAGGCTATGGACTTCACAGCATGAAATAAGTTATCAAGCAGGTGAAATGAAAACTAGGAACATGGCTCTATCAGTCTTTCTATTGTATCATGAACTTCCTAGCTCCCCACACTTCATCTTATGCTTAGCATCTGCCATCCTGCTCCTTTGCTTCTACCCAGAGGCAGGAAGCTGTAGGATTCCTGACTGGTAAGATGGAATGGAAGGTAATGCTGTTCAGAGAAGTACTTCAAGGAAACTGGCAAGTCCAGTTGGTGGGAAGGGATGCAGACAGAGAGCCTCCATTAACTTTTCAATACTTTACGTTTAAATACAAGTAGGGGGCCAGGTTTCACCAGTTGGTTGAAGAAAATCTCTACAATATCTGAGACAGCCAGAATATAAAGACTTAGATATCATAGGGCCAATGTAAAAGGGAGAGCAAACATTAAAGAAAGTATAAATATTCTCAGGATAAGGAGAAAAGGTATTTGTAATCACAGTGGGAGCTGGGTACCTCAAAGAGAAAACAAAAAATCATGTGAAACAAGGCAATTTTGAAGTTGGAATCTGAGGATTGGTAGTAAATATTTTCAGCTGGTCCTTCCTCTTGGGACTTAAAAAAAAAAAAAAGTCACTGTCTTTCACACAGGAAAAGGTACACCGTTTCCTTCTCCTTAACCCTCATGCACAGAGCCAGAAAGGTGAGGATGCAGAAATCTAAGTCCTGCCATCTACCCTAAAGTTTCTGGAGAGTCAAAACTGCTCTTACAAATACCTCCAGACAAAGGGCTCGGATACCAAGGCAGTGATAGAAGTCCATCTTAAGTGATGAGAATATTAACAGAACTCCTTCCTTTGCAAAAGACAGAAACCCAACTCCGTCAGCAAAGAGAGGAATGTTTTAGGGATTAAGCAAGGCGAGATGGGATGGTGCTAACTAACCTGGCAGCTCCCATCAGCTCCTGTGCATCGCCCTTCCTGGAAGTGGGGAGTAGACAATGTTAGGTGTTTGTTTCAATGACAAAACAGAAAGGTATAATAAGACCATGGTTATGTTAACTTGAGAGCTTTAAAATAGTATGTGATTCAAGAGTCATTGAAAAATTACTAAAACTGCTCTACCTGTCATTATTTATATTTGATGGCAGAAACATGGTTTTTATACATTAATTTTTTTTTCATATAAACCTTTAAAAGAAATATTACACCAGACAAGAGGACTTCATTAAGATTCTTGCAGTGGGGAGAGGAGATTGGATTTACCTCCACTAAAACAGAAGGCAGGTAGATCACGTATGGGCTTGGGTGAGTTACTGAGAAAGTACTGGAAGATATGAATGAGAGAGGTTAGTCAGTATGTTTGCTAACCAGCACTTAGGAAATTAGGCTCCTACCTTCCTACAGAGGTCCAGCGACTACAGCATTCTTTCCTGATGATGACATTTCAAAGAGATGGCTTCCAGGTCCTTGAGAAAAACATATTTGGATTGTGTAACTGCCAAGAGGCTGGGACAAGATTTACATCTCAAAGGATCAGAGAAAGAATTCACAACTGCAAGCTTTTTAAAACAAATGGTCTAAAAAAAGAAAGGTCAGGGTCCCACATTTGGGAAGAACCCATCTGAAGTTTAGTTAAACCGATAGAATAGTAAAGCTGTCTTGGTCAGTCTTAAATATGAAAATTTAGTAATGCTATTATAAATAAAGTGGAAAGAGCATGACATTTGGAGTAAAAAGACCAAGGGTTCAAAGTCTGGATCTTTACTGCATCGGTGGTGTGGTCTCTCATTCAGTTGTAGGGAAAACAAATATGGTCAATTAAATGAGATAATATACATAACAGTGTTTAGCACAGATTCAGACAGAGTGAGAATTCAGTTCATGTTGGGCCTTTCTGGAATTCAGGTCCAGCAAAGATTTCTGGTGTCTCCTGACATGATACACTGAAAAGAACACAAGTTCATCTCTGAGATATTTTTGCCCAAGATGTATAACCTGAATCTAATCCCAAGTAAACACCAAACCCAAATTGAGGTGCATTTTCCAAAATAACTGACCTGTCCTCTTAAAAATTATGCATGTCGTTAAAGAAAGAATGAGAAACAGCTTCAGATTAAGGAACCTAAGGAGACATGATAGCAAGAAAAGGCAGCATATGTTCTGGGATTTTCTTTTGCTCTAAAGGACATTATTGTGCAACTGGCAAAATCTGAAACAGGTCTGTAGATTAGATAATTGTATTTTACCAGTGTTAATTTTCTGATTTAGATAAATCTTATGGTAATTATGTAAGAGAATGAGTTTTTAGGAAATATACACTGATTATTTAGGGATAAAAGGACATAATATCTGCAATATACTCTCAAAAGGCTAAGAAAGAAATAATGTGTATAAGCAGAAAGAGAAAGGAAGAAAACTCTATAGGGCAAATGTGGTAAAATGTTAACATTTAGAGACTATAGATGGAGAACATACAAAAATTCTTTAAACTCTTTGTGATAATAGAATAGTGCCCCCTCTTCCCAGAAGATATCCCTGTCCTAGCCCTAACCTATAAATATGTTAACTAACATGGCAAAAGGGACTTTGCAAATGTGAATAAATTAAGGATCTTGAGATGGGAAGATTATGCTGAATTATTCAGGTAGGCCCAATATAATCACAAACATCCTTGAAAATGACAGAGGAAGGCAGGAGAGTCTGAGAGATTTGAGGGTGCTCCACTGCTGGTTCTGAAGATGTAAGCAGGGAACCATGAGCCAATGCAGGGAACTTCTTGAAGCTGGGAAAGGTAAGGAAAAAGTCTTTCAGAGCCTCCAGGAGGAACACACAGCCCTGCTGGTGCCTTGATTTTAGTCCAGTCAGACTAAATTCGTGGTTCTTTTTCACAACAACATTAGGAAACCATGATGCTATTTTTTTTTTAAGACTTATTTATTTAGAAAGAGGGCATGAGTGGGAGGCGGAAGGGGAGAAGGAGAGAAAATCTCAAGCAAACTCCACATTGAGCACCCAGGGACACTGGGCTCAATCTCATGACCCTGAGATCATGACCTGAGTGGAAACCAAGAGTCAGATACCTAAATGACTATGCCCCCCAGGTGCCCCTACCATCCTAGTCTTAGGACTTTCCTGTAAGTCTGGAATTATTTCAAAAATAAAGTTTTTAAAAAAAAAGTTTCTGGTAGCTATTTCTTCCAAAGAGAGAGTCATCTCTTAGGAGTTGTAGTTTAAATGATCAGAGGTGGGATTTCAGATAAAATCATGAAACAGCCATTAAAATAAAAAAATAATTACACCAGAATCTCAGTAGGCTACTCAGTGAAAGTCTGCATTGCCATGTGCCACGGAGCATATTCTATAACTATTTAACTTATTTTAATAAAAGCTAGCATGCCAAGGACTGTGGACCACAGGTTATCATTCTAATTAGCATAGCAGAGGTATTTATAACAGTCCCATTACACATCACATTTCCTATTTCTCTTCAAACGGAAGTTAGTTGGCATGAAGTTCCATTTTGTTCTTACCAAATTTCTCCTCTCTCCTCGCAACTCTTTTCTTTTTTTCTTGACAATTATTTAAAGTTGTCCTCTTCAGAACCAATTAAAACAAAGGGTAATCTCTTACCCTTCATTTTCAACAACACAAGGGAGAGCTGATAGTCAAAGCAGCACAAATACTAAAAAGATAAATAGACCCCAGGGTAAAATAATTGTGGGAATGTGTGAACAATGTGTAATGACTGATGTTGAGAGTAAATTCTTGGTATGAATCGGGCAGGGTTTTTTTTTTAAATGTGAGCCTTAACCTGTGGCTTAAAACAGATGAAAAGTGTGCCCTAGCATCTAATAAGATAAACTGGTGATATTTACATTGGTCTTAAAAACAAAAACAAAAACATCTCAAAGAATTGAGTTTAGAAGACAAAGTTTGCTGATTCTAGGATTTTACAGACATACATCCAAAGATGAAATCAGATACGGAGTGAGGTTAGTGACAAATGAGACTTCAAAGTGAGAAGTCAGGACTTAGCGGTCAAGGGGAGTTTAAATCCTAGAGATTATTTCAGTTTCTGAAACTACGCTGAAATATTGACTGCATCAGACAATTTCCATCTGTAGTAAAAGTGTAAATAGTTTGTCATTCTGTTGTTACTTCCCAGAGTCACAACTTACTATTAATTACAGAGGACTGACATCAAAGTAGTTACCAAATCGGATTGTGCTGAGCACCAGACACGAAAAATGGGCTCCTTCTTCCTTCATGGGCACTTGAACTCTATGGTGTTGAAACCTGGATAGGCTCTCAACAGTGCCAGAGGCATCTGAAAATAACCTTGGCCCTGAAGAGAAAATGTGAGCTGGAACATTTCAGCTTTCTATGGGATGTTTGAGTCTTTGTTGGTTTAGGCTAGACCCTTGATATTATTTAACATGGTTTATTGTACATAATTAGATTCTAATTTCTGGAGAGAGAGACATTTATTTTCAGCACTGAATTGGTAATTCGAGCGAGGGTAGTTTTAAATCCAGCGTGAGTGTTATTCATGCTGTATACTAACATACTTTGGAGGTAATTGTTTCTACTGCTTTTTAGGACACAGCTTGATGAATAAAATAAATTTGGAAAAGGAGAGACACAAAATGCAGAAATATAGACCATTAAAAAGCTTATAAACCCACAACAAATACTTTAATTACATTGGATGAATGTAAATCACGAATGCCGAGCAGCTGGATGCTATGAAAATGTAAATGTAGACTAATCAGTGGAAGTAGAATAAAGCTGGAAGCAGTATAAATCAAAATATCCATTGGGGAAAGCAGAGGGGTTGCCATCAGGCATTTTTATATAGGCACATACTGGACATCCCAGCACACATAGACATACGCACGGAAGATAATGGCAAGATCTTGGATTGGGCATCAACCTTAAAACGGCTCTGTGGATTCTTATTTCCATAATGAGCTTACTCAGAATGTGTGCCTGATTTAATTTTTATGAAGCCACTAAGCCATCCTCGCTATTTTAATGATTTGGCTGGACCTGAAATTTAAAAATGGAGATTTCCTGGTGGTACTCTGAACTGTCTAGAGTGAACAAAGGAAAAAAAAAAAAAGTGGGAGAGTTTCAAAACAGTCTTTAGCTCATTAGCACACCTACAGTAATGCTAGTCATAAGGGTAATCTAAATAAACAGGGAGGTTACCATAATTCTTGTTAGCTTCTCCTGTGTAATTTTAACCTTCAAAACTGCTTCCAGTTCTTTAAAACCCAAATGAGATCTACTCCCCCTTCTCCAAAACCTTGCCTCTCCTTGGCTTTTTAAATTGAAACCTTCACCTCTCCGTCGGCACAAAAATGCTTTTCCTCTGTCTTCTGGGTGCCACCAAAGCAGACCTTTCCTCCTACTAGTCCTCAGCACTGGCCAAAATATAGGAGTGAGAATAAAAACCGGTTAGATTTCTGCCTTACAAAATTCAGTGCAGCAAAAATCTTTCCCTGCACATTTCTATAGTAACTTATGCTGCCTACCCCGTCCCGAACCTGGCTATACGTATATGAGAGTCACCTGGGGAACTTTTAAAACTGCAGATGCTTGGACCCTTCCACGGGAGATTTTGTTATTAATTGGTCTGTTGTAAAGCTTAGGAATCAGACATATATTTTTCTAAAACTCCCTCTGTGATTCTAATGTGCCCCAGAGTTGAGAAAACTGCTTTAGGTCTTGTGTCTTATGGCAACGTTGATTAAAGTATCTGCTTGCAGAGTATTCCCGAGAAGAACTTCGCCTTTATTCTGATATCCTGTTTCCAGGAAAGAAATTTCTCTCTGCCCCAAGCCCGAGCCCCTTCACCCTTGAACTTTGCTTGTGATTCTGGCAAATAAGCTTGAACTTCTAACTCCTAAAATAACTGTTTGTGTTTTGGCCAAGCTCATCTGTAGATGACCCAGCCACAGATGGCTTGAAAACCAGCTCTGTCAAGTCATGCCTACAAAATCCATTTCAGAACCTACTGACACCAACCACCATAATGGTCTCAGAGGCTTTGCTTCCCCTGAGTCACTTGGCTCAGAATAAGAATATAAGAAATGAGTATATTTTTCGTCTCCCTTTCAGAGTCCTGACCATTAGGGTATCAAAGGTTTTATTCATAAGCTGGTGAATGCCTAATAACTCCCTAAATGCTATGCTAGTATTAAATATTGTACTGAGATGCTTAGACCCAAGGTTATCACGGGGTCTTGCCTTTAATATTAAAACTCTAAGTGTCCACTTAACATTGCAATGTGTAATAATATACACTACAGACCTCTAGAAGGCAAACACTGGGCCCTGTCTGGGCATGCAAATTAAGGGGGACAGAGGTGGTTGTACGTACTTGGGTATAGGAAGTAAAAGAAGGAAAGTGCTCCCATTGGCCTTTAGAGCAGAAACCGTTAGCACTGGCAGGAAAATGATTTTCGAGACTATCTTGGACTTCAGTCAGTCAGACCAGTCACTCTTCCTATGGGAAGCCTGTAAGGGTCGATATGTTAGCAGTCTTTCTCCTCTATGGGCTAAGATGAAAAGTAGAAGAGAGAAGAATTTTCTGGCTCACTATTGTGGAAAGCCAGGGCATCCATTTTGAAATGTAATGAAACGGCTGGCACACTTGAACATGTAATAAGTATTTCTATCAAAGAACATAGAGGAACTGATAAAGCAGAGAAAAGAATCTATGAGCCCAAGAGAGGAGACTTAAAAGTCATTGTAAATCAATCTGGAAAGAGACCTTAACATTACCTGTTCAGTGACTTTTCAATTTGATCCACTGAGCTCAAGGGGTTCTAAGAAATTTACTCCACGGCACTGTGGTAGGGACCACAGGGAAGGAATGGATGGGGTTCTAGGCTCCTAACAACACTGCTTCAACAGAGATGTTCAAACTTAAATTATAACATCTATTTGAAACATTGAAGTATTTTTTAAAAGAAATTCAGAAGACGTTCATTGAAGAATGACCAGCTTAACTACCAAGAAATTAGAGGACGAATCGTACACAAGGAGCTGTAGAAGACCTTGAGGGACTTTGTGGAACATGCCAAACATTATTCAATATTAAAACATTGCAAATATTAGTCCGCTTCAGGCAAGAGAGAACCACTTGTCCACTTAAATCAGGGAACAATAAAAAGGTGAGAGAGAAGGATCCTGATTGGCCAGATCTCCATAACTTTCTGACTGAGGGATCGATGGGGGGCATTTACCCAAATTAAATCATAAAAGGGCTTGATTTAAGCTCTGTTAACACAGAGAAACTTGAGAGAACAAAGCTCCCTCCATCTGGAAACGTTTTCTTTCTTTGATTTACAAGAACTATTCCATGTTGGCTTTTATCCCTCTTTACTACATTAGGATGAGCCATGGCACTGGTTTAAGATGGAGATTTTCTAAGGGAGGCTTGTGGAGCATCTTTTACAGCAGGAATCAGCAATGTTTTCCTCCTACAGGTCAAGATAGAAAGTATTTTAGCTTTTTTTTTTTTTTTTTTAAAGATTTATTTATTTGACAGAGAGAAATCACAAGTAGACAGAGAGGCAGCCAGAGAGAGAGAGAGAGGGAAGCAAGCTCCCTGCTGAGCAGAGAGCCCGATGCGGGACTTGATCCCAGGACCCTGAGATCATGATCTGAGCCAAAGGCAGCGGCTTAATCCACTGAGCCACCCAGGCGCCCCGAAAGTATTTTAGCTTTGCAGGCTAGATGGTCTCTGTAACAAGTATCCAATTCTCCAGAGGTAGAGTGAAATCAGCCATGCACAATATGCAAGAGAAGGGGCATGAAGAATTTGGCCCATAGCCTATAGTTTGCTGACCTCTGATATACACAAGAGGACTGTCTTATTTATTCAAGTTTTCCATTGGATGTTCTAAAAATTACACAGCTGGCACCAATACTTCATAAAGGGACATGCCTAATAAATCCCTAGATTTCTCATTAGCAAAGCGAGACATGCCAGGTACATGCTAACTTATAGCATACCACAGATAAGAATTCTCCATTAGTAAGTATAAACTAGGAGATGTGATTAGAATATGTACAAAAATATTTGACCATGTTACTTCTTCATTCTCCACTCCTCCCTCCTCTGCCATCTCCTACTTTCTGTAATTTTCTCCCTCCCCATGTTGGTCCCAGGGTAAGGATCGGCTACTAACCTTCTCACCCTGTTGTCATGTGAGCTTTTTGAGGGTAGATGTCTTTATCTCCTTTGTTACTGATGTGGTATTAGCTTAAGCCTGTGGCCAGGATGAGCAAACTCATACCTGGAATGTGTACCAATTCAAGATGTACCATAGAAGAGGTATAATATAACCAACTTCTAAGAAGTGGCTGGTCTCCTCAAAGATTGGTGCCCTATTGGAAGAGCAGTGTCAGATTCTGTGGTTGGCATTTTGGACATTTGGCAGTTACAATAGCAAAACCATCTTTGGTGAGTGGGAGTTCATGCTTCTGACCCATAGAACATTCATCACACATCCAGTTTGTCAGCGCTGGAGTAGTAGGCAGCAGATGCTGGTGCACATCAATTGGTCAAGGCAAACTTCTGACAGTTTGACTGTTTCATGCCTCTTCCATGGTGGTATTAAATCCTACATGGTGGAAGAGTCTTGATGAACTCTATCTTATCCAATTTTATGTTGTGCCCTTTTTTGACCTAGCACTCTCAGAATTCAATTCCATTGTATGCTTCCTTACCTATTGTTGATACTTTTTGCTTAGGTCCTGCAATTTATTCCAATTATAATCCTTCTCTTGCTTTAGCCAGGCTAGTGGCTTCTCTGTTGGAGTACTGTGACTTAAACCTGGTTATTGGTTTGAGGAGTGATGAGGAATTGGTTTGAGGAGTGATGGAAATAGATCTTGGACTGGAGTGTATGTGTGGGCATGTTTTCATTAGAAACAGAGGTCTCTGCATCATTTTCAAGGCAGAGAAAGAGAATTCTAGTCTTTAAGGGGGAGTGAGCCACTTTGCAAAGTCAGAGGATTAAGGAGGATCTGAAGATTCAAGATTCACAAGTGCATTGATTAGATGTTCAGTCTCATGGCTCCACTAGTTACCAACCACTGTTTTTATATTGGTATAGCAGACTTGCCATGGCTAGGAATTCAATTTTCCCTGGAGCATCACTGTCTCTATAATTGATTCTAACCTGTCCAAAGATTATTTGCCCTTAAGTTATAAAGGTAAGAGTCCCTTTATTGGCTTCCAAGGAGATCCTCTGATTTTAACATTTGTCTTAGTGATTAATCACTTCCAGGCTTTCTCTCCAATGAGTAAATGGCACCAGAAATAGCCACACAATTCCATTATCCTTATTATGATTGTTTATTCTCAATCTTTCAAGTACCTGAGCCATTACACTTTCTAGTGCATTCCCTTCCATTAACTACACGCTTTGAATTTACCACTGGGCAAAGTCTTAGTAATTGATTCGGTACAGCATGTCAGAGATGATTAAGACTTTTTGCTAGACTTGCCAGTTGATTGGTAGGTGATCAGTTTCAAAGTTCTGTTTCCTTGGTCTATACTCTTGGAATCAACTGTCTTTACATCTTCAGTGTGGTTTCCCAGAAAACAAATTGTGAGATGGAGAGTTACATACAGCAAGTTTATTTGAGTGTGCTTTTGGCAACACCTGTGAGGAAAGTCAGGACTGGGAGAAGCTGAACTACAATGGAATTATACAAATCCTCAGCTTGTCCCATGGGGGATCTCAGGCACTGGGATGGCTGTTCATAGTCGTCTCAGCCTGCGGAAAGAGGACCAGGCCTTTGCACCCCTGCACCAACCAGTACTCACTGGATATGAATTGCCTCTGGAAAGAGAATATAACCTCAGACAAGGCAGCTCCCTTTGACTGAGGGAAATTCTGGGTTGGAGGGAATTCCACTATGAGCCACCAGCAGGCAACATCCTAATAGTTAGAGGGAATGGTTTCCTTGATTCTGAGCGATCAGAGATGTGAACCACATCATCCAATTAAGGTAGTAACAGTGGAAATAAAAACGGATGATGTATTTTAGATTTATTTAGGAAGTAGAAGCGACAGGGCTTAGACATGAGGTTTGAAGGAGCAGGGGAAAAAAAAGAATATGGAATGGCACTAGATTTTTAATGTGGGTGACTGGTAGAATTGAGAAATCATTTATGATAAAACAAATAAATCAGGATCAGTTGGTTTTTGAAGGGAAAGATAGCAGTTAAATTTTGGACCTTCTTAGTTGTCTATGGAGAATTTAATGGGGATTACCAGATGTTTAGAAAATTATGAAATAGAGTAACTAGGGAAATGACAGTAAAATTGTTCTAGCCAAGATCATTGACACCATCCTATAGACAGATCTAACAAATGTTTTTAAGTTCTTGGCTGGCCAAACTGGTTTATCACACTTGCCACATCTGGATGAATTCAGAGCTCCCTATAAAAGAGAAGCAGATGCTGCATATTGAAGTGTGAGGCCAACAGATTCATATCATAGACACATTTTAATTATGTATACAAACTTTTTCTTTCTCTTTCTTTTTCTTTCCCTACATGGATAATTTCCTTACATGGATAATTCACTGCATTAAGTGTGGCAAAGCATGTGGTTTTCCATGCTGGGATAAGGAGGAGTCCTGGTAGACTAGAGTGTGGTAATGGTGCCTGATCAAAGAGAGGAGAATGTTGTCACAGGAAGGCAGCACAATGTGCAGTGTCAGAGTCCCAAGAGCCTGACACGGGGGCAGGGCTGGAGGGGTGATGACTTATCATGGTAAGTTAGAACCCAAACAGGATGACGAGAGCACACAAGCATGGGGATGAACACAAAACTGGTTGAAGAGTATCCTTTCCTCCATGGAAAATGGTTTTATTGGTTGTCAAATATACAAAGTGTCTGTATATGAATGCATTATTCATATTTCACTTTCATATCATATTTGATACTACTGATAACTGTCATACTTGAAACGTTTTCTTTCCTTGGCTTTTAGGACAATTTTCCCCCTTGAGTCTTTTTTACTTCCCTCATATACTTTGCAGATTTCCACTTTGTCCACCCTTAAATAATGATTTCACTCTCAACCTCCTATTTTTCTCTGAGTGATCTTATCAACTCCCACCTTTATACAAATGATCTTCAAGTTTCACATACACCAGTGAACAGTACCCTGGCACCAGTTTGCAATGATGTGGCAATTAAATTAATAATAAAAAAAAAATTACAGACTGTTGCCTTCTGACTTCCAGACATAAATAGCTCAACTATTTTAAGCCTCTTGTTGGAAGGATGCTTCCCAAATTCTCCGGTTCATCCTTGTCAACTCCAAACTGTTACTTCTTGATTTTTTTTCCCTGTTCTTCTGTCAGATGGCAGTCATTCCTGCCTAACTTCCAAAGCCAGAAGCCACGAGAATCATAACTATGGCCTCTCCCTTATTCTCATACCAAGTTGCTCACCAAATCCTATTGATTGTACTTTGATACCATTTCTTGGTCTCTAATCTCATTTCCTTCCAATCGTTCTTTATATTGTTTCCAGTGAAACAAAATATTATCACGCCATTCCCCTGCTTAAAATTCTTCAACAGGTTCCCATTACCTAAACAAAACATGAGAACTTTCTGGCACCTCCTGCACAATGCTTTATCATCTCATCCCTGACAATCTTACACTCAACTCCAATAATACTCTGTGTACTTGGATTTGAATGCAATGACTTGAAACAGGTTTCTACTGAGGTCTGAGTTCTGTTGGGAGTTTTTAAAGATAATTAATGGTCTTCATTTGTCTGCAAGAAAACTTGCCCTTGAAATAAACGTGAAAAGTACACAGACCATTTATATCCTACAGTCAATGAGTTTCTGAAATAATCAAAACTGTATTCTAGGAACAGGAGATGAAACATAGCACAATGAATGCAAACTTACCAATCTCTTGGAATTTAATTTTGTGAACTTGATTCTATAGATAAGAAATCAAAAACCTTTCAAATCATTTTTATAAAAGAAAATAGATAGCTACATACTTCTGTAGTAAAAACTAGACAGCGGGGAGGAGTGGGAAGATACAATTGAGGCATCTTCCCAGTCCTCTTTATGACATAGGTGAATTTTGAAACTCCAAATACCTTCTTTTGAATACTACTTCCTCCTCTAGGATGTGTTCTGACTCAAATTCATGAAAAGCCTTCAAATAAAAAAGTGAGCCAGTAGCATGTCCTATAGACAAGACAGGATGATTGCATTTGGAAGTTTATAATCATTTTACACTATGAAAATTACACCAAAATTTTTGACCATTAGACAACATTAGCAATACTTTAGTAAAAGATGTAAGACAAAAATTCATTTTTAAATCTTTATTTTTATGAGCTTGGACCTAATACTTCTTAGTAGACTGTTGCTTAATAACTTCTGGTAATCCAAATACAGTAAGGCCACAGGGAATTTGAATTTGAGGATCCAAGTGCACTCCTCAGTTTCTGGCCACATTTTTATAATCATTGAATCCATTTTTATGAAATTGTGTTTATTTTCTTAAGTGGCAGGATATTAAAAATACTTTGAAATGTACCTGCTGCTCAGGACTATAGGTTCATTTTCAGTATGTCCTTTACAGAACACAGGACAAGGTCTTTGGCATAGATGTTCAATAAATTATAAATACTTGTGGTTCAAGTTTAATTGTATTTCATGTTCTATAGGAGAGATTTGGTATTTGGAGTTTTAGCTGTGTGTGAAGCTCATTCTTCTATCAATCCTATCATTCTTGACTTGGTGGATTCACAGAAAATATAACTGCATATTTGGTTATTTTTATAATTTCCCTTTCAACTTAACATTAAAATTCACTGACTGTATTGCCAAAAAAGTTCTGACTCTCAAAAAAAAAAAAAAAGTATTCCTACTTTATTGATAACTTGACAAGATGCATAAAATCAAAGAAACAGAATGAGGCAATGGGGTTTGAAGAAGCCCACTCAAAGAAAATTTCTATTCAAACAAGCACCCAGATTACCTAAGCAGGGACACCGAAATGGTGCATACACTTACATAACAAGCCACAGATAATGATAATTGAGGCCCAGTGGTTCAGTAGCATATGTCTGACCATTCCGTGCCCAGAGATACATCCAAGGTGCTGATTAGGCTTCATGAAAGACAGCCATTCTCCTTGTATCATTTTTTTTAACCTTAATTATGCTCCTTCAACTTGCATTTTCACTGTATTTGACTAGACAATGACAATCTAAGCACATTTCCACAAAATGTGCAATTTCCATGGGAATTGAAAGTGCACTTGTAAATTTAAAGTTCAGCTTCTTGCTGATCATTTGCTACTTTATTTCCCACATGGACTTAAAGTGCCCCATTTGCTTACAGAGCTGGGAATGAGCATATAGAGACCAAAATTCTCCTTTTAGTATATACAAAAGTGTCCAGTTATGGGGGAAAATACTATTATAATTTTTATACTTTTTGCTTTTTTATTTCAATGACATTTAGGAAAGTGAGTTTTTCTTAAGTTTTCTGATCTGTACTTTGAAGGACTTCAAATTAAGACAGTACTGAAATTTTAAAAGAACATAGTAAGATCATTTAGTTTAGAAATTGTATTTCAGAGAACTTCTATGCACTGAATCTCTAGAAGCACTATCTAAGAAAAACTGAAATCTAAACCTTTCAGGTTTTCTTGTAAATTATTTCCCTAGAGACACACCATTCTCTTCTTCCAGGGCATCACCACCTTCCTCTCCTCCCATTCTTTCCATATTAGAATGTATCTAGTTTAAGAAATATGTATTAACACAAGAAATACGACTCTACCCTAATAAATCAATCCAATGTAGTAACTAATGGCCTATAACATGAAACCTGAAGTGCAGTTATCTTGGGAAATACACTGAAACTTTCCACATAAGACAGGTTACTGCATCAAAATGTCCAAAAGTCCTTGATTGCATCTATGAGGCAACTCCTTAACATAGGTCTAAAAACATTCAGTTATCCCATAAGTACTTTCTTAGCATTTAGTCTATACCAGATTCCATTCATGGAAGTAGATAAGACAGACAGGGAGCTCTCATATTTAACCAAGGGTGGTGACTTAGAGGAGAGTGATGAAAAGCAGCTTGCAGGTAAAGATATGTTATATAAAGCAAAATAAACAGGAGGTTGTATTAGAAGATGCTTTAGTTTTCTATTACTACCCAATAAACTAACCCACACTTACTGGGTTAAAACAACAATAATAATTTATTTTATTGACAAATTGCACTTTAGTCCCAGGACTTAGTTGGAACACCTCATAGCTATTCTAAATGATGTCAGTTAACGAGCTTTAACTCTCATGGATGGCGATTTGGTAATAACTGTTGACTGCTTTTCTCCATGTGGGTCTCTTCATAGCATTGCTTTGGCTTCCTTACAGAATGGCATCTGGAAATCTATGAGCATATGTCTCAAGAGGCAGGATGAGGAAGTTTCCAGTCACCGATGGCCTGAACCTGAAACCTAGAAAAGTGTCATTTGTGCTGTGTTCCTTAGGTTATATAGTCACTAGTCTGCTCAGGCCCAAGGGCACGGTTTTAGACCCACTTCTTCAAGGGGAAATGGAAAGTAATTTAATCTTTAATCTTCTCAGAGGTAACTGGAGGGAATAGGCAGAAAGGAACTCTTTGAGGAGTTGGCATTTAGGTTGAGACCTGATGGATTAAAAGGAGCCTCATCCATGATTATTGTACACCTCTCATTCAAGAGACACTTTTAAAGACAAGAGATACATAAGCATGAATAAGGTATTGTATTTGTCTTTGAATGTTTGTATTCAAATAACAGAGGGAATATATAAGAGAAAAACAAGAAGGCAATGTGGTAAGTGCTCCAAAGCATGAGTACATAGGTGCTGTGGGATTACCTAGAAAGAAATTAAAGGTGCTTGGAGAGTTCAGAGAGGTCTTCCTAGGGCAGGCAAAGTCTGAGCCAAATTTTGGAAGGCAAATCTACCAGATGAATAGGGAAGAGAGACAGTGAAGGAAGTGGGAATTAAAAGAAGGGAACAAATATTGGCAGAAGATGACGAGCTGTAAGGGGAAAGGACAACTGTAAGAAGATTAAGATGGCTTAGCTAGAGGCTCAGCTGTGAAGAGGAGCTGAAGCTAGGGCAGAAAATGGAAGGTGTGGCCAGATTACCAGGGACTTTAAATATGCCATGCACCTGCTAAAGAGAAGAATTTATCTTGCAGATTAACGAAAAGCCACATGAGGTTCTAAGTTCTAGTTATGTCACTACCATCAGTATAACTAATAGAATTATATCTAAGTATGTTAAATGTCTGATCCTCCTCTTAAAAATACTGAGTGTTCTGTTGAGACCACGGCTCCTGGAACCAAAATGAAGGAGTTAAAATGCTGGTACCATGACTTTCTCAGTGTGACCTTGGGTAAATTACTTAATCTCTCCGTGTCTTAATTTCCTTCTCTGTGAGATGGGAATAATAGTTCCTCTTCTCAGTGATTTGTTGCGAGAATTTGAGGAAATCATTTTATGGGAAGCATTTAGATAAAATAGCACTTGGCATGAGGTAAATATTCAGTACTTTGATTTTTATTAGACAGTCCTCCTTTTGCTTTGTGAGACTCTGTGCTGTACCCACCTCCCCAGCCCTCCTCTAAGTTAAGGCAAGAACAGCTACAGTACCCACACGGCTAACATGGTCACCCCATGCTAATGAAATTAAAATTTGTCCATTATAAATAGAAATTAGAACATTTATCTATCTCTACCACATTTAACATAAACAAAGATATTGTTTTGCCCTTTAGAGAACCTTCTGGGATGAATTCTATTCTTCCAAACACAAAGTCAGTTTAAGTACGGCTCATATAATAGACAAAGAGGTAGTCAAAAAGAAGTCTTGGTTTTCTTTCTCTGACCCTGCCTTCTGCATATGTCACCCCCAACCCAGGTCGCATCCTACCCTTCTCCCTTCATTCCTTCTCTGCCCTGTCCCCAAGACTCCTTCATTTCCTCTCCCTTTCTTATACCTAGTTAAAGAAAATCTATTAATATCTTCAATTAAAAAAAAAATACCCAATGGACCTGTAGTTAGTTTCTTGCAATTGACAGCAACTATTTTAATTTGAAGCTAAACTGCTCTCTCTCAGTTGCCAAGTGGCACTTTGAATAAAAAGAAGTCTCTTAGGAAACAAAGTTACCCACTTTAGGTGGGGGCCGGGGAAGGCATTAAATATCTATTTCCACTTCAAACGCTGATCACTAGGCTGAACCATGGCTAGCTCCCTGGTCATTGTTAGTGACCAGAAGGGGCTATAAAAGACACCACTGTCTTTCCTTTCCAGCACTCTCTGGGCACACTTTTGTGCTCAAGTGGGTGGCACACATGGCAGAGGCAATCGTGTGTAGCAGGCAGCTGGATGAGAGCCTGACCTCTGAGGGCCATGGCTTTTTGCTGTTGCCCTTTGTGTTGGCATGCTAGTACGCATGTGTGCAGTCTCTCCTCTCCCAGAGCTGGATGGCTCTGACCCTTGCGGTAACTGCTTAGGATGGGTGGCTGATAGACGCTGCTTTGTGGGGTGTACAACGCCTAAAGGCCAGCGGGAGCCAGACAATGTTGGGAGGGGGAAAAAAGGCATCAAGAGCCAATGCCATTCGTATGGAGATTCAAAACACCAATTTCTACCTCACCTTTTGAAATTAGTGGCTCTATATGGTGTTATTATTGTTATTTAACATTTATTGAATACCCACTATGAAGCAGTTTCTGAATGGAATATTAAAAAGCTACAATCTCTACCCAGTGGGCTGGCAATTTAAATAAGATAAACAACACAATAAGCGCTAGGAGGAGGGGACTGGCTCACACCTATAGAAGGTAGCAGTAAAGGTTCCTTCTTTACTCCAAGAGTCCTTGGGTTTTTCAAGCTATATTTTTCTGACCTGCCATCAGTCACCTCTGTGGTGTGTGTGTGCACACCAACATCATGCCTTGTCCATCAGCCATAATGAACAAGTGCTTCAGAGGAAAGTAGAACTATTCAGAGCTGCTGGGTCTTGAATTGCTGACATCGGCTTTCTAAGGAACACATTCTGTATTGATAAATGTCAGGAACTTGAAGAACAAATTTAATTCCAGGCAAGTCCAAATTTGACTGCCCCAGATAATGGCACAACATCCAACTTCACTAAATAGTGTATGGATGGAGTCTAATCATAAGAATGAGGGTGTTTAATAGTCTTAAAAAGATTCAAAGACCGTCTACTCATTGCTCATCGTTAGCCACTTTGGACATTTTTACTGCTGTTTGTCTCCCTTCATATTTGATTTGTTTGCTTGAATTTGAGATCTATGTTCAAACAGAAATGGCACATTTATTTAATCCAAAGCAAATGGACTTTTCATATTTATTATTTAGATCAATAAAAGGACCCCCTGTGCACTCTTTGCTGAAGGGCACAAGAACAAATTTTAAAACACTGGAGTCAGCAGTATCACAAAAACTCTATTTTAAAAACAATTCCCTCAAAATAGCCCCCTCTCAAGGATCACTAGTTTGGAAAGTTATTTCCCCAGCTTTGCAGGTCACTTGATTAAGGCTCCCCCAACCAAAATGGAAAGGGACTTCCCCAAGTATGAAAATGTAAGGTGTAAAATAAGGAGTGTTGTTTGAACATGAATATTTAGTAGTTTCCAGAAATGTGGTAGCTGGGTTGTATCTTGATGTACAGCTTTCTACACTGTTACATGTAGAACCAAGTGGCTTCCACAAGTGGTCTGTAGATTCCAGAAGTGGTCATAATTTATAAAAAGGGAGTAGGATGTGGTAGAGACTCTCTCTATATACAAAATTCCTACAGGAAAATTAAATTAGCACAGGTTTCCCTTTATCATACCTCAGACTGGTAAGTCACACTAGGAGCTACAATTAATGCCCTTGTAGGTGACCCACCCCAACCCTCATATTTTCAGTTCCATGCCCCTCTTCAGCCATTCACTTCCTTGGCCATACCATGGCTCCTTTCTTGTAACTTGAAATCGATTTCCACAAAGCCATGTCTTCACCCAGAAGTGCTTCACCCCTGAAACCATAATGTCCATTTCATCTAGTCCTTACTTCCTTTATCACAGACTCGATTCCTTTGACTCTTGCTTTTGTTCCAAACCACTTGCCTTGCAAAGTAACTCACTCTCTGTGGATTTTTTTCATCTACCATGTTCAAACCTGTTATAGCTTTTCTCATCTCAGCAAACACAGAAAAAAAAAAAAAATTCCTCTGTCAATCATATGTCCCTCCACAAGTACTGTCTATATGTTTCTCCTCTCTCTGACCCGGTGTCATAAAAGACTCAGCTACATGCCAGGTCTCTACATTCTTGTCTCTTGAACTCACTGCCATCCTCCACTGGTATTGTTCTGGCCAGAGTCGCCAACACCTTTTTAGCAACCTTACATTGATGCCACTGCTGGTGCATTTATCAGCCTTCTCACCACTCCTGAGGGCGGTCAGCAGCCCCTAACAAAAGGAGACCTGACAAGATTCACTAGGGTCTCTGGACAGACGGACTACTCTAAACAGCTCATTGTACAAATCAGCCCTGGTTTTAGACCAGCTCTGCCCTGATACTATGCTGACTCTACATAGTCAGTCTCTCAGTCTTCATTTTAACCACTGGAGCATTTAATACACATTTGTCCTTCTCAAAATGCTCTCCTCCCTTAGCTTTCATTGACGTCTTTTAGTTTGGTTTTCTTCATTCTTCCCAATTTGTATCTCATTATGGGTTGACTTCTAAAAGTAACACGTAAAAAAAAAAAATACACCTGCATAAAGAGTTATTGCTGATAAGTACTGAAGTTGTCAATGAAATGTAAATGTGTCAAGGTGTTCACACTCTGAGACATATGTAGGAATTGAAACCTACTGAGAGAATAACTGTCTTTCAGCTCATGCTTGGTCAAGACTGCCTATTTCATGTAATCACATATATTATTTACATTATTGTTCTTCCTCTTTTCTGGGGGGGGGACTATGTACAAAGTGGAATTAAAAAAATTTTTATAATATTTAAAACCATCTTGGGGCACCTGGGTGGCTCAGACACTTAAGTGTCTGTCTCTTCATTTTGTCAGGCTCTGTACTGAGCATGGAGCCTGCTTAAGATTATTTCTCCCTCTGCACCCCACCCCAGCTCACACAAGTACAAGTGTGTTCTAACAAAAAACTCCCACACAATCTCATACTCATAAAGAAGTTGCAAACATGGTACAAAGATTTATTTATTTTTTTTTCCGATTTAGAGTAAGTTGCCCACATGGCATCCTGTCATCCTAATGCTTATGTGTGTTTCCTACAAAACAAGGCATTCTCCTATGTAATTATAATATGGACTCAATATTAGGAAATTATGGTAGCACCATCACTTTGTCTCTGAAGTTATCAGTTTCCTCCTATGGTCAATTATATATAATTCCTGCCCAGAAACCTAAATTGGAGCAGGATACAGAAACCTACTGACCAGTCAGTAATAAGAATCATCAGAATTCATCACAGATGGAACCACAAACAAGATTTAGGCAAGGGATGAAAAATGATTCCACAGTACCTAGTGAAAAATAAATTGGTCTAAATATAAAAGAAAAATGTCGACATGATTCTAGGCGTTGGCCTCCCCAAAATAAGTCATTTCTTAGTACTTTGTAAGCACTACAGAAGTTTTAGTTGGGTTTTTGGTCATTTTCTTAGACTTTAAAGAATTTAAGACTCTCATTGACCCTGCATTTAAAATTTTTGTCTTTAAATCAAGTTCTTTAAATTCATAGTTCTAAACTAAGGACAATTTTCTTCCCAAGGGTTTCCAGACATTTGGCATTGTCCGAAGACATTTTTGGTTGTCATAACTGGGAAGGGGGTTGTTACTTGCTTCTAATAGGTAAAGACCAGGGATGCTGCTAGGCATCTTTCATGCTCAGAAAAGTTATCCAGCCTACAATGTCCACTGCAAAGTTTGAGAAACCTTGCTCTAAAGCAAAGTGGCTCAAATTCAATAATACATTAAAAAAAATCATTCAACACAATTAAGTGGATTTTATTTCAGATATGCAAAGGTGGCTTAATATTTGCAAATCAATGTGATACATCATATAAACAAGAGAAAGGATAAAAACCCTATGATCATTTCCATAAATGCAAAAAAAGTATTTGACAAAGTACAATATCTATTCATGATAAAAATCCCTCAACCAAGTAGGTGTAGAGGGAACATGCCTCAACATAATAAAGGCCGCCCATGGAAGGCCCAGAGCTAACATCACACTCAACAGTGAAAAACTGAGAGTTTTCCCCCTAAGATCAGAAACCAGGTAAGGGTGTCCTCTTTCACTACTCTTATTCAGCATAATACTGGAAGACCTGGCCATAGTAACCAGACAACAAAAAGAAATAAAGAGCATCCAAGTTGGAAAGAAAGTGGTAAAACTTTCACTATCTGCAGATACTATATATAGAAAACCATAACAACTCCACCAAAAAATTACTAGAAGTGGTCAATGAATTTAGAAAGGTCACAGGATACAAAATCAATATAAAGACACCCATTGCATGTCTATACTCTAATAATGAAGTAGCAAAAAGAGAAATTAAGAAAACAGTTAGATTTACAATTGTACCCCCCCCAAATAATGAAATATGTAGGAAAAAACTTAACCAAGGAGGTGAAAGACCTGTACTCTGAAAACTAGAAAGCACTGATGAAAGAAAGTGAAAATGAGGTCTGAGACTAGGGCTAAAAGCAGCCCTCACAGGGTCCCACAGGCGAGTTCCCAGAAAGCAGGGTTCTGTAAGAGAGCAGACTGGGCAGGAGATGTCATAAGCCCCACCCCAGGGGAGTGGCCTGGCAGATGCTTCCTTAACAGGAGCTTGAAACAGACCAGTGAGAGAAGTGAATTCAGTGGTTGAGGTGAGGTACACTGCCTGGGATCCTCAAAACCCAATTCAGACTATTCTCCCCACCCTCTAAAAATAAAATAAAGACTTTGAAGGGAATAAAAACAGATGGCAAGATATTTCATGCTTATGATTGGAAGAACCAATATTGTTAAAATCTCTATACTACTCAAAGCAGTCTACAAATTTAACGCCATCCCTATCAAAATATCAACAACATTTTTCACAGAACTTGAACAAGTAATCTCAAAATTTGTATGGAACCAGGAAAGACTAAGAATAGCCAGAACAACCTTGAAAAAGAAAACTGGAGGTATCACAATCCCAGATTTTAAGATATATTACAAAGCTATAGTAATCAAAACCGATGGTACTGGCACAAAAACCAGACACATAGATCAATGGAACAAAATAGAGTGCCCATAATTAAACCCATTGATTATAGGGCTAATTAACCTATAAGTAGTTAAGAATAAAGTAGTTAAGAATATACAACTGGAAAAAGTTTCTTCAACAATGGTTTTGGCAAAACTGGACAGCTATATGCAGAAGAATGAAATTGGACCACTTCCTCACAACATACACAAAACATATTCAATATGGATTAAAGACATAAATGTGAGACCAGAACTATAAAAATCCTAGAAGAGAGCAAAGGCAATAATTTCTCTGACATCAGCTGTAGCAACACTTTTTTGATGGGTCTCCTGAGGCAAGGGGAAAAAAAGCAAAAATAAACTATTGGGACTACAGCAAAATAAAAAGTGTACACAACAAAGGAAACAAAAAAAAACTAAAAACCTACTGAATGGAAAAAGATTTTGGAAATGGCATATCTGATACTCATATACATCCAAAATATATAAACAATTTATAAAATTCAACACTAAGCGCCACTCCCCATAAGCCAAATAAAATGGGCAGAAGATATGAACAGAAATTTCTCCAAAGATGACATAGGGATGGGCAACAGAGACATGAAAAGATGCTTAAAATTAATTATCAAGGAAATGAAAATCAACAGTTCCATGGTATATCACCTCACACCTGTCAGAATGGCTAACAAATTAAAAAAAAAAAAAAAAACCCAAGAAACTACAAATATTGGTGAGGATGTGGAGAAAAAGAAATCCTCTTGCACTATTGGTAGGAATGCAAATTGGTGCAGCTACTGCAGAAAACAGTATGGATGTTACTCAAAAAATAAAAAACTGAATTACCATATGATCCAGTAATTCCACTACTAGGTATTTACCCAAAGAAAATGGAAACACTAATTTGAAAAGACAAATGCATCTCTATGTTTACTGCAGCATTATTTACAATAGACAAGATATGGAAGCAGTCCAAGCATCTGCTGATAGACAAATGGGTAAAGATGTGGTGTGTATACACACACACACACACACACATATGGGTAAAGATGTGGTGTGTGTGCACACACACCACGTCTTTACCTATGCTAGTAATTTTCCACTGCATGCATATATATACATGCACAATATTACTCAGCCAAAAAAAGACCAAAATTTCACCTTTTACAACAACATGATTGGATCTAGAGAATGTAATGCTACGTGAAATAAGTCTGTCAAAGAAAGACGAATACCATGTGATCTCACTCCTAGGGGGAATTTAAAAACCAAAACAAATGAACAAAGAAAAAAAAAGAGACAAGTCGAAAAACAGACTTTTTTTTTTAAATTTTACTTATTTATTTATTTAACAGAGAGAGAGAGAGAGAGAGATCATAAGTAGGCAGAGAAGCAGGCAGAGAGGGGGAAGCAGGCTCCCCACCAAGCAGAGAGCCCGATGCGGGGCTCGATTCCAGGACCCTGAGATCATGACCTGAGCTGAAAGCAGAGGCTTTAACCCACTGAGCCACCCAGGTGCACTGAAAAAGACTCTTAACTATGAAGAACTGATGGTTACTGGAGAAGAGGTGGGTAGAAGGATGAGTACAAGAGGTAAAGGGGTTGAAGAGACACTTAGTAGGAGAAAAACTGAATAATGTATAGAGCTGTTGAATCATGGTATTGTACACCTGGAAACACTATATGTTAACTATACTGGAATTAAGATTTAAAACAAAATAAAGCAAACTGGTTCAAGCTGAAGATCTTCCAACCTCACTTCAACATATTGGTAAGTTAAATACCTTTACAAGTGAATTTTACTACTTCTGGAATTGTTTTAAAAAAAAATTGTTTAGAGTTCAGGTTCCATATAACATAAGCTGCCCACACAGGAGAACTCACAGGTGGGACCCATGAGGGAAAGCAGGAAACTATAGCCAGTCTCAATAAGATGTGACAGAACTCATATCCATTTTTCAGCTTAAGTTTAAAAAAAAAAATGTAGATATTTGAACCAAGAGTGAGGCCAGTCCTCAAAAGTAAACTGTGCAGGGCATCTCAGTGGCTCAGTGAGTTAAAGCCTCTGCCTTCAGCTCAGGTCATGATCCCAAAGTCCTGGGATCGAGCCCCACATCGGGCTCTCTGCTCGGCGGGGAGCCTGCTTCCTCCTCTCTCTCTCTCTGCCTGCCTCTCTGCCTACTTGTGATCTCTGTCAAATAAATGACTAAAATCTTAAAAAAAAAAAAAAAAAAGTTAACTGTGCTCCTACTGAGGAAATTTCTAAATTTGCAAATGCACAGGAGGCAATAGAATGGAGTGGATTGAGACCTTGCTGCTCAGATTCATAAAGTCTATCAAACTATAAAGACAAAGACCCCAAATACCCAGAAGAAATATTTCCCCATGGAATGGTTACCATTAGCAACAACATCCTGTTGCTAGGCAAGTTCAGGTCAGCTCTGGGAGTGAATGAGCAGCCTCCAGTCACATGGCAATGGCAATGAACGATGTACAGCTCCCCCATGACCTGTGGAGTGTGTTCCAGCAGCTACTGTTTTGTTATTGCAGAGGTGAGGAGAATAGGTTCGTTAGAGGTCCCCATTTGATTACACTCACCCACGCTTTCAGATATGACCTGGCTTTGAGAACATCAAAAGTTGCTTTTACACAAAGTCTTTCTTTGGATGAAGCTAAATTTGAGTGCTGAATTTAAAGTAATAGTGAGAAATGATTTTTCATTTATCAAATAATAAGATGAATTTTTTTAAAAAAGAAAAAATTGGGAAGTGAGCATGAAAAAGGTTAAGCAACTCCATCCATGGCATTCCTAAGACAAACTAAGAGTTGGATGCTCAGTAATAGTTTAATTGGTGGAAAACATTTTAATAGCAAAGGCCAAGCTGAGAGTAAGACTATGTATTATACTGTCCATCTTCATGTTACTAAAAGTAAAACTATTTTGAAATAACATGACAGGGTGGGCCAGATTGTCAGAGGGCCAACATAACTAACTTACTTGCACTACTCACCTTCCCCACAAAACCTAGGCTTTAGCAGAGTTAAGATTCCCAGGATATGCCACCTGATACTGAACCTCCATGATTTGATACATATTCTTTATAAGGAGAGTTTTTTTTTTTTTTAATTTATTTATTTGACAGAGATCACAGGTAGGCAGAGAGGCAGGCAGAGAGAGAGAGGAGGAAGCAGGCTCCCTGCTGAGCAGAGAGCCTGATGCGGGGCTCGATCCCAGGACCCTGAGATCATGACCTGAGCCGAAGGCAGCGGCTTAACCCACTGAGCCACCCAGGCGCCCCGATACATATTCTTTTTTCTCTTATTTGATCGACCAGCTCTACTTATTCTTTACCAAAGAATCTTACCAAATTCAATGTAATGACCTAAAATATGAACTAAAACGTAATTCCAAAGAACCATGACCACTATGACCACTTCACAAAGTAATTCCTGGTTAATCCAGGTAGTCATTCCTTCTTTTATGCTCTGACATAGTTTACCTCTGGTGTAACTACAGTGAGGATGTGTGTATCTGGACTTTCTGGAAATTCTTTTTTTTTTTTTTTTAAAGATTTTATTTATTTATTAGTCAGAGAAAGAGAGCGAGCACAGGCAGACAGAGAGGCAGGCAGAGGCAGAGGACAAAGCAGGTTCCCTGCTGAGCAAGGAGCCTGATGTGGGACTCGATCCCAGGTCGCTGGGATCATGACCTGAGCCGAATGTAGCTGCTTAACCAACTGTGCCACCCAGGCGTCCCTGGATTTTCTGGAAATTCTAATTTTTAATACTCTAACCCAGGAGTCATTGTTTGTGGTTCCACAACTCTGGTCATCATTTTGTCTCCTTTGAATAATAGCGCTCCTAGAGAACATGGACTATTTCCCTCCATCTTTGTATTACCAGTGCCTCAGAAATACCAGTATACAGATCTGGTTTAGTATGTTTGTTGGATGCATTGGTGAATAGATGTGTGTATAATTATTTATTGCACCTTTTAAGTCTCTGATATTCTTCCAAAATGTTTCACATGTATTTCTTTAGGTACCACTTGAGATGAGGACTAAGGGTTGGAGAGACTGACCTAGTTATTTTCTTACCACATTGATAGTCAGTGGTATGTATTTTGCCTGCTGTGTTCATTAATGTCCTGGCTGCTCTAGGTAGGACAAGTACTAGGCAAAGATAAAGTTTATTTTTAGTACCCCTCCAGTTCTGTGTCCTTTTGCTACCTTACCATTTTCTGAAATTTTCCATTTCTTTCCTTGAATTTCAGGTATGTAGAATTGGGCTAATCACAGGGTTATGACATACTCTCATCATTGACCCATATATGTTTTCAGTTATTTAGATATGATTTTTTTAAATAATGTAATAAACATCCATGTACCCACAGCATAAAACAAAGCAGGAGATGACAATAACCTATATGCCACCGGGTTCATTCCCTCCAGTCCTATTTACCTAATACTTCACCCGCACCTGAAGGAATGGTCATTTTGAATCTTGGCCTTATTTCCCTGATTTCTCTTTTACATAATGTTTTATTTCATGGCATTTAGATATAGCTCTAAAAGCAGATTATTTTAGTTATTTTTAACTTTATATAAAAGGTACTGTCTTTTGTTATGGTAGTTCATTCTTTGGCAGCTTCTATTATAGACATTTGTGTTGTTTCCAGGTTCTTGCTAGTGTGAACAGTGCTGCTATGAACATTCTTGTACCTCTTGTGGCATGTGGGAAGGGCATTAGCTTTGTATGCAGGGGTCCGGTTGCTAGATTCTAAGGTATATGAGGTAAATAACATGTAAGGTGTATGATAGAACACATACCTTTGGGATATAGGATTATTCTATTTTCCAAAGTGGTATGACCAATTTACAGGTGCAATGACCAAACAAAAATGTTTTCTAATTAGATAGGGTTAAATGGAATTTTATTATGGTCTTTAATGAAAATGGACCTCTTTGCCTCATTCCTGTTATAAAGGCAACTCTTCTAATAGTTCATCATTTAAGATGATACTTGAAAAGGTTTGTTCTTCTTTTCTTTAAATAATCAAGTTAAAGGAATTTCCTTGATCTTTATAATTTACTAAGAGGTCTTTTTAGTTTGAATTGTAGTAAGTATGCAAAATGTCTTTCTCGCATCATTTGAGATGATCTTGCATTTGTTTCTAATATCAAACCAGCCTTGCATATCCTGGATGTATCCAACTTGGTTGAAGAATAATAAATTTACTGCTTCATTTTATTGGCGAAAATTTTGTTAGGGATTTTGATACCTGTATTCATTAATAAAACTGATCTCTAATTCTCTCATCTGGTATGGTTTTTGTTTGGTTTTAATACCAAAGTTATACTGTCCTTATAGCAATAATTAGGAAGCCTTCCCTTTGTTATTGGAAAGATTTAAAAAAAACTGGGGCAATCTTTTCACAGAAAGTTTGGAAACTCTTCTCCAACATCATCTAAGCTTGATATTTTTTCTGTCTAGAAAGTGGTTAAACCCTTGTTTCAAGTGTCTGATAGTCATGAGATTCTTGTGAGGATGTTATTTCTTCTTTAGTTTCAGTAAATTATATTTTTCTGGAACTCTATTTCATCTTAGTTTTAACTTTACATAAGAATTATATTTCAGTAGAAACAGATGACCCTACATGATGAGAGAACATTTTTTTTTTTATTTGAGAGAACATTTTTTACCTCAGATTTTCATTTGCTATATGTGGAAGGAATAATAGAGTAGTAAACAGATACAATATACTGGTTGTCCCTCATGACATAACTGTTTTAAGAGAACTTCAGTGGTGGATGAAACCTTTAAAATTCAAGACAAATGTTTAAAATGTAGGGAATAGGCTGTCACAACATGAACCTGAGATCATATGCCTAGTTAAAAGATAAAATATACCATTTTTTCTATTCTTCCCCCCAAATTTTTAACTAGAATCTAAGGAGGTCTTTAGAGTTAGCCTCTACTCAAGGGAAGGAAGAGACAGAGTGACAATTTAAATGACACCATAAAAAGGGGAAATTAATTCCAAATGTGAGAAATTCTACAGGGCACTGACTCAATTTCTGTAAAATTGGTGTGATAAACAAAAGTGAGGTGGCAATAGATCTAGATTGAAAAAGATTTAAGAGCTTCCTAAATGTAAGGTATGGGTACAGTTTAGATCATAATTTGGGAAAAAAAAAGTTTAAAAAAATTGGAAAACCTGGATAAACTGCTTACAGAATGGGAGCCTGACTTGGGACTTGATTAGAGAGCCCCAAATGAGATCATCACTTGAACTAAAGGCAGATGCTTAACCAATGGGCCACCTAGGTGTCCCAAAATACCTCTTATTGCATTCCACAGATTAACCCATGGAATAAGTAACAGCATCTTTTTTTGTTTCTGCTTATTATTTTCATATTAAGTTACAAGTTAATTGCTGACCGTATATAGAATCATAAGATTATCCTCCTCTCCCCATACTCTGCCAGAACTCTCTATACATCATTTATATCAATTTTGGAATGTGCTGCTGTGATCATCTATATTCTTAGTACTTTTTGGTCTATATTCTTAGTACTTTTTGGAGAAGTATGTTGCTATCACTAGGATGGTGCAAATTTATCCATTTCTTCAAATGTATTTAAGGCTATTTTTTTTGTCCATAAACACATTTATAATAGCTTTTTGGTAAACTGAAATTTTATCATGATGCCATAACCATGTAAGCATAATTTTTTATTCTAAACTCACTGCATCTGATATTAATTATAAATAAATCAGAATAATTTAAGCATTTATCTGCTATTACGTGTTATTTTTTATTCTTTTCTTCACTTTTTTTTGTGTGTCCTTAGACTTTAAATACGCTCATGTAAACAGCTCACTATCAGGTAAGTTTAACTCACTGATATGTTGTAATTTACATAACAATCAACCTTTTTGTTTGGATGCCTGAGTTGGCTAACCCCTATTTATTTTCTTATGCCCTCACACTCTACCCCAATTTTAATCTTCAGGGATCTAGACCAGAGGTCTGAACTCACACAAGTACTTCCTTAAGCAAGTACTTCTTTGTCTTAAGGATAAAGAAGAAGCAGTAGATGAATCCCAACAATTCTTATTATCCCCCTCCCCCACATTTGCCTTGCTGCCTCTTGCCTCAGGTCAGAGCTGCATCCCTTCCATACCAATTCATAACAGCCCCTTCTCCACCCTATGGATTTCCCACAGTGGTTTGTATTTCATGGTATGTTCCTTATCTTTTTTTTTTTTTTTTTTTAAGATTTTATTTATTTGAGAGAAAGACACAGAAAGCACAAGTTGAGGCCATGCGGGGGAGCAGGGCAGAGGGAAAGGGATAAGCAGACTCTGCTGAGTTTGGAGCCCAATGCAAGGCTGGATCCCAGGACTCTGAGACCATAACCTGAGCTGAAGTCAGACACTTAACAGCCACCCAGGTGTCCCCCTTAACTTGATCTTAAAGGAGAAAGCCTACTTCACCATCTTGGCATATTATAAAAACATGTTTGGCATCACTGGCAGTCAAAAAAAAAAAAAGTGCCATTTTCATCTACCACACTGGCAAGCAGTATTTTAAAATAAAGATTCCCAAATTTAACAAAGGTTTAATAAAACAGATTTTTTTTTTCAAGAGTGCTAGTGAGGTCTAGGGAGGTACCTTCTATTTTGAAATATGTATCAAAACTCTTGTAGCCCATAAATTCTTTCATAAATTCTCCCTACATTACATTTAACCACAAAAATATCTACTGTTGTTTTATTTATGATAATTAAAAACTGAAAGCAACTTCGAGTTTTAACACTTGAGGATTTATTACCTACTTATGCTATGTCCAGAAAGTAGAATATTCTTCAGTCATTTAAGATAATTTTTAAAGACCACTATAATATATTAAAATACTAAGTATTTTTTTTTAAAGATTTTATTTATTTATTTGACAGATAGAGATCACAAGCAGGCAGAGAGGCAGGCAGAGAGAGAGGGGAGGAAGCAGGCCCCCTGCTGAGCAGAGAGCCCGATGCGGGACTCGATCCCAGGACCCTGAGATCATGACCTGAGCCGAAGGCAGCGGCTTAACCCACTGAGCCACCCAGGCGCCCTAAAATACTAAGTATTTTTATCTGGGTAATATAACTATGAATGATTTAAGTTTTCTTATTACTTACCCAAGTTCACTAAGTATTCTCTAGTGAATATGTATTATTATATTAAGAAATTTCCTCTTGTACATCACTTATCCTTAAAAGCCCTTGACCTATAGACTATAATCAACTATTCTTGTGGATTAGCCCTGCAACATCTTTTGCATTTTTACCAGTACCTTTACTTCTTCTTGACAAAAGAACAAACTATGGAAATGGTAGACATACCAGGAGCTTTTAGGAAATAGAATACCCCTCCTGACTCATTCCCTATTTTCTTGTACCATCTCTCTGTTTGGAGATACACACACACACATGCACACACTCATTCTCTCTCAAAAAGTGTGCAGATGGGGCCCCTGGGTTGCAAACTAGGAACTAGAGGGTATCAGAAAGCAGTACTGCTCAGATAAACACTGAAGCACAAATCCTATATGATTCCTATCATGACAACCTGTTAAGTTAAACATACCTTTCTAGGAATCAGGCATTTAGTCATTTCTATTTTGTCTAGGAGCAGAGGTTCTTAAACAGGATTCTCTGGATCCCCTTAAAAGGTCCATAAGGCATCAAAATATTCTGACTACTAAAATTGAAGGTTAACAAATAAGTTTGGGCTGTATCAGCATTGATTTATCTCCTACCTTAAAGATGTCAATCTTCTTCACTAAGAATTTTATTTTACCTTTTTTTTTTTTTTTTTTTTTTTAAAGGTAACTTGGAACAATCGGAGAAGAAAGAACTTAGACAAACCAATTCCAACAGTCACACAGTATGGTTTATCTACCACAGAGAGATGCAATGTATTTTTTGTTCCCTTTCATAGAAATATAGCTAAATCTCAACCTACAGAGGAAATGAAATCATTCAATTAAAAGTCTAAGAGACACAGAGAGGTTGATCCATCCAGTTTTGTTCTGTTTTTTTTTTTTTTTTCTTTTTCTTTTTCTCTCTCTCCCCTCATCCCACCTCCATGGCCACCACCCTTAGTCACTCAGAAGCTGAGAAAAGACAGGTAACACTTGGCAGGCTCTTAGGAATGTTGTAAATAATATGCCTAATTTAGTGCCAACATTTTAATGTAAAGATTCACGGACTATAAATTAAATAATGTGTATTTCAACCTCCTTTATATATATATACACACACACACATATATATAACATATGTCTATAACATAAGGAATTAGGATCAGAGCTTGGTAGGTACATCGATGCATTCAAAATTTAACAAATATTTATCAAGTGCCACTAACATGTCAGGTGTTCTTGTAGGCCTTGGAGATATATAATATTGAAGAAGCAGTGAGTGGTCCTTGACCCCACATGTCTAACCTTCTAGGGTAGAAACAAACAATAACAAAAATAGATACATAGTATAAGTAGTGAAATTGTCACAAGGAAAAATGAAACCGAGTAATAGAAGTAAGACAAATATGTGAGAAGAGGTGCTGTTTTAGACAGGATGTCTGGGAAGGTGCTTCTGAGAGCTCATCTGTGAAGGGATATTTGAAGAAGGATGGAACAGTGATGCTCTCTGGGAAGCATGTTCAAGGCTGAGGACCACATTCAGCACCACTGAGCCTGAACATCTTCAGGGGTTGAAAAACACAAAGGCAGGTAGGGAGTGAAAGAGTGGTAGCCAGGGTCTCATCCTCTAGGGACATGCAGGCTTGGTGAGGACTTGAGATTTCATTCTAAGGATGTTGGAAAGCCACCAGAGCATTTTAGGAAGGGGAGTGTCTTGATGGGACCACTCATCCGTAGATACGGTTTTTAAATGGTAGACTTGGTGGGAGAACTCACATGAATGTCTGCCTAGTCCTGGTTTGCACATATTGTCCTGGCATATTTACTCATTGCACCCCCTTCGCCCTCACTGGTGTCCTGGGATGGACCGCTCATTACATAACCACCTTGAGCAGCAGCCAAGTCCCCCTTTTCCCTGACTAGTGATTTTCCTGCTATACTGTGCAGTGCATACTAATCTATTTGGCACCAAAATTTTAATCTAGTTTTTTAAGTAAGGAAATCCATCACTAAGCCTTCACTATAAAATAAGACAGATAAGCTGTAATTCATAGGGAAATATAAAATTACGTAAATAATCTACTTTATAGTGAATAGAACTTTTGGCTAGCTCACTTGAATTGAGAGCATCTCTTCTGTAGAGTGACGGATCGCCACCTGAGCAGCAGATGGGTGCCACACACTTCTTGCCCAGTCCCTTTGCCTGTCATCCTAAGCTTTGATCATTGGGCCTTGCCCAGCTAGAGTCAGTCTTAAAAGGATCATGAGGATGAACTGCAGAAAGAGAATGAAGGATGATCCTGGGTGTAGGGACCACTCTGATGCATCATTTGTCCCCCAGAGCCAGGCATGTTGCTAGGCACATAACAGATATTTTTCAACAAATGGTTAAACAACCTAAATAATACCAGATCCTGGAATTTAAAGGTAGGATTTCATCACCAACGAGACTGACACAGTGTAACTAGAGATTGGTATATCATATATTTTATTGTAATTCTATCATTTTAGTGAAGGGTGACTTCTATTACATTGTTTTCATGCCTATTTTTTCCTTAAATGTGACTCATCTTTCAATTAATCATTGATAACAGTTAATGAACCACATTTCCTAGCTATAAAGGTAACTGATAGTTATTAAATTACTTTGAAATGGCATTTTGCTGTGTGAAGTTGTTAGGAAACTGTGATTTCCACCCATATTGTTGCACAAATGTGTCCACACTCAGTGGTTTACTGGATTACACAGAGGACCATACAGCAGCAACTGAATGATAGTTCATGATCTATGTGGTCAAAACTTTAGCCAAATGTTACACCAAACAGTTTGAGATTTTACAAGTAATTTTTGAAGTACAATTGTATTCTTATATTAGCAGTCCTCATCTGTTACCAGACCGTATAACTCCCTCCAAGTGCGTCTGGGAAGTCCCCTTTCCTTCTAACAAAGCACTTATGGTATTACAGAACCTGTTGCAACTTAAACATACCACTGTAGTTTTCTTTCCCTTTCTCTAGTTTTTCTTCATTAACATTGCTGGCACTTGTTTAAGACAGAACAGGTCTCTTTGCAAAGACTCTTGGGAGAAATAGAAAAACAACAAGGTAACTCTGGGCTAATGTAGCTTTCTTTGTAACATCTTCAACTTAACCTAATTATCTAGAACACTGAATGTAGGACTTTTTGCTGGGATGACTTTCCTCTTCATAAAAACAGACCACTTTTCCTCAAAACATTTTAAAGTCCAGACACCAGGTTAGATACAGCAACCACTCTGGATTCCGCTCCCACAAACAGACTTTCACTGGTAAAACTACTTTTTCAGCACCCAGGGCTGTCCATGTAGATACAGTACAACTCCATCATGTGTTTTTCTGAATTTACAAATGTAATAAATTGATTTTGAGAAAATGGGTGGAACTACTGGTGTCCAGAGTAGGCTCTCTGGCACTGCTTCAGGGCATGGGCAGGAAGGGCACTGACCTGTGGGTGGATGTCAAAAGCCATAGGTTAAAGCCTGACTCTCCCTGGCTGGCTGTGTGACCTTGAGTGAGTCATAGGAGGTCTCCCACTGTGTCAATTCCCTCTCTCCTATAAAAGGATTGCAATGGATGATCTAGAGAGCCTTTTCTAGCTCTACAATTTTTCTAATGCTCCCTTTAGTTTAGAAAGAGAGGACTTTCTTGTGGCTTACATCTGACCTGGTGCTTTAAACCTTTTTGCCTTGCAGCTGCTTCTCTATAAAGTTAAATGTTCATTCCCGCGTATGCCATGGTTTATTAGAAATGAGTGTCAGGAAATGTGGAGAATCCTATATTTAACATCTCAGAATTGGATACTGGTTTGATATAAATAGCAAGTTGTTATCTGAGTAGATTACAATGGATTTACTATCAAGTAAATTAAATCACTGGGGACAGATGTGTTTTTAGAATTGTCTGAGACAATCAATCTGTGAGTAGAAAATTTTTGGTACCTGCCAAGCTGTCCTGTATAATTCGAAGATATGTCACCCAAGCACTTCCCTTTCTGTAGCCAATAGAGAAGGTTAGCAGGAAAGAAATGATCAGAGAGGGGGGCAAGTATATGCTATTCTAAATTGTATACTACTGGCTTTCTGGAAGTTATGAAGCATTTGGAAGGATGAGCAAAAGGGAGTAGAAACGTTCAACAAGAAACAACATGATGAAAAACAAAAGGTGCAGGAGATGAGGGAGAATAATAATTTAAAGTAATACTGTATGGCCAATAAAATGTCTGAATTTTATGAAAAGAGAAAAGGGGAACAAATAGTAGCAGAGACATGATGAAAGGCATGAGCCAGAAAGATTATCTGAACTCATTATAATGGAAGGAAAATGATGAGGTAGAGAAAGCCCACAATGAACATGTGGCAACTGCATAAAGGTCAATGAGGTAAGAAATATGCATGGTAACCAGTCAATGGGAAAACCATCTTCAAAATGCTTTCCCAGTGAGATTTGAATAATTATTACTAATGGCCATATTCAGTTCTTTACATTAAAGACATGGCCAACTTTGGCCAACTAGAACCATGGTCATTCATTGTCCCAGAGAAAAAAATTCTATCACTGATCAGAACCATCCTTGAGACGGTATGTTTGGCAAAGCAGGAGGTAGCAAACTTCCCTTGTAAGGGCCAGATTGTAAATACCTTTTAGACTTTATGGTTGCATTGTTTCCTATTGATTCTGTAATATAGTTATTATAAATTCAGTAGCTTACAACCACACAAATATATTATCTTACAGTTCTTGAGATCAGAAGTCCTAGAATCAAGATGTTGGCAGGGCTGCATGCCTTCTGGAGACTGTAGAACATTCTTCCTTGGGTGTTCCAGCTCCAAGATAACCTACATTCCTTGGATTGTGGCCCCTTCCTCCATTTTTATAGCCAGTAGCAGAACATCTCTGAAACCCTTTCCTGACCCTGATATTGGGCTCACCCTGGTAAGTCAGGACAATCTTCCCATCTCACATCCTTAACAACATCTGCAAAGTCCCTTTTGCCATTTAATTAACATATTTACAGTTTCCTAGAACTAAGACAAGGACATCTTTGGAGGCCATTATTCTTCTGAGCATATGGGTTCTTTGGTCTCTAAAGTGTCATCTCTGACACTTTAGAGAAAGAATGGCCGTAGACAATACATAGAACAGTGGGAGTGTCTATATCCTAATAAGTCTGCATTTATAAAAATAGACCCTGAGCCAGAACTGTCCCATGGACTATAGTTTGCCAAGATTTTTTTTTTAAGCTCCCATGCTAGATATTTCAAGCAGGAATTTAATATAGGGAATTAGAGGCTTCCATGTACATTAGAAGAATTGAAGGAAATGAAGAGAGGAGAGAGATCCATGGGCTTTCATGATATCTAGAAGAGGAGAAGGCCCAAGGTAGCAAATGATCCTGGCTGTTGAAAGCACTGGTCTGGGCAATTTTTAGGAGGAAGCCAGGGAGCCCTAGAGGCTTTACCTTTATGCATACACCTGCTCTTAGCTGGTACTGAGTCTGGGGAATTGATATTCCTTGGTTTTAGCTTCTTCATGAGAGACCTTAGAAGGTTATAGGTGGTATTCAATTTCATCAGATGATACTGGCAAAGACTGTAAAATCTGGTTTCAAAAAATAACTTAAAATGAGTATGGAGGGATGCCATGGAGTAGCAGCTACATTAGAGAAATATTTGTTGGAAGGTGATCTTCTTTCTGCCAGAGTTTAGTTCCCAGTTTCACAGTTTGGCTGATTGTAAATAAGCATGCGAGTATGTCTGTTTTCGTTGGATTTTGTTTTTACTAACTGGACATGATGCAGTTTGCTGAGACAGGTTTGAGATTGGAGATGGATCTCAATCCTGCTTCCACCTCTCTCCATCTAAATTACCTTGATCACTGCCTTAAGCATCAGGTTTCATCAGCAATAAAATATTTGTGATCATGTCTGTCATGTGACTTAGGAAGAGAATGAACTAATACATGTCAAGTGCCTGATATAAAGTTGATACCATCCTTCCTCATTTGCTCCTGAAATGGAGTATCTTAAAGAATTTAAGTAAAGGGTGGTTTCTCCATCAAGTGTTATTTGTCCGAGAACAGCTCTGACACCAACTTTATGAAGCAAATGTAGCAGATTTATGGTGGAGGCAGTTGTTACCATAAGGACCATTTTCTGCCAAATTTTGCACCTCTGACTGTAAAGGGAAGGACCACGAACACTTAGATACTTTCAGAAGTGGTGGAAAAAGCTTCCACCTTTTTCCTTCTCTTCCCTCCACTGACTCCCTTTTCCCTTGACAGCTCTTATACAATCCACCCCATGGACGAGAGGATCACTGTCTCCTCAGTACAATGGCTCACTAATCTCTTCTGTGGAGTGACAATCAGGTGATTAAACACAACTGATGAACCAGGCCAGGGTGGTGAATACTATGGACCTGGCCACTCTTGAAGGAGAAGGAAATCTCATTTTGCTTCAAGTCCCTGACACATTCTCAAAGTTTTATGATTAAGCTGAAGTCGGATTCCCATTTGATTTAGTTCTTTTGTTCATACTCTGAGGTCAGAACTTGGGGTATGGGGAAGAGATAAGCATTAGGATTTATACACCAAATCCTATTTTGTACCCTGAAGAGTTGGCTCAAGACATGTTCTTTCTATTTTTATCTTTGGTTAGTAATGACTTTCATTTAAAAGTTTATTAACATAAAGCCAAAAAAGTATGCTTTACTTTCTACTTATTATTCAAAGATATATAAAAACTTCACCTAAAATAATTGTTTCCTCATATGTTGTGCTACACTCCTTTCCCTAAGAAGGTGAGTGGATTTACAATATAACAATGTGGTGAATAAGTTTTGGTAGAGAATTAGAATGGCTCAGGAGACAGGAAAAGAGGTCTAGCATGCACAGTATGCATTTATGCATTTTACTTCTTGGGCACATTACATATTTTGTCTTAATTGAAGTTTCTACTTTTATTATTATCCTTATAGAGGGAAAAAACTGAAATTAATGTAACTTGCCCAAAGATCACCAGCAGATTTTAACAGTGTCCTGAGAACTGGCCAGAGGCAGAAGCTTAATGAAGAAATACTCGACTTTGCTGTCTGAGGTTCTCATCCTTCATCTGGCTCCTTATCATTAGTTTTGGAGTGTGCACAGAGAGGTCCCTTGCATACACATGGCTACAAGCTCCTGACAGGCCTCATGCACAAACGGGCCCTACAGTGAGCTGGAAATCAGCAGTACAGCCAGGCTGAGAAACCCTCCACTGCCAATCATACCAGAGGCAAGAACAAGTGAAGAATGTGCTGTCAGCTCCTGGCATTTCTCCCTACAGAGGAAACTGAGTGCCGGCTAATAGAGGCCAGAGGTCTCTGTGGCCTTGGGATGAATTCAGGGGTTCAGTGATTGAGCAGAAGGGGGAGGACCTAGCCTAAGGGAGGGTAGTAAAACCTCTCTTATGAAGCAGAAAATCAGCTAGAACAACCCACTCATAAGTAATAAACTGGCATTAATAACAGCCTCGCTGACTCTGAGTTACTGTGTGCCTTCTGTTAAATCAATGGAAAGATAAGCTTATCTATGGGTATATCTACAAGTATATACTGTCTATAGGGGAACATTTATAAGGCCCACCTTTCATGTTCTCATTTGTTTGTCTTTAATATCTGGCTTAATATCAGTAAGAACCACCACAAACAAAAGCATTGAGAAAAATGAAAATTCATGTTCCTGGGAATTTATAAAAATCATTCTAACCTCTGCTTCCAAACACAGAGTTGAAGATAATAGTCAGAAAAGTTTTCCCTAAAACTAATACTTGAACTCAAAGCAGTGTATCTCAATTAGTTAGAACACCAAATTAAGCATCTGCAAGCATGAATTCCAGAATTCTAGAGCCGGAACTATCATTAGCTGTCTATAAATTGAGTCTCAAGTTCCTGGTGAGAAATGTAGGACCTGCTTGATGATGTTACTGGTTGCCGAAGAGTCCGAATCATATAGCAACTCTGTGAACACAGAGAATCTCAAGTGTTAGAAAAAGATAGGCTCTATCTTTTCAGAAATCTGTGTCACCCTTTCACACAACACTGAATCATTTCAGCAATGATGCAGGCACTATAAGTCATGGAGTTTTCTTGGAGGAGTTTTCTTCTCAGGGAGACTTCTAGTTCAGGTTTACAAACACGAAAAGGATTCAGGAAAAGCACTTTTCACATAGATTGAGACTCTTGGAAAAGACCAAGAACGGATACAAAAGCAAACTGCATTTGAATTCATTTAGGGGGAGGTGGCTACGTGGTGCCACATGTTATGGTATTAAACTGAATTTTATTCAACATCCTTATTAACCACCTAGAAGATGAGCAAAATGGAACATTAATTAAATCTGCAGATGTTGCTAAACAGAGGGACATTTGAGTTCATTGTGGGCAAAGTAACAATATAAAAAGACTGGGTTTAAAAGTAGTCAGAACAAAACACTCATGAGTATTTGTTTTGGTGCCATAAAGGCTCAAAATATACCTGGAATGGAGTATCAGATGCTTAGCTAAAGGCCTTGCACAGGGCAATAGAAAATAATTAGCAATGATAAGGATACAAATTACAATATCATTGGCAACAAAAATAGCTGTTTAACTAAATTCCTGTTTTATCATGTCATCCTTTTGCCTATCATCCAGATAGAGTTCACTTCAGAGATGAGGCATTATAGGCATGATGGGACCTGTGTGCTGCGATGTGGGCCTGGGAGTAGAAAGCAACCACATGTGGAGGTTCCTTCAAATCTACACTCCAAGACCGATTTCATCAGGCCAGTCCCAAGTCATGGGACTCTTGTTTTCAGGACCTTGCGCTAGTTTATCTTGCGGGAAGCTACCAGAGTCATCTTCCTCTAACACTCCTCAACCTGCCATTTCCCCGTCTCAGGAAGCAACACATAAAAAAAGAGCTTAAATATCCCTGAGTTAAGACCCTTATCATTTTTTCCCTAATTTTTTTTTAAAGATAATTAGCATGTTCTAAATAAATGCCTATTCATTACTCCTCTGAATACTTTCTTTTTTTAAACTTTTGATGGGTCATCCACTAATTTTCTTTCTGTCCCTCTCCACTTGTGTCAGGTGATGTCCCAATGAATAGGTGGCACACTAAGAATACTTCAAAAAGGGTTTATTTATAAACAGACTACTTGTAGAGGCATGGGTTTCAAGGAACCACATATTGGGTGCAGTCACCCAGGGTTTAATACAAAATTAACTGTTAGACCCTCTAGGTCTGAAGGGATAAGAAACTTATCAGAAGTCATGTAAGGTTGACAGCCTTGAGAGATGCAGTGGCATTTGACTCAGGGGCATATAGCCACCAGGAAACAATTTTGGTGGGATGGAATGAAGGGGATGAACACCCTCATATCACAATCTTCCCTCCATCCAATCATCTTTTGGGGCTCACCACTGGCAGAAACTACCAGAAAAGGACAATGAGAGTCATTCATGTGGCCCAAGTAGTTCACCTTCCCATGGCAAGGAGAAGAGTGGAGAAAGGTAGAAGGGTATATGGGGAGGGGCATGAGTGGAGGATATATGGCATGACATGCTCCCTTAGCACTTTGAGAAGATAAAGATTTTGGATTGAGGCTGCAGGTAAGTGAACCACCTTAACTGCATTCTAGCCTCCTCTTGCCTAAGAATCAAGTCAATTGAACATATAAATAGTAATCAATTGACCTAAGTTCACTGTGTTTTAACAACTTGAGACTGAAAGTTTTGTTATCATCTATATGAAATAGATAGTATATAATTTATAATCCTTAAGTTATAAACAGTAATTACAAATTAACACCCAGGAATATGTAACACATCTTAAATAGACCATTATCCTTACAGTGAAGTTGCCCAGTGTACTGTCCCTAACAACTTACTCTAGAGAACGAATGCTGCTTAAGTTTGGTGTTTATCATTCCCTTGCTTTTCTCCAGATTTTTTTTTAACCCCAAATAACATATAAATATTGCCAGTTTTTTAACTTTGTATAAATAGGGTCATACTGTATGTGCCCTTACATGACTTGTTTTTTCAAAAATCAACATTATATTTCTGAGACTCATCCACATTTTTGCACAAAGCTGTTCTTCATTTACTTTCATGATGAATCTCATGGTTAGTTCATCCTCCTTTGATGGACACATGTGTTGTTATAATTTGGTAGTACTGAAAATATACTCATTATGAATATTCTCTTTCATGTTTCCTGGTATACATGCACAAGAATTTCTCTAAGATATTATCCAGGACTGATTCAGAGGGTATGTACATTCTCAGCTTTAATAGACAATACCATAATGTTTCAGTTTAATTTTCCAAGAGCAGTGTTTAAAAGTTTCTATTGCTTCTCATCCTCATAAACTCTTAGCTATGTCATTCTTTGAATTTTTGTGATCTAGTGGATGTAAGAGAGTATTCCATTGTAGGTTCTTTTTTGTTGTTGTTGTTTTTGTTTGTTGTTTTTGTTTTTTGTTTCCAGATCAGTGACTGCTAATGAATTTCAGCAACTTTTCCCTCACATTTCCTCCTTGTGGAAAAAAAAAATTAAATGTTTTGTTTATTGGTGGAGAAATTTTTTTCATTTTCTTCTTCATTTGTAGGAATTGTTTCAGACATGAACATTTTGATGGTTGTGCTGAAAATACCTTCTCTTCAGTTATGTATTTTATATTTTCTTTAATGTCTCTTTTGAGAACCAGAAATTCTTAATTTTATTAAAGTAAACTTTAATTGTTTTTCCTTTATGGCATATACTTTTATTGAATAAATCCTTTTCTTTTTCAAAAACTTAAAATATTCTTTACTTTTTCAATAAATTTTGGTTTTTGTCTTTTATATTTAAGTTTTTAATCCACTATATATATCTTTTCCAAAATTATTTTTCTTGGCCATTCTTCAATATAAATTAAAAATTTTTGCTGAGATTATTATTGGAACTGCATTGAATCTTTAGACCAAATTAGAAGAACTAATATTTTTAGTATATTTAGTCTGTTTATTCATATTTAGTCTGCTTATCCATTAACATTGTATGCTTCTGTTTATACTTTGATATCTCTCAACAAAGAATTCTACTTTTCTCCATAAAATGTCTTAAATGCCATTAGATTTATTCTGTTATTTCCAGTTCTGCTCTTATAAAATTTTTCTAAAACCTGAATTTTACATTTTTTTTTAGCCACTTATCCTGGTGGATAGAAATGCAATTTTAACTTACTGATCTTTCATTAAGCAAGAGGGTAAGTCTCGTATTAATTCAGATTATTTATGGAGTAATTGTTTTAAAGGTAGACAAAGTATCTGTGAATAATAGTTCTGTTAATTCCATTTCAGTCCTTATATATTTGCTTTTCCTTGCCTGAAGATGCTGTCTAGGAGCTTCAGTATTGGATAAATGAGGCAATTATGGACACACTTATCTTGCTCTTGATGAGAAAGGGGATGCTTCTAACATTTTATCAGTGGGCAGAATTTGTATTATAAATAAACATAATATTTTGAAGCTAAAATTTTATAACTCCCCTAGATTATTTTTGTGTCAACTCAGGAATCACTTTTGTTGAAAAATTCTGACAGTTTAATTTGGCAGAAGTGAGACCTAAAATTAAGCTTATGAAGATCTAAAATTCAAACAGATTTAGAAGAAAATTGGAAAAACATAATATTTGAATATTTCCTCTTTTCTCTTTAACCCTCCTCCCTACCATGCACTTCATCCCTCCAAAGTCCAAACACACTTCACTCCATTATTGTTCCTCAACCTGAAATATAGAGCTGTCATTGTTGGAATTGTTTGAAATGCTGAAGATTAGGGAAGCAACAGGTTTGAGTATAAAACATTAGGAGTACATTTTTTATGTGTTTTATGTGTTTAAGCAAAACTGATTAAGTATCCATCTAGTAATGTCTAATAGGCAGTCTGGAGCTCAGAGGTGAGGTCCAGGCTAGTGACAGGAATCTGGGACATATCTATATGTATAGATGGCAGTTAAAGTTCTAAGACTGGATGGAATCACCAAGGGGTGAGTGAAGACAGTTGAAAGGATCAAGGGCTAAAGATTGGGAACTCATTTTAAAGCATGAGATATGAAGTAAAACCAATAAGACAACAAAGGAAGAACCATCAGTGAAGAAAGACAGCCAAGAATACCTGGAATTATTAATTGCAGTGCTGAAATGGTTTCAAGGAGGAGGGTGCAATCACGTGGACAAATGATGCTCATAGTTCCAGTAAGAACAGAACTGTACACTGAGCCCTGGATTTTACAACAGAGGTCACTAGTAGCCTTCAAAGGTCTGGTGAGATGATTGATGATAGGTTCAGGTAAGAACAGGGAGGAGACAGGACATTATTCCAAACACAGCCATGTGGCCTCATGTTTTCACTTATCAATCGATATACTATAGCTTCCCTGTGCTCATTCTTTTTATTATTCAAGTTTTAATTAACAATCAGTGTTATATTAGCTTCATGTGTATTATATAATGATTTGACAATTCTACACATTACCCAGTGCTCATCAAGATAAGTATATTCTTTTTTTTTTTTTAAGTTTTATTTATTTGACAGATCACAAGTAGGCAGAGAGGCAGGCAGAGAGAGAGGAGGAGGCGGGCTCCCTGCTGAGCAGAGAGCTCCATCCCAGGACCCTGGGATCATGACCTGAGGCAAAGGCAGAGGCTTTAACCAATGAGCCATCCAGGCACCCCAAGATAAGTATACTCTTACTCTCCTTCACCTATTTCACCCATCTTCCCACCCACCTTCCTTCTGGCAACCATCATTTTGTTCTCTGTATTTAAAGAGTCTATTTTTTTTTGTTGTTGTTGTTAATTTGTTTTTGCTTATTCTTTTAGGTTATCAATTTTAATGGCTGAAATAGTACTCTAACATGTGATTGTGTCACTGTGCATATGATTCAGTATGTTTGAATACATGGGTTTTTCCTTTTTGAATATACTAGAATATTTTAATACTTTTAAATTCTGACACTCTCTATATATTTCCTTAAGTTAAATTGCCATAGGCAGACTTGCTGGCTCAAAGGATACATGTAACATATGTCATATAATTATATGTAATGTTTTAGATCACAAATGGTTAATAGTGAAATTAAAACCATGTTTATTTACTATCAATCCAATAAATGCAAATTATACCCATTGAAGGGAAGTGTAATCAGAATTTTGAGAACTATTCTCAGACTGCTTACATAAGTGAAAGTAGTTTAGAGTCAAATCTGGTTAGTTTTTTTGTTTTGTTTTGTTTTGTTTCGTTTGGTTTTGTTTTTTCCTTCACGCTTCCATTCAACATACTTTTGAGTGATTGCAATATGCCTGACCCTGGGGACTCATTGACTATGAGATAAACATAATCCTATTAAACTATTGCCTTATATCATCCTGCATTTTCTTAGCTAGTAAATAGTGTATAAAATTTTGCCTTTATCTCCAGTTGATAAGTAGGATTTATGTACTTTTTGCTGTTTAACTGATCTCTCGATGCTGGGTAAGGTCCATTTTCACCAGTTATTTTATAAATATGTTTTTATATCTTGACTGAGCTAGAAAATTTTGAGGTTAAGTAATCTTATCCCTTCTATAACCTCTAATTATTACCCTGTCATTAATCATGGGATATAGATTTTTATATTTTGAGGTTAGGATGGAAGGAATAAATGTCAGGGAATCACTGAAAGCTCCAGTACGGGGTGTTTGGGCTTTTTGTATTTTGTTGTTGTGGTGGTTGCTGTTGTTGTTACTTGCTAATTGGGGATTGGTAGGACAGCAGAGGTGATTTTTTTTTTTTTTTTTAAAGACATGGTTCAATAAAGGTAGCCCTTTTAGATGATGCTTGCAGTGTGCGGAGTCTACTCCCTTAAGACCAGAATCAGAGATTAATAAAACTTCCCAAGGTTCTTCAAGGCCAATGGGCTTCTATACCTGTTACTAAAAAAGCCTGGTGGGCTAAAGATGGGGGACTGCTTGGTGGTTGTAACATAAACAAGATACAATTACACTGGTAAAGAGAAAAGAGCAAGAGAGAAAGAGTATGTACATTTGGAAAGGTACAAGAGATAGCAACTCTCTTATTCTGCTACTGGGAACATCAGTTGGTACCTCCCTGGAGAGTAATTTGGCAACAAGTTTTTAGAGTCTTAAAATGTTCCACTTCTAGTAATTTGCCCTGGGAAAGTATCTGGAGGTATTGTCAAACATTTATGCATTATGATATTTATTACAGTGTTATTTATGAAGAATAAGGAGTTGAAAACAATATAAATGTTCACCAATAGGCATTTGGTAAAATAAATTAAGGTATATCCATGTGATTTATTACTATGCAGCAGTTTATAATCATATTTTCAAAGACTATGTGATGGCATGGAGAAATATTCACAATATAATGCTAAATTAAAACTGTCAGATACAAACAAACAACATTAAATAGCCGCCACTTATTCAACATTAATTCTATACTAGGATATGTATGCAGGGTTTTATAAACCCCTCATTTAATAATCCTCCAACAAATCTGCAAGATAGCTATGGCTATTCTCAATTTATATGTTGTGAATCTAAGGTTAAAGTTAAGCTGCATTTCAAGTCCAAATTGTCCTACTAAATGGAGCAGCTTCAAATATGAGAGATGCTAGAAGGGAAATGTTTCTTGAAATCAGAGAAATTTTATGTGCTTCAAATTCATGGGAGAGAAAAAGCAGATTATGAAAAAGTTAGAATGTATGAAGGGTTATATCCTTTAATATATTTCCAATTAATCTGGAAAGTGATGAAGATGCCTTCAAAGTTTTCTGAGAGTGAAATTGTATCTGCCTTTTGTGTTAGAATGATAGGAGAAGAATTGTACCAATGATGGAATTTCTATAGGACACATGACAATTGTTTAAATACCAGCTGATGAAGATCTAGTCTGTAGGAAGTAATAGCAAAGATGGAGGGGCCGTTTAGAAATACTGTGTTAGGTAAGGACTAACTCGACTGTGAGCCACATGAGAAGTTCTAAGATACAGAAGGAGACAGGCATGCCTTTGTTTCTATTTTTAGTCTCTATATACGTAGCAAAATCTAATGAAGTAAACTCTCTGGGCAAGTTCAAATATACAGACTGGGAGTTTGGTTTTGAAGAAGTTTTATGTGAGGAAGCATTTTAAGGAGGCAATCCAGAAGCAGAAGTTTTTGGAATTCAGGGGAGAAAACTACATTTTCCAAAACGATACTACAGGTATAGATTTTAGGGTTATTTGCATATTAAAGTTATTTGAAGCCATGGGAGTAAATAAGATTTCCAATAGAAAGGATATAGAATGGGGCTTCTCAGATGGGCATGGATGAATGTATCCAAATTGCCTTTAGAGAGTTTCTCAATTATATATTCAGTCATTGCCCACTCGAGAGATTCTATTACATCTTCCCCTTTTATAGTGGTGAGGAAGACTGGTTTGAAAAAGTAGGACTGAACCCCTGTTTATGTATTTTCAACTGCCAGACAGACTAATAGATGCTTAATACACATTTATTAAATAAGTGAACTGATGGATGCAATTAGAATTCTTGAAGCAAAACTCCCTGAATTAAGTGTTGAGGTTAATATAACTCTGATCATGTCCCTAATTGGTGATGAGATATATCAGAAAATATATTTCTTTTGTAAGAGCAGTAAGGCCAAAAGGAAATCACTTAGCATATCTGAACTTACATGTGGTTTGCATTTCCACATTGTATTTGTAATTAGATATTGAATCTTCTGATTCATTTTCTCTTAGGAATAGCTTCTAGGCAAACTCATAAGGGCCTGTTTCATCCCAATATGTTCCCAAGTAGAGTAAATTTTTCAAAGAAAACAGACACCAAATCATACTTTTATAACTCTGGGACAGTGTATTGAAAGAGAAGAGCCACAAAAAGCACACAGAATGGATTGAATATACAAGTTTATGCCTGAGCTAAGAAGATGAAGGATAGGAGGAAAAAAATAAAAAAAGGAAGATGGGTGAGCTATTAAGAAGAAAATGGTGGTGTAAATTTGGAAATCACAAGTGGTAGACTACGTCATAATCCAGAACAACTTGAGTGCTCTTCAGAGAGGTGTCATTTATGGGTAGGAAGAAATCAGATGATACCAATCATCTCTTCATATAGAAGATTTGATGATATGCCCCTTGCTTCACAAAGATATTTACTTAAACTAGAAAGGGAAACTTTTGTGCATATACAGAGGGACCAGAAGAGAACAGAGAACATCAAATACATAGAAGCTGGTTATCCTCCACATCTTGTCCACTTCAGCTCATCTTGGTTGTGATGGGACAAGATGCTAAGAATCATGTATTTCCTATACTGTATGTATATTAGAGAGCTACAGTGAATCACAGGAGCTGTAATTTCCTTCCTTTAGGATTTCTGAACATACTTCTCAAGGAAGAAAAGGATTTGGACGGTAATTCAGTAAACTTTTGTGGTGGTGTACTGGACTATTTTAGAAAAAGTAGCGTTTTTCCATGAAAAACATTTTAATCCATTTCAAATCAGCCAGACTGACAATGAATAAAAGTACAATGAAGTACAGTTTATACTTGAGTTAGTTTTGTGGGCACAATGTTAATCCCACATAGGACACAATCCTCTCCTAAAGTTATGTTCTTGAGTAAGTTCATTTACTTCTAAGGATGTCATCATAACACTTGAAGCAGCAGCTGAAGGAGGAGGATCTGGATTTCAGTGATAATAGAGATGGAGTAGAAGACAGAGATGAGTCACAGATAGGGGTAGAATTAACTAGACTCAGAGACATCCCTCCTTCATTTAGGTCTAGAAACCTACCCTTGCTACTCAGCCTGTATTCTCCTCTCCTGTGCCTATCAGAACCAGCATACCCTCAGGTCTGCTTCACAAAAGGTCCTGATGTGCTCAGGCATATCCCCAAGGCAGATGGCAGGTTTTCAGAATTGGTCCTCCAACCTGGACTCACTTTGAGGGCTAGATTCTAAAGCTGTATATGCATACCTGGAAGCCTGCCACCAAGAAGGATAGAGGGTAAACCTTTTTTAGGTTAGGTGGCAAAGAAATGTAAAAGCCATGGTTTATGTGGAATGAAGAAACCAGTGTTGGAAAAATTCTTGGAACAAGGACTTTCATTATTTTGCAAGTCTCCATATAGAATAGGCACATTTTTTTTTCCTAGTAAGGGCAGGGCACATGAACTTGAGGAGGTTGAAGCAGACCCTAGGGCATCTCTTTCTTGATATGCTTTTCTAACTAGTTCTTGGCATTTCTGAGAACCTCTTAAAAAAGTCTTTGCCTAGGGTAGGGGGAGCAGATATTCTCATATTTAGCTTACTGAGCCATAAGTTGGCATAAACTCTTTGAAAGGCAATTTAGATATATACTTATATATATATATATATATATCAAGGGCTTTAAAACTGTATATATTTTATATATATAATTATGTTATATATATATGTGTGTATATATATGTATACACACACACACACACACACACACACACATATACACACATATGTGATATATCTCCTTTGATCGAGAAAGACCTCTTCTAGACTGAATATAACAGGTAAGCTTCCTATCTGACACTAAGTCTGTGGTCCAGAGGACTTAACTACCTGAACTGTACTTAAGGGAATTGTTGAGGAGAGCTCAACACCATTTGCCAGTACTTCCCTAGCTACCTCACTGAGGCTCAGCATTTTCTGGCTGAGACCCATGATCTAAATATCTCCTAGAAGACATAGGCCTTAAAGGTCACTGAATTTCTACCACTGGTATTGCTTAGGTCTCTAATCTGGACTATAATCCTATTTGCCGACCTGTGGTTATATCAATGTTTTAACTATAGGAACACATTTATTTTTACTCTTAGAGGTACCATCTTCCTATTCCCACAGCTCACTGGATCACTAGAGTTTATCATCCTTAGAAAGAAAATAAAAATTCCTACCTTCTAGGGCCTTTAAAAATACAGCACCGAGTTCTGATGAGCTTTATCAGATCCTTTACCTCTCCCACAGGAAGCTCAGGGAACACATATTTATCAAAAAAAAAGTGACCATTGAGAAATAGCTTCATTGTTTACAATGAGACTTTCTCATTAATTTTGGCTTGAGAAATCAAACATCTGGTAAATCTAGAACCTATTTTTATCCAAGAAAGTAATGAGGAAATAAAATAGCTATTCAAATAAGCCTTGGTCAAAAGGAATATGCTGTTTTACCATGTGCCTCCAACCTGGAGGAAATTTCAGTTATGATCTAACTTTTGCTAAATGAAAACTTGTTGATTTCCATTAGAAGACATGGAGGCTAGAAGAACACTCTAAAGGTATGTTACTAAATACTTTCTCTTTCACACCTTCCCTTGAGTATCCCCAAACTTGAAGCTTAGTGTAATATAGAACAGTCAGATTTGGAAAAAAAAAAAAAAAAAAAGCTGGGGGGGGGGGAGGGCAAGTTCACTCTCAGAGGTGATTTTCAGAACTGGAAACAGTGACTTCAGTGTTACATGAATACAAATGCTCTGGGGACAGTTTCAGTAACTCGTGGATTAGTGAAGAGAAGGATTAGGGCCCCAAAAGGGGGAGGGCTGCTGCTGGAAGCTGAGGGTGCAGTTGACAGCTTAGGAGGCTCTAAACCCTAGAGTATATTCAGCTTGACTTTCTCGGCATTGGCGTAGAAACTGAGAGAGCCCCCAGAATAAGTGTCTGAATTGTATTCTTGAGCCTGAGGAAGCAGAGATGGGGAGCAACAAAGGGAGTGGGGTTCTGAGCTGGGCCAGGCTCAAGGCTTGAGGAGAACAATTTTGTTATTGTGGTTTTGTTTTTAACAAGTATGGGGTGTCGAGATAAACAAGGAAGTAGAGAATGGAAGATCTTATCTGAGAGCTAAATTCCTCTCAGAACCAAGATAATCTGAACCAAACATCTGAATCAGAGAGGGAGAGAACTGGGCAAGAGGGGTGGGTAGAGAGAATGAGAGCTAGAGAGAGAAAAGAGAGAGGAAGATAGTGAGATATCAATCTTCCAGGGGCTGCTATTAAGAAGGTAGGGTCCCTTTATAGGTGCTCGTGGACTTGCCCAAAAGTCAGATGGAGTTGCTACAGTGCAGAGATAAGGCACAGGACTCCAAGAAGAAAACCCAGTAGGCAGCTTCACTCTAGGTAACAATACTGTAGAGTTAAGGTTCAAGAATGACAAACATACTATTAGATTCTTTTCATTAAATCCCTAAGAAGGAAAACAACTCCTTCAAACATACTCAAAAGTGAAATACTTTTACTCATATGGAGTCTGTCTAGGAGACATATGTAATTTAAGAGGTATATATATACACATATACACCCCTCCCCCCAGGTGTGGTAGTACTAGAAAAGTTTTGATGATCAAGAAGAGAGGAGAATTGAAACTTAGAAAAGATCTTCGGGGAATATAATTTCTGCATGGGAATATGCTGATTTGTAATATCCTCTCCACCCAACTTCCAACTTTTTAAGTATTGTTTGAATATTTTCTAACCTTACCTTTTACTCCCGTTCTTAAAGTCAGTCTCCTACCCAAATTCTCTAAACCCTGCTGAATTTGTGAACTATCAATGCTTTCACCAGTCACTGGGCATACACCTTACCTGGAGAACTTCTTAAAAGGCAGGGTAGGATTCAGTAGATGTTGATCTGAAGACCAAACTTTGAGTAGCAAGGCATTAGGCCATTTATGCTATAGAAGTTAAGAATATACAACCTATTCAGCAACGTAAGACACTGTAAAGTAAACATCAGGCCTCCTGCTCCATTATTAATCTCGTTTGTATCTTATGTATGTCAAATTAAAAAAAAAAAAATTCTGACCTAGAGAAATATGACGGTAGGGAAAACCTGAAAAAGATATAGGTGCTTTTATAAGGAGCAGGGTAACATTATCAGTTTTTCCTAATAGGAAAATTTTAGAAAAAACAGCATTTCTGTGGACTTGATTATTACAAACTCTGAAAAAGCTGTTCAAAAGAAATTCTATTGCTTGTTACCCCTAGAGGGGGGAGAAAAATAAGGCACTTTCCTTGCTTTCTACACCCTAACATTACCATGGTCCCGAAGCATCTGAAAGTCTCTTTGCATAAGGGAAAGATTTGGGTGTCTTAAGAGCCCAGCGTAGGGCACTTCCACATCCTTCCTCCAAGACTGTCAAAATCTTTTGCACACCTTAGACGAATCATCCTTATTATAGCCCAGACAATAGGCATCTGAGTATCTCACAGGATTGCTTTTTCAGTGTATGAAGGGAACTTTAAATTGAGGCACAGCATGTCATGACTAGGGGGGTCAGATCAGGCTTTTTCACTGAACCCAATATCTAACACAGGAGTTAGAAAAGTAGTCTTCTATTCAACTTGCCCAAATGTTCTTTACTGGTTGACAGAGAAAGTAAAAATTCCTATGTGGTATTCACAAGCATGACTCATAGCCTTGAGGCATTGAAATGTACAAAGGAAGGGATGGGAGGGCTAGGACTTGTATCTCCAGCTCGCTCCCACAACTGGCCTTTGTTTTCCCTGGTCTGTGTACTCAGAGAACTTAATCCTAACTCTGTAAGTAGCCCTGAAAGGCACTTAAGAGTTGAGCTTTCCGGAATTGGATCTCCAATTCCAGGCAAATCTTTATTTGCTTCAATGTATCATATCCTTGAATTTGGCCAATATTCCCTGCAGGAAACAAAGAAAGGTTTTCTCTTGTTTAAGTAATAAAAGGGCACCATGTTGAACTGTGCAGAGGACAAGCGGTTTGTGTGTTATCTCAACATGTTTTGTCATCTCTGCTAACCTCGTATATGTTTTCTGTCAACAGAATATACATTTTAAGAGGTGAGAAAGTGGTGTTTGTAATTGCAGTTTGAATTCAGGATGAATTCAAATGTATTAATAAAGGAGATTGACAATCAGCAACATTAAGGACGTCTGAAGTAGCTGATCTCTGGTTCATGAATAATGAGTTATCTTGGTTTTAATAATTTACTTTTTAAAAATCTTTTCTATTTTTTACCTGTGAAGTTGCAAGCGCTTTCTACCTCACCTTAGATGATTACTGTTATATTCCTAGAGGGCAGATATAAGTTAATGAGCAACAAGGGAGGAGACAAGGAAGCAAGAACAAAACAGCATATTTCCTTCAGGACTATTAATGTCCCTTTGTGGAGGATGGTAACAGCTAATGTCTGGCAAGAGCAGTGAAGGAAGAAATTGCCGCAGGTTCAGGTGGGAGAGTGAGTCACCTTGAGGCTGGCACTGCTGATGAGGTTTGGAGAATAATCTTTCCATTAAGAGTGGGTCCTCCTTTGAGGATGGGGGCATTATTAATGTCCAGAACTTGAAGTGTTTGATTTACTTCCTGTGTACCACACAGGAACAAAGCATTATGGCCCTACACATCACAGATCCACAGAGGGTTTCGGCAAATGCATCTATTCTCAAAGACATTAGAAGATTTTAGGGTCTGGGGCATTTCTCTTGGTGGGTGGGCATACATCACAGCACAGCGATGCAAGTTATTTGAACGGATAAACAGGTAGGTAGGTAAATACAGGTGGGCAGCTGGATAGGTCATCACTTAGGATTTTTAGCAGAAAAAAATGTCATTACATCTTTACTTGTCTGTGCTGTGACTTGGCAAAGTTCCTGTTTATGGGAAAATTGTTCAAATTTAGATATCAAAATAGTCACTTCTAACATACTCATATGAAACCACAGAAAGTATCTAGTAGATTTCATTAATAAAAGTGCAATTTTTCTAGGGCTGGATTTGGAATTGTGTGCCTTCCTTAAATGCCAAGTCATTGTAATGAGGTATTAGCTTGCTTTGGCTTAAATTTGTATATTTTATTCTTGCTCACTTTTAAATACCTTTTCTTAATCCCTTATTTTTGGCTCATTTGATATGATTATCATTCCAATTTCTTGCCTTCTGAATAATAGATTCTAAATCATTCTCATTTTGGTCTTTGATTTCTTATTAAAAATCCTGAAGCCTAACAGCTAATGACACTATTGATGCATGGCAATGCTGCATTTAATCAAGGATTTTTTTTCATTATTACACCCTATCTCTCTTACCACATCAATGATAATTTTTGTTTTTCCATTGCACTTCCATATGTTATTTAAGAAACTGGGAATTAGGGACACCTGGGTGGCTCAGTGGGCTGGGCTTCTGCCTTCAGCTTGGGTCATGATCCCAGGGTCCTGGGATGGAGTCCTGCAAGGGGTCCTTGCTCGGCAGGGAGCCTTCTCTCTCCACCTCTGCCTGCCTCTCTGCCTGCTTGTGAGCACTCTCTCTCTCTCTCTTCCCTTCTCTCTGACAAATAAGTAAATATTAAAAAACAAAACAAAAACTGGGAATTGCCATTTCTAGATGGACAGCCCCCAAATGACCATATATCTAGTAGGTGTTTTCACTTCTGATACAATATTTGGCACTTCTTTTTTAAAGCTGCTATGGGTACTTCTACATATAGCTTTTTTTATGTACCTCTATTTCAGTCTATAGGAAATTTGTTTTAAAAAAAAAAGCTTCATGTGGAGGAAGCAAGTCATTTCAGACATAGGCTATCCAATGTTCTTGGAGATAATTTTGTGACTTTACTGAGCATAGTTTCCTAAAGAGCTATCACTTTTTTTTTTTTTTAATTTTATTTATTTATGTGACAGAGAGAGATCACAAGCAGACAGAGAGGCAGGCAGAGAGAGAGGAGGAAGCAGGCTCCCCGCTGAGCAGAGAGCCCGACTCGGGGCTTGATCCCAGGACCCTGGGATCATGACCCGAGCCGAAGGCAGAGGCTTAACCCACTGAGCCACCCAGGCGCCCCAAAGAGCTATCACTTAAAAGATGTCAGATTCCCCAGTGTCTAAGAGCTGCCATTTGATTTCAGACTTGTTAAATGGGTTTAAAATGAGTCTTGTTGTATCAGTGACCATAGTTTGATGATAATTTAAAAAAAAAAAAAATCTATGGTCACATGGCTAGCTTAGTTACACAAACAAAATTTGCAACTTTTTTGAAATTGACATTCTAAGTTTATTCCATAATGAATCATTCCCAAATGCCTTTTGGAGCATCAAAGTATTCATTAAATTTTGTCTATGCAAAATTCATGGCATGTGTTTAGCTGACTGAAAATACCCTGATCAGCTCTGAGGAAGTACTGAACCAAATTTATTAGTTCAACCTGGGTTCCCTTCTTCTGTTCCCACATTCCAGACATATAGCTGTATGCTAGGGTTGCCAGGAAGACCATATCATAATGTAAGAGAAAGAAATTCTACTACTTTGTGGGGGAAAAGAACATACTTTCTTCTTTTTGTCAAACAGGACTCACAGCACCTTATGAAGCAAATTAAAAACAAACACTACTTTACACGTGCAAATTATATCTATTAAGTAGTATAAAGTATGGGAGAGGCAAGAGATTATCTTTGGCTGACAGAGCTTTTCCCGAAACTTTACAGATTCATTTGTAGAGGAGTAAGAATGAAAATAAATATCCCCTTAGATAGAAATTCCTAGTTCAATGTGCCTCCTTTGTAATGACTAATAAAAACAAAAAAATGAAATTAGGTACATGGAAAAACAATTTTAAATTGGGTGGCTCCAAGAACAAGACCTGGTGATAGCCAAGTTGATGATACTATGTATCTGAAGAGTATATACAGTATGTAAGTAGATGGCTTCATACAGAATTTAAAGGGCTAGAAGTGCCAATATGTATTTGATATGCATAAAAACTATACAGGAAAGAATATCAGTGATTTGGGGCACTAGGGAAGAGTGCTATGCATGGTGGATTCTTTGACTTTGTTTTTTGCCTGGAAAAAATATATTTTAAATTTTTCTACCTCTCAGGGGCACCTGGGTGGCTCAGTCAGTTAAATGTCTGCCTTCGGAATCCTGGGACGGGGTCCCAAATTGGACCCTCTGTTCAGTGGGGAGTCTGTTTCTCCCTCTGCCCCTCCCTCCATCATATGAATAAAATCTTTGGAAATAAGTATCTTACCCTCTATACTCCAATTTCATCGGTACCAATCAACCCACTGATTGCTAAATGACTGTCTGTGGTCTTCGGTTCTGGGTAAGACTACTCTGGTTTAGAGAGACGGGAAAAAAAAACAACTTCTGATTAAAAATAAATATTATAAAGTTTAACCTCTTAAAGTGGTGTTTTCTATTTTCCATTGAACAACATGCTGGGAATTTTGCTATTTGTCCAAGTCACAACATAAAGCAACAACAAACATGGTGGGTATTTGGGATTTTCTGGTGGGAGAGAAAGTTAATTCTTTTTTTTCTGCTGTCCCTGCCAGCATTCCAGGTGGCAGTTCTTGATTTCTATTTTCAAGATGTATCCAGGATCCAGTTGCGTCTTCACCTCTCCACTGTCACCAGGTCTGAGCCACCCTCCTCCCACATGTGGGTTTCAGCTAGTTTTCTAACAGGCTTTCAGTCTTATTACCCACACACATTGCCCATGCCCCATGGAGCAGCAAAAGTGGAGCTTTTAGAAAGCAAAGTCAGACCCTGTTTACTCTCTTCTCAAAGTCCTGCAATGGCTTCCTTCTCACTGACAGCCGACGTTTGAGTGCCTACACTGGCCCAAAGGCCCCAGCCTCCACTTCTCTGGCCCATCTGCTTGTTGTAGCTCCGTGCTCATTCTACTCCAGCTATGCTGGCTTCCCTGCCTTTCCACAGACCACATAGACTCAAATCTCAGAACATTTGCAACATTCTAAGGAGAACAATCTTCACCCAGAAATCTACTCTTCCTTTATTGCTTAAACATCACTTCCTCAATGAGGCTTTTCATGATCAATCTCACTTAAAATGACCATCCCTCTAGTAAGTATTCTCCTTATTCTGTTCTAGGTTTTGGTTTTAAAAGTCACTTTAATATATAGTAGTTTAAAATTACTTGCATTACCTATTTTCTCTCACTAGAAACTAAACCTCTGAAAGGCAGAGATTTGGTTCAAGTATGTTGTATAGCATGCTTGGCACATAGCAGGCATTCCATAAATAATTTGTGTTTAAGGAGTAAGCCAAATAAAAATTGAATTAAAATTGTGATAATAGTTGACAAACATTGCTCACTATTTGAAGAGCTTTATAAATGAATTTACATAAAATTACCTCATTTTATCCTTAAAATAACCCTATAAAATGGTATACCATTATTATCTCTATTTATTTTTTTATTAATCTATTTTAAATGTGAAGCAACGGAGACCTAAAGGTTAACTTTCCCAATTCATATGCTTATAACGGGTGCAGTCTGGTTTCAAAGGCAGGTGGCTGGGCTTCCAAAGAGGCCCTCCACTGCACTGTGACATGCTGACACTTGCCACAGCCAAGATGCTAGCAGTGAGAAAAGACACATAAGCAGAGGACCGGATCTGGTGATCTAGTTTGGGGCTTTCCGATGATATGACTTTGCTGTCTGGGAATAAGCAGACATCTTTCAAAGTCAGCTCCACCTTTTTGAGCTGAGATAATGGGAACTTTATAAGCTGAGGATTAGATGGCCGCATATTCCACCAATGCCACCAGGGGAGTGAGTTCCATATTGGTCACACTTCCTCCTTTCTGCATGGTGGTTGGGTCAGAGAGCACATGGTCTCATAGCATGGTTACTGATCTGTGTGGAGAATTTCCCACACTAACAACATAAATGAAATACAAGGTCACTCAGCTCTTCAAATTATAGGACACCACTTTGAGAAGGTAAAGTTGAGGGAAATCCAATACATTCTGTTAAGGGGACTGGATAAGTTGCTGTAATGGGGTTGTTCATGATTCCTTCTAACTGAGTGGGTTTCACTAGCAGGACTAGGGCAGTTAGGAAGACACTGATTTGTTCCTGGAGGTGGCTTGTGCCTTGGAGAGAGCCTCACCTGCAACTTTTTTGACAATTAACAGCACGAGGCAGGGGGTAGACTACACATTTCTACTTCTGTACTTACCTACAAATGGAGAAAGTAAATGGACCATGCATGCCAAGAGTGTCACACGGCCATGGCACGTGGCTTTTTTCCCAGTACCCCCTCTGCTTTCACCGCTCTACATTTTCATGGAACCCTCATAATCATCGCTAATTCTAAATGTTCTCTTACAGGCATAAGGACTCAGACAGTGGTTTCCAAGAACTTCATTACAGCCCACACTCCCAAACATCCCATGTCCAAATATTATGATTTATTTAATACCGATATGGCTACAAACCACTGGCAGAAAAGTTTATTCTTTATTTTGTCACTATAGGGTGGTTGAAAAGGATGCCGGAAGTGTATTTTATCAACCAAATTAAACTTCAAATATAGGGACTAAAATTGATGGGTATCTGTTGCAGCCAATGTCTTCTTATGAAGCTCTTGGTGGGAACACTTATGTAATTCTTAGATTTCTAAAATGAATTTTGAAAGATATTACATGCACTAATTAGTATTAGAGATTTAGGTTACAAGTTGGTTATTATTAGGCTGCTAAGATAAGAAGTTTAAACTCAATTTGCCCTCCAGACTTTATTTCTCTTTGCCAACCTAATGAAACCTCTAGCAAAACAAGCCCAGTAATGCCTCCTAAAATAGGACATGAACTTTTTAGACTTGCATGTTTTGTACCTAGAAGGTTGCTTTTCCCATCTCGCGCTCAAAATTCCATCTTTTAAGACTTGTTCTGATCGACTCAATAGGAAGGGAGTGTCCTATAGAAAACCTGTGACTATTTTCTATGCTAAATGTGACACTCCTTCATTTCTTCAGGCAAGAAATACTTTTATGCTACCTTTTCAATACTGGGATTGGTTTGGGGACATAGCAGTGAAGAAGATGTAGTCTTGCACTTAGGAAATTTGTGATTAAATAATCAGATATGTAGGAAGAGAAACTGTAGTATTGTGTTGGAAAACTCCAGGGTGGCATAAGAATCATGTTAAAAATAATAATTTAGAGGGGAAGGTCAGAGAAGACTCTTCTGAGGAAGTAACATTTTAGCTGTTTTCTGATGGATGAATAAAAGTCATTTGGGCCAGGAGTAGAGGGAAGAATTTAAGACAGAAAGAATTACATATGCAAAGTCTGCGGTAGAAAAGGTCTTGGTGCCTTCTAGGAACTGAAAAAAGTCTATGTATCTTATATTTTACATATGCGCTTTTCTTATCAGTCTCAGATGGAAGGTAACTTTATCTCTTTGTATATATAGAATTTGTATATATATCTCTTTGTATATATTTCTTTGTATATATATATCAGTGTACTGTTAGTATACTGTTGGTATAGTATACTGTTTTATCTGATTAGTATACTGTTTTATACAGAGTACATTCTCAAAAATGTGCTAGAGGAGCTCGCCTTCCAGTAACTGCAAGTAACTTATTTTGAACTTATCCTTCTACATAAATAATTATATAAAATTGGCCAAAAATGTGAAACAATGACGTTTAGGCACTAGAAACAAATAGCAGTCCTATCATCCTTGAGAAAGTGGAAAACCTACAAGGTAGGCTTCTTATTATCTCCAGATTTTTGTCTGGGACACTTTCCACAGTTTTGTAGTACAGAGAGGGGACCAGGAGAGAGCACTCTCACTGGGCTAAGGAGGCCCAAAGTAGAGTTTGAAGCTACTACATCACCTGGAACTGGAGAGATGGGGTATGGAAAAGGAAGTAGCTATATAAGGAAGTCACCCCAGTGGTCACCAAGACCTCATTCCTTGGCTAAGAGTGAAGATGCTCATGCTTGGGAGAGTTGAGTCTGCAAAACCTAGCTTAAAATGACTTCCAGGAGGCCAAGAGTAGCACAGAGATGCTAGAGGTTGGGCAGGGCTAAAAGTGGTCAGAACCTGGGCCACCTGGATTGCAGTGGCCTGAGTAATTTTGGCACCCAATTAAGATCTTAGAAAGATGATGGCTTATAAGAAAGAAAATCTCCTAGACCCAATAAGAAAAACCTGAAGTAAACATATTGTACAAAACGAAGCCTAAAATGGATTAAGACAATCTACCAATTAACTGAGAAAACGAAACTAAAAACAAAACAAAAAAGATGAAGACAATGAACATGAAATTACCATAGCAAACAGGCACAATAAAAAGTAATTAGAAGAAAAGGCAAGAAAGGGTTGCCCATAATCAAGGGAAAAAAATCACCTAATGGAAATAGAACCCTCCCCAAAAATCAGACTTAAAAGCAGATATGATTTTTAAAACAGCTCTTATAAATTTTCATAGGTTTAAAGGCAAAGATGGATATGTTTCAGTGAAAGAAACTGTGAGAATAAGCAAATTGAAATTCTAGAACAAGAACAAAAAATCTTTTTGATGGGTTAACCAACAGATCAGATCAGATGTAGAAGGTCAATAACATTATCTAAATTAAAGAAGGGAGAGAAAAATATTCAAAAAATCTCAAGAATGTCTCAGTGACCCATGAGGCAATATTGAGTAGCCAAACATAAATATAGAGAGTAACAGGAAAAAAATATCAAGAACGTATCAGAAAGAAAAAAAAAAAAAAGAAAGTACTGAGGAAATAGCAACTAAAAATTTCCCAAATTTGGTGAAAACCAGTACCATACAGATCCAAAAAATCAATAAACCCTAAGTAGAAGTCTTAAAAAAAAAAAAAACCATAAATACATCATACTGTTAAAAAGAAAAATGTGTAACTCTGTACCAATAAATTTCACAAGTGAGATAAAATGGACAAAATGCTAGGAAAGCAAAACTCTCCAAAACTTACAAAATAAAAATAGAAAATCTGAATAGTACTCTGTTTATTAAAAGAAAGCTAACTTTTAAGTAAGAACGTTCTCTACAAAAAACATCAGGTCTAGATAAATTCAGTAGTGAATTCTATCAGATATTTAATGATGATTATCAGTTTTATAAAAACTATTTTAGAAAAAAAGAGGTGGCAATAATTTCTATGTCCTTTTAAGAGGTCCAGCATAACAACAGTATAAACAAGGATGTTAAATAAAATTACACGTCAATATTTCTTATGAAATTACTTGTAAAAATTGTTAGCCAAGTATTAGCAAATAGGATCCAGTATTCTGTAAAAAGGGAACCTATTATAAGAGAACTTTGTTCCAGGATTTAAGATTGTGAAAATTTTTAAAAATCATAGTAAGAGAAGAAAAAAAAATCATAATTATCCTAACTGAAGCAAAATAAAAAGCATTTGATGACATTTAACATTCATTCCTGACAAATTCTCAAACTAAGCATAGAAAAACCCTTCAATTATATGTGACATCTGTGAAAAATCCTGCAGTTAACATTATAGTTAAAAATGATATATATATGTAACACATTTTCTCCAACATCAAAAACAAGAGGAGGGTGTTCACTCCTACCACTTCTCTCAAACACTGTACTGAGGCTCTACCTAGTGCCTAGTCAGGATAAAAGAAATGGTGTAATGATTGGAAAAGAGATTTGTCTTTATTCATAAAAGACATGATTTCATGATTGTGTATGTAGATAATCCTATGACTAATGGACAACAAATACCCTGGCATAAAAATTCAGGATACAAAAAAAAAAAAAAAAAAAAAAAATCAATTGAATTTAGTATGTTAGCAATAATTAGAAAACAGTAAGCCACATCATTTAATAGCACCAAAGAAAACAATTTTAATGAAATACATATTTAAGTCCTCTACACTGAGAACAAAAATTACAAATCTTGTTAAGATTTAAAGATGACCTAAAACACCATATTCATGAATTAGAAATTCAATATTTTTAAATTCTCATTCTTTCTAAATCAATTGCAATCGAAAATCATAGCATAGACATTGACAAAGTTACTCTAAAACCTGTAAAAAAAAAGATCTAGAATAGACAAAATAATCCTCAAGAAAGGAAGAGATCTGGAGGCATTACGCTATTTTTAGGAATCACTTTTAGGTGACAGTAGTTGAGGCACTGGTATAACAATACAAACAGATAAATGGAAACAAAAAGAACGTGCAGAAATACCTATTTACCTGTGAGGTTGTATGATGCCAATGCAACTTAAAGGGGAAAAGAAAGTCTTTTCAACAAATAGTGTGGCAACAAGTAGATTAAGTAAGCAAAATAGTAAAACGATCGACACCTCACATCACGTACAAAAATTCAAAGCTGAAACTGTAAAAACTTTGTCTAGCATAAGAGATAGAAGAATTATTAACATCATGACCTTGAGTTAAGCACATTTTTTTTAGCCAAAAGACAAAAAAGCTGTAAATATGAAACTAGAGATAAATTCAACTTGATTAAATTTTAAAATGTCTGCTTATCAACAGATGTCATAAAGAAAAAGGAAAGACAAGACACCGATGGGAGGAATGTATTCACAGCTCCTATGTTTGACAAATAATTTATATTCAGAATATATTAAACACTTACAATTAAGAAATAAAAAGGCAAACAACACAATTAAAGATGAACAAAGGTCTTTAAGAGACATTTCCCAGAAGGAAAAATACAGACAGACAATAGGTGTATGAAAATGTACGTAAGATCATTAGTCAAATTAATATTACAATGTGATAATATTTAACTTTCATCAAAACTGCTCAAAACTGACAAACAACACTGATTGTTGGCAAGTTTGTGGAGCAACTAAATTCTGAGGTACTGTTGATGGAGTAAATGTAAATTGGTGTGCTTTAGAAATACCTAGTAATTCCTTAGAAAGTTAACTATATGCCTACCATATGACTTGGCATTTCCACTCATTGATATTGTATAAAACATCAGCTATAATATCAATATTGCTGTTCTAACAAATTATCACAAACGTAGTAGTTTAAATCAAAACAAAGTTAACTCACCGCTCTGGAATTCAGAAGTCCAAAATGGGTCTCACCGGGCCAACATCAAGGTGATGACAGGGTTCCGTTGCTTTTTGGAAGCTCCAGGAGAAAATTTGCTTTTATGCCTTTTCCAGCTTCTAGAGGAGGCCTATGTCCCCTGGCTTGTGGTCTTCTTTCAGCTTCAAAGCCAGCATGGCCAGACGAGTCTCTCTCTCTTTCTCTCACCACACAGCTTGGACACTGACTCTCCCGCCTCCCTCTTCCATATTTAAGGACGCTTGTGATTACATTAGGCCCACCTGGATATCCAAGACGTCTCCCTATTTTAAGGTCAGCTCATTAGCAACATTAATTTCATCTGCTACCTGGATTCTCTGTTGCCATGGAGCTAACTTCTTCACAGGTTCTGGGGATTAGATGTGGCTATCTTTGAGAGGCTATAATTCTGTCCACCCTGGGTATTTACCTGAAAGAAATGAAAACATATGACTCATGTGCATAGATTGTTCAAACAACTTGATTCAGGATAGTCCCAAACCAGAAACAACTCTAATGTATATCGTTAAATGGGAAATGGATAAATGGATAAAGAAATTCTGGTAAATTACTAGAATGAAAAACTCACAAATTTTGAAAAGGACAATTTAATTGATACATCAAACAGTTCTTAAAACATTACATTGGCAAAAGAAGCAAGACGTAAGAGAGTAAATACTATATGATTTAATTTTTATGGTATTTAGGAACAGCAAAACCATATTATAATGATAGTAGTAGTAAGAACATGGGTGTCTTGAAGGGGCCAAGGTTGACTGTAAGGGAGCACAAAGGACATTGCTGAGATAGGGGATGGAAATTAATTAATTAATTTTTCCAGTAGAATTAATGTACAGTATTATATTAGTTTCAGATATACAACATATTGATTCAACAATTCTAACATTATTCAGTGCCCATCACAGTGAGCAATCTGTGTCCTCTTAGTCCTCTTCACCTATTTCCTACATCCCCCTACCCCCTGCCCCCGGCGATCACCAGATTGCTGAGACAACATGAAAGAGGCTCAGCATCACTCATCATCAGGGAAATGCAAATCAAAACTACAATGAGATACCACCTCACACCTGTCAGAATGGCTAAACTAAAAAACACAAGAAACAACAGATTTTGGCAAGGATGTGAACAAAAAAGAACCCTCCTATACAGTTGGTGGGAATGTAAATTGGTACAGCCATTGTGGGAAACAGTATGAAGGTTCTTGAAATATTAAAAATGGAAATATCGGAGCCTGCGTGACTTGGTCTATTAAGCTTTGACTCTTGATTTTGGCTAAGGTTACAATCTCAGCATTGAGACTGAGCCCTGTGCAGGGCTCCCAGTGCAGCAGGGAGTCTGAGATTCTCTCTCTCTCCCTCTGTGTCCCTCCCACCCCCCCTGCCAACAAATAAATCTTTTTAAAAAATAAAAATAGAAATGCCATATGATCCAATAATTCTACTACTGAGTATTTACCCAAAGTTAATGAAAACACTAATTTGAAAAGGTATATGCATCCCTATGTTTATTGCAATATTACTTACGATAGCCAAGATATGGAAGCAACCTATGTCCATCCTTAGAATTGATAAGGAAATACAATGAGATTGTATTATATATTAGTACTCATAACATCTGTGTATTTCACGGTGTGTAAATATTAATTGAGAAAACTAATGTATCAGAGTAACAAATGACCTACATTTCTGTAATTAGATAAACAAAAACAAAGAAAGAAAGAAATAGGAGTGGCCAAAATACCACTGTTGCTTGTTGCTGTAAATTACAAATTCAATTTTTTAAAGTGTAACCTTCAAGTTCAAGTTTAATGTCTATGTAAACATTTGCAACAAATTTGAATGTAAATATTTTACTTTTTTTTTTTTTAACCTTACTGGAGATACTTTAGAGCTTTTCAAAAACGTAAATCAGGTTTTTTTGGGCGGGGGGGCCTTATTGCTGTATAATTAACAAAGCTGTTCTATATTTAAGTGCACAACATGGTAATTTCATAAACTTATACATTATGAGAGAATTCCTACCATCAAATTAGATATAAGTTTTGAAAGATCAGGGGTAAAAATACTTTGTGAAATATCCTCCTGCGCCAGAATGGTATTATACTTGTATGTATAGAATGAAGTCATGGGGCACCTGAGTGGCTCAGTGGATTAAGCCTCTGTCTTCGGCTCAGGTCATGATCCCAAGATCCTGGGATCGAGCCCCACATCGGGCTCTCTGCTCAGCAACAAGCCTGCTTTCCCCCTCTCTCTCTGCCTGTCTCTCTGCGTACTTTGATCTCTCTGTCAAATAAATTAAAAAAAAAAAAAAAAGAATGAAGTCAGAGGCCTTAATGGTGGTTATCCAAACAGACTATCAGAGTTTTCCAAAGACTCTTGTGCTGGCCAAACTGATACCACTTTGCAATTAGTGTCCCAGGGATTAGGAAGGTTTATTGGCTCTCTAATGGAGATCTCTTCCCCCAGGATTCAGGCTTGGGTCCCTGCGGCTGGGACAGAAGATAATCTGAATGGCAGGTGTAGTGTTCAGGTTAGGACACCCTCCTCAGCCTCTAGATCTTTGACTTTAGAAAGAAACAAAACCCAAAAACCAATGTGCCTGCCTGCTGCCTGCTGCCTGCTCTCTGATTTTTTTTTTTTTTTTTTTTTTTTTACCCCCAAGAGTCTCCTCAGCGGTTTGTGCAAAAAGACTAGCTGACCCAGCCCTCTGTCTCTGGATACTCTGCTTGTTACACGTTAACTTCCCAAAGTGGAACCACTACTATACATAAAAGGTACATGAAAGGATGCTGGGGCATCAAAAAAGCCAGCTATAATAAGACTAATCGGTAGTCTCCTACAAAGTGCGATTAATAAAAACACGTTATTTGGTATAATAGGTCAACAGAGCTTGATAGTGATTTGCTCTCCAGTTCCAATTCTTTGGCCAGGGCGCTGATGTGAAGAAGATAGCAGAAATGATCCAGAGGTGGGGCATTCCTGGGATAACCTGCCTTAGCCAGTACACTGAGGAGAGCATGATACGGCAGTGCCAGTGAGTGAGCATGGAAACACCCCAAGGTAAAATCACGGAAGAAATAGATTGCTTGGGTGAAGTGAGAAGTGTTGAGAAAATAAAACTTTCACAGAATTCAGAGCAAGTATCACACATCCAAGAGAGTGAGTCACAACAGGCAAAAATTATATGAAAGGTCTCAGGCATATATCAAAGAGTGGGCTGTTGAGGCGAGATCCAAACTGTGTGGCTTTAGAGTGGAAACACAGAGCCATTTACACTACTGAAGAATCAACATCCCGAAGCAATATTCAAATACCTGAGAATTGTAGGAGAGATCAGATGTGGAGGAAAAATCATGGTGACATTGGCCCCTAACAATGTACTGACGTGGGTGCTCCAAGTTAGAAGAGACAGTGGAACGGGAGTGTTGGAAAAGAGGGATGGTTTATGCCTTTCTTGGGAATTTGCTTCACTTCTCCATCAGTCGCCGATATGACCATCTTTTAAAACTTAGTTCAAGTTACTTCTCTATGAGAAGTCTTATATGGATGGGACTCTACCTACTTTATTAACTTGTCTTTTTGTTCACCCATATTCCACGCTTTTACTGAGTGTGTATCATGTGGCAGGCAGTGATATCCAAACTCCTCCTAAATCAGGAGAAGGGACACTTCTGAACCTGACCTAGGTACCTAGAGGTCTGTGCAATTAAGGAGGGGGGCAGCACTGACCTGCACATGCAAAGCATGGAAATGAGAAGTCACCACGGAGCAGAAGGTAAATAGTGCACCATGTGCACAGCCATGTGAGCCACCCATGGGTAAAGTACTTACAGTGCAGATCAAATTCAGGTACAAGGTTATCAGACCATTACAGAAAGGTTCAGAACAAGTGAGTAGGAGTCAAAACTAGGAAAGAATCACTACACATTTGCCCACAACCTATACAAGCCAGGTATTTTGTGACTCATAAACTTTCCCACAGTTATATATACAGTCATTAACCTCCTTAAATGTTTTTGAAGTGATTCCATCAGTCTTGAACAGCAGCATCTGGCAAGACTGCAATGGAGAAAGTGCTGGAGGGGGAAGTGGGATGCCACTCTGGTGGGGTTTACTCAGTGGAGACAAGGTGGCTAATGGAGGCAGATAAACGACTGTCAACCGCAGCCCCAAGGCATGAGAGGGACAGAATTCCCTTCCTGCTCCCATGGTTTACCAAGTTCACTGTCTCTCAAGAAATTGGGAAGAGGCCCTGCTTAAGCCATTTTACCTAAGGGATGGGTTGGAGAGGAAGACAGAGAAGGAGATATAAAGATAGAAACTCCAGAAGGAGATTCAGAGTCCAAGAAAGAGGGAGGGAGGGAGATAGAGAAAGCACAGGCCAGAACTACTTTCGACTTAAGTGATTTGAGTGCAGTGACCACACCGTGGTATAGGGTAGGAGGGGTGGCTAGCTCTCCTTTCCGTTTCCATCAGTTGCTCCCCTTTCTCCCCCATACTTTGATTTGAACAAAGGATTTCCCAATCTTAAATAAAATGCTATACAGTTATAGCATTAAGACAATATCCATAGTTCCTGCTTTTAACCAGATTGTCCCTTAAAACCTTGAGCTGGAAAAAGCATCTCTCCCACCCTCATAATTAAAATAATAATACTAATACCTGGGTGGCTCAGTGGGTTAAAGCCTCTGCCTTCGGCTCGGGTTATGATCTCAGGGTCCTGGGATCGAGTCCCGCATCCGGCTCTCTGCTCAGCAGGGAACCTGCTTCCTCTTCTCTCTCTGCATGCCTCTCCGCCTACCTGTGATCTCTGTCAAATAAATAAATAAAATCTTTAAAAAGGGGGGGGGGTGTCTGGGTGGCTCAGTGGGTTAAATAATAATAATAATAATAAAATTGAAAAGCTGGACAAATGTAAATTTATGTTTTTTTTCTCTAATCCGTTGGAAAAAGGGACACATGATCATCAATGGTTCCCAAATCCAAGGAGACACAGGCACCATAGGGATGGATGAGATGTAAACATTTGCTTACCTGGAGCAGATGCCATTGGACATCAGCAAGAAGAGTTCAGTTAGAACAGATCACAGCTTGGTGAAGGGCAAATGTGAGTTGGCGAGAGAATGTGAAGTCCCTGTAAGACACAGAAGTTGAAGTTCCCTCTACACCTTCTTATAGGCTCTTTCTCAAACCTTATCACACTTCCACAGGGGGAAAAAAATAGGAAAGAGCCCTAAGAAAGCCTTTGCTGTGGTGGAGACCTGAGGAGGAGAACAGCAGCTTATGCAGAAGGGGTAGAAGACTCTAAGTAGACTAGTTTCCTTATTTTCTTTGAATGAGAACTTTCGTTTATTGCAGGAAGGTCAACAAACATTTTACCCTTAGGGCGAAGGTGAAACTTCACTGACTCTGTAGGAGGCAACAAGAAACAAAGTAATCTCTACAGCTTGGGAGGGACAGGTAGGCCAGGGTGGGCCTAGATCCAAGCGGCAAGAACGGGGTAAAGAACGGAAATGTGCTCAACCCATGCTGCCCCTGCCCCCCATCAAGATCCAGGGACAGGTGCCTGCCTCAGAATGAGAATTCATCAAAATACACTCTCCTCAACTTCTCTGTCTCTCACTGGCTTCCCCCAACCTAAAATAAACTTCCTGCAACCAGGAGCAGCTAAATCCTGCGGAGAGATCTCCAAGAAACCCTCTGTAGGGACTAATTCAAAGAGAAGACCTAAAGCTGAGGGTAAAGCAGATAGTGCTCTGTCAAACAAGCTTCCCGGCCCCCACACAGGGTCACTGAAGCTTGAGGTACTCTGAGGGCTATCAGACTTAAACTCAGACGAACCCCTAAATATAATATACTCAGATGCCCACATCAAAGTCCTATCAGAAAAAGAGGTGTTCTTGTTTACAGGCATAAAAACTACCTCATTCTCCAGTGTCTACACAAGATGTGTGACTCTCAACAAAATATGACAGAAAAATAAACAGGAAATCAGTGAAGATATAAATCTGAAGAACATTATCTAACAACCAAATCTAATTCACATGTATAGAATACTTGGTGAAATAGCAACAGAACACATTTTCCTTCCTGGGGCATTTGGAACATTCTCCGAGAAAGCCCACTTCTGGGCCATAAAACAAACTTCAACAAATTTAAAATCATAGAAAAAAAAATACAGAGCCTACACTTGGATTATTACAATTAAACTAGAAACATAAATAACAGAAAAATATATAGAAAATCCCTACATGTTTAGGAGACAAATAGCATACTTCCAATGTCCCGTGGGTCAATGATAAAGTTTCAGTGGAAATTTTAAAAATATTTGAACTGAATGAAAAGAAAAAAATACCACGTTTCAAAATTTAAGGGCTGTGACTGAGGCAATGCTTAGAGAGAGACTGATAGCATTAGATTATTTGTCACCCAACTTTATCTTTATTGGAATATAAGTGACAAGTAACACTGTGTAAGTTTAAAGTGTACAACGTGATAATGTGATATATATGCATTGTAAAATAATCACTACAGTAAGTGGTGAAAATGGACACCCTTCTCTCAGTTCCCATCTTAGAGGAAAAGCTTTCAGCGTTTTACCATTGAGTGTGATGTTAGCTGTGGGCTTGCTGTATATGGCCTTTATGATGTTGAGGTACATTCTATACCCAATTTGTTGAGACCAGTTTTTATCATGGAAGGATATTAAACCTTGCTAAATGCATTTTTCTTGCATCTACTGAGATAATTATGGGATTTTCGTCTTCTAGTCCAGTAACGTGATGTATCATATTTATCGATTTGTGAAAGTTGAACCATCCTTGCATCCCAGGGATGACTCCCTCTCAATTATGGATTAGACCCCGTTAGTCAACTGTTGAATTTGGTTTGTTAGTGTTTTGTTGAGAATTTTTGCCTCTATATTCATCAGGGATACTGGTTTATAGTTTTCTTTTCCTTTAGTGTCCTTATCTGGCTATAAATCAGAGTAAAGGCCAGCCTGGTAAAGTAGGTTTGAGAGTATTTCTTCCTCTTTAATTTTTTGGAAGAGTTTGAGCAGGATTGGTGTTAATTCTTCTTTAAATATTTGGTAGAATTGACCTGTGAAACCACGTGGTCTTGGCTTTTCTTTGTTGGGAAATTTTTGATTACTTATTCGATCTTTTTTGTTATTTGTTTATTCAGATTTTTAAATTTTTTCATGATTTACTTTTGGTAGATTCTATGTTTCTAGGACTTTATCCATTTCTTCTAAATTGTCCAATTTGTTGGCATATGATTATTCATACTTTTCTGTTATAAGCCTTAGTATTTCTGTAGTGACTATTGTCATTTATAATTTTATTTGATTTCTCTTTTTTGATTGCTCTAGCTGAAGGACTTTCAAATTTATTTATCTCTTCAAAGAAAGAACCCTTAGTTTTGTTAATCCTTTCTATTGTTTTCTTCTTCTCTATTTCATTTATTTCTCCTCTAATCTTTATTGCCATCCTGCTGCAAATTTTAGGCTTAGTTTGTGTTTTTAGTAGTTCCTTGAGGTATAAAGTTAAGTTGTTGGGGAACCTGGGTGGCTCAGTTGGTTGAACATCCGACTTTTGGTTTTGGCTCAGGTTATGATCTCAGGGTCATGAGACTGAGCCCCACATTCAGCACAGTCTAATTGTCCCTCTCCCTGCCTCTCTGCCCCTCCCCCTGCTCTCTCTCTCTCAAATAAATAAATAAATAAATAAATAAAATCTTTTAAGAAGGTTGAGGTCTTTCTAATTCCTTAATATATGCATTTACAATTTATTTATTTACTGAATAGTTCAGCTAGTAGCATCCGTGGACAAGCCAGGCTTGTTATTGGGATGTTTAGTTAGATAAAACCATGGCCCATGCTCTGAAGTTGATGGGTCAGGAGGTGGGGGTTGCCACTGGCTGGGCTCTTTGATTGAGTAGGCTTGCTGGCTGGGATCTTCATTCACATGGGGCTACTGGATATGTCCTATAATCAGGAAGGTCTACTAGCTAGGTTCCATAATCACCTTTGGTCAGAGAGGGCTGCAGGCTGTGTTACTTGGCAAGGCAGTGGCACTAACTAAATTCTGTGATTGGGTAGTGCTCTGGGCCATGCCCCCACAATTGCTACTGGTTGAGTGAGGTCTCACACTATTCTTTCAGATGGGATGGTGTTGCCTAGTTGGATGAGGCTGGAGACTATGCTTCATGGATAGACTGGGTTGCTGTCCAGGCTCCTTGGTCAGATAGGACTACTGCTATGCTCTGCAGCTGAATGTGGTTACTACCTGGTCTCTGATGAAAAGTGATATTGTAGGGTAGCCTCCACAGCTGGTGGTACCATAGGCTGGGCTCCAAGGCTATTCAGGGTTTCTATTCAGACTCCCTGGTTATATGGGGCCAGAGGCTAGGTTGGACTGTTAGCAGGGCTACTGGCTGGCTTTTCTGCCCAGCCAAACCACCAGATATGCCTGGACATATCTAGTGCATAGATGGGCATAGATGCTGCTGGGCATCTATAGCAATGCTTACTGGTGGGGCAGGACTGGAAGCTATGCTTAGCCTTGGAAGAGACTACAAATTTACTTCTCTGATCATGTGCAGCCCTAGAATGGGTCCCATGGTCAGTCTAGTCTATTGACTGGGAATCTAAATCAACACAGGCCAACTGATCCCCAGGCCAGATGGAGTCACTGATTTAGCTTTACCAATGGGTAAAGCTGTTGGCTGGGATCTGCTTAGACACTACTACAAGTAGGAATGTGGTGAGCCTAGATCTGAGCGCTGGCTGCTATAAGCCCTGTCACCCTTTTCGGTCTCCATCTGACCCCCAGCAAACAAGCTCTGCAGGTTCCCCCCAGTGATCCCCATGAGGTGGGATCCAAGCAAACCTCCTGGGAAGCATCCTGCCACACTGGGAGTTCTGAAGGTCCATCCTGGGCTTTTTTTTCCCACTGGAGAAACCAAAGGCCTGGGGGTGGGAGGCACTCTTGGTGTAGTAGTGGACTGGCATGAAGGTGGAACTATGCAGTCAGAGTTCAGCCCTTTATCTCACCATTCTGAGGCAGGACTTCTCAGTCTCTTCCGTCTAGAGAGATGCTTTAGCCTTATTCCCAAGTTCTGGGATTTTCACAATGGTGTCTTATCTATGGCTAGCTAGAAAACCAGAAACTAGAAAAAGAAAAGCAAACTAAATCCAAAGGAGAAAAGAAGAAAATAACAAATACAAGAGCAAAAGTTTATTTACTAAAGAAAAACCTCATTATCATGTCTCTAGACAAAGAAAAAGCATTTGATAAGGTTCAAGATCAATTCGTGCTGAAAACTAGGAATAGAAGAGAATTTTCCTAATATAATAAAGCATACTTACAAGATATCTATAGATAACATCAGAAAGACTGAATGCATTAACCTTAAGATCAGAAACAGGATAGAATACACTCTCTCAACACTCTAATGCAACATTCTACTGGAAGTTCTGGCCAGTGTGGTAACACAGTAAGAAGGAATAAAAGGCAGAAAGATTGGAAAGATAAAATAAAATTGTGTCTATTCACAGATAACATTAATCAATACAAAGTCCAAAAGAATTTATAAAAATGTCCTTAAACAAGTGAATTAATAAGATTGCAGGATACAAGTCCAATATACAGAAACCAATTTCACTTCTATATATTAGCAATGGATGACTAGAATTTGAAGTTTAAAAAAATTATTTAAATAACAACCCCCCAAGTGTTAGCTATAAATCTAACAACATAAGTCTAGAATTTATACATTGAAAATAAAATATATTGGCGAAAAATATTTTAAAAAGGCCAAAAGATCAATGGAACTGAAAAAGATATACACTAATATAGTCAGCTGATTTTTGTCAGAAGAGCAAATGTAATTCAGTGGAAAAATAATAGTCTCTTCAAAAAATTTTGGTAAGAAAATTGGACATCTATATGCAAAAATACAAACTTCGACCTACATAAAATGAATTATATACATAAATTTCACATGTAAAATTCCCAAACTCTAAGAAGAAAACTTAGAAGAAAATCTTGGGCTACAGATTTTAGATGTGACACTAAAAAAAGGATCTTTGAAAGAAAAAGATGATAAATTCAAATTTATCAAAATGAAAAACTATTGTTCTGTGAAAGGCACAGTTAAGAAAATTAAAACAAAAAGCACAAGTAGGAGAAAAAATTTTCAAATTATATATCAAGTCCTTATTTCCTTATTTCTCACGATTCAGGAATAAGAAAACAAAACAGTCCATTTAAAAAAATGGCCAAAAGATCTGAAGGAACATTTCACTGAAGAAGATATACAGATTGTAAATAAGGACATGAAAAGATGTCCTTAGGGAAATGCAAATTAAATGCAAATTAAAACTTCAATGGAATACAAGTACACATCTATTAGAATGGCTAAAATAATCATTTTTAAAAGGCAGTCTCAAGTGTCAGCAAAGATGCAGAGCACTTGGTATATTGCAGATGGGAATGTAAGATGTTTTTGCACTTTTGAAAACAATTTGGTAGTTTCTCATAAACTTAAAAAAAATTTGCCATTATGAACCAGCAATCTCATTCCTAGATATTTAATGAAAAATAATAAAAACTATTTTCATGTGAAAATCTTCATATGACTGTTTAATGTACACTTTATTCAAAATCACGAATAAATAGAAAGGACTCAGATATCCTTCATTCCCTGGTGAACATATAAAGAAGCTGTGGTACGTCCATACAATGACATACTACTCAGCAACTAAAAAGGATGAATTGTTTTTGCACACAACAATATGGATTAATCATAAATGTGCCTTCTTAAGTGAAAGAAGCCAGATCTGAAATGTTACATTTTGCATAAATCCACATATATAGTACTTTGGAGAAGACATATGTATAGGAACCAAAGACAGAATCGGACAGATGCCAGGAGTTGGAAGGTGAAGGAAGGAGTTGACCAAGACTAACATATGGGAATTCCCAAGGGGATGGAATTATTCTTTGTGGTAGTGCATCTAAGACTCGATGTATTTGTCAAAACCCACAGAACTGTACTTCACAAAGAGCAGATTTTCTTATACATAAATAAATAAAAAAATCAACCACGATGAGAGGGGAGAGATGAAATGCCAACCATGACAAAGGAAACCAACTACATTACAGATGATTAAAGGCAGTAGGAAAGAAATGAACTTGGGTAAATAAGTTTGAAAAAAAATGATTTAATTCGATCCTGTAAGGTAAAGACAGAAATAATTTTGCACTACCTTTGCATTCTAGTTAGTAAACGTGTTTCTCACAGAAGTACAGTTTATCAAGTCTGAAACTATATGCATACTGCACTGGACAGATAAGGGAGTATGCTGTGATAATGAGAGCCAAGGTTCTCACTCTAGGAAAAAAAGAAGTAACAGGTAAGCAACGAGAAAAGACCAGCATAAACAGCGCTGTTGTAGAATGGAGTCAGAGGTATAAGATGAACTTGTGATGACTTAAGTTGATGCAAACTGAACAACAAAATAAGTAATAATACTGTTGCATTATACATAATGCATAACTTTAATAACAGGTATCCATAAGTTCACTCAGTTATCAATAGGAAGCTGAATATATAAATAAATGGGGAGAAGGGACACCACAGTACTAATGCTACAAGCAAGCTCTACCAAATGGCTGCTAGAATTAGTGAATGCAAATTTATTCAGAAACAGGATAACTCTATTTCCCCTTAGTATTTATTAATTATAAAGCATATCCCCAAATATTTATTAATTATGAATGGAAATACAGTAATTTTATAGTAAAGAAACCTGGCAGGTACTACCCTATCTAAATGATCAAAATTAATATAATCAGGTATATATGGTGACATCATCTACCCCCCCAACAGGTGCATAGAACCTCTGTGTTATCTATCCTTCCCAACACTGCATCACCTCAATCTAATCATGAGAAAACATCAGACAGACCAAATTGAAGGTCATGAAAGACAAGAAAACACTGATGAATTGTCACAGATTAGAGGAGATCAAGGAGACGTGAAAAATAAATTCAACTTGAGATCCTGATTGGATCCTGGAACAGAAAAAAAGCCTTTATGGGAAATGCTGAAATCTGACTAAAGTCTCTAGCTTAATTAATAGTGTTGTGCCAATGTTAATGTCTTGTCTTTGATAATTGTCCAGCGGTTAGATAAGGATAACTAACATGGGTGAGGGCATATTGGGTACTTTCTGGACTACTTTGCAAGCCTTTTCTAAGTCTAAAATCATATCTAAATTTAAAAAAAAAAAACATTTTAAATGACAAAACTCTCTATACTTCCATTCTAGATGCCATTAAAATATACAACATAAAAGCATACAAAATTTTCATGACTTTGTTTAGCATTCTGAATTTTACCTTTCAAAAAAAAATCAATGTCTTATTTCTATAATTTCCACTTTAACTGATGAAATAAAAAGAAAGGTTTTAAACTATGATTTATACGTGTCTCTCTTCAAGTAATAGATTGTGGGTGTGGAGAGTTTTTATCCCCCTTCAATGAAAAGCCAAATTAGATATAATGATCAGTGATTTTATCTGTTTAATTTTCATAGTACTAGAGACATCTTTCAATACTGAGCAGAATTTTGAAGAAGTCACTGTAACTGGGATTTTGTGTAGTCACTGTAACTGGGGTTTTGTGTAGCTCACACTGAGGCAAATCTGCAGTTACTCTCCTAACGCTTCTCATCAACTTGTACTTCAGCCTTGGCATTGCTTATTTTTCTCTGATCTACCCAACTGTTCATCATGGGTATAAATTAAATAATACATTATTTAAAAAAGCAAAACAACATAAACTCAAAATGATAATAATGGCATCAACATTACATGGGGTAAGAGACTGACTAAATGACTACATCAACAACCACCTTATGTTTGGCCGCCTTTCTTAACTGCTTTACATTCACATCTTGTAAGTATTGAGAGGTTCTCCAATTATTCCATTTAAAATACAAATACGTAGTTTTCCACTGTTCTGTTTGAAAAGTGGAAACTAGAACAAATGACGTGGCTGGCTTTAACGTCTCCCTGAATAATCTTCAATTTCTGCATGTTCACAAACCATTGTTTGAAAGGCACAGGCCTGAAGATAGGTAAAGAACTGACCACTTTAAATGCTCAACCTGTTTATACAGAGCAGAATACACAAAATAAAAGAAAGTCAATTTTGTATCATTTAGGATATTTTTGGCTACAGATAACAAGACAAGAAGCCCTAAGGCAGGGTGGCTCTAGAGTCTATTAATTCATCCACTTAATGAAGACCTAGGAAACCCAACTTCTTTATGTATTTCCATTGCCACATTTTCCTCACAGAACTTCCAGACATAAAAATGTCCAAAGAAAGGAGTCTGTTGCTCTGTGTCACTTTGCAAAGTGAAGAAATCTTTCTAGGAAATTCTCACCACCTAGTTGACATCCTTTCATGTCTTATTGGCCAGAATTATGTCACTTTCCCATCCCTAAACCAATTACTGGCAGTAAACCAATGTACTAATCTAGGATTGACTCCTGAATTGAGAATATAGTCACTTTCCCTGAAAGCTGGATACTTAGATAAAGCTAGTTTGTGTTGACAAGAAAGACTGGGTTAATGGGTATTGAGTGGGCAGCCTACTGTGTCTATTAAAAGCATCTTTTGGAAGGAATTTAAGTTTACAAAATTGTACAGAGAATGGGAGTGCATAAGTAATAAGAAAGCTTAATTCAGTGTTATGAGCTATGAGAGAAATATACCCATGATTCTATCAGTACACCTGTGCTAGGAAGATTGAGAGCTAATGCCATCAGAGATGGCTTCCTGGAAAAGGTAACACATGGACCAGATGGGGCTGGAGGAGTGTAAGTATGCGTTGGAACAGTAAAGACAGATGAGAGCAAGAAGGGCACCCCATAGTCTATGCCAAGGAGTTTGTGTGCACTGCCCTGGAATTGACTGAAAACAGTGGAAGACTTTAAACACGTAAGGGACATTGTGAGATTTGCTTTCAAGAAAGATCGCAGTGTACAACAAGAACAGGCCGCTTCTTCCTCTGACATTTTATGCTTCTTATTATCTGATCTTCCTTATCGGCACTTAGCATTCATGAGTTGATATGAGTTAGTTTTCATGTGGAGAGAAGCTGAGTCTTATTTCTTAAACTACATTATAAATGCTAAGAGGGCAGAAATGAATGGCCAGTTACTCAGTTAAATGCCTCTCGATAACATAGAACACCGATAGCATTTAGAAAGTGCTGACGTTGTTGTTTGTCAACTACTTCCTGCACATTCCATCTGCACCACTGCATTAACTATAACTCTAGATGGTATGATTGGAGGCATGATTGAAAAGGGTATGAGTGGACACAGTAAGAATAGGGCAAGACCGTTATTTCCTTCATCAGTGAAACAAGTGATTATCATCCCTCTCCTTTAGAGTTTATTTATTTATTTATTCATTCATTCATTAGAGAGAGAGCGTGCAAGTGTGGGGAGGAGGAAGGGACAGAGGGAGAGGAAGAGAATCTTAAGCAGACTCCATGATGTAGGGTTCGACCTCACAACCCTGAAATTATGAGCTCGAATCAAGAGTCTGATGCTTAACTGACTCAGCCAACCAGGAGGCCCTCCCTTAGAGTTTTAAGGCTTAAATATATTTCAAGTGAAACATTACATATTGGGGACTAAATAAATAGAATTTTGTCTTGTTTATTTCTTTATTATTCTCTCCATAATTGGAACATAAACTTCTATGACAACAGAGAGTTTGCTTATCTAGCTCATCAAAGTTGGATGTATATCCTTGTTCTGCTACTTGTAAGAGTTGTGACCCTGGGCAATTATTTAGCTCTGTATTTGTCAGTTTATTCATTTGTAAAATGTGGTTAATAATAGTACTACCTCATGGGATTGTTATGTAAAGGCAATATATATAAAGTGTTTAACACTGCCAGGATACAGAGTAAGCATTCGTAACGAGTGACAATTATTACTTGTGATTACTTAGAAAGGAACAAGGCAACCGCTGTTCACTAAGATTAAGTGAAGACCAATTAATCTCACAGCAAACAACAACACCTGCAATAACAAAACCCAGAATACTAGTCTTGGAAATCCGAGGCCAGTTCTTCATAGAGTATACTTGATGTTAGCCAGGCCTCTGGTAAAGCTTCTCATGATACCCTTGCAGACAAGATGCAAGAATTGATCTTTCTGACAGACCGTCTCAGAACTTAGTAGCCAGAAGGTTCCAAATCATGGTCTATATCAGAATCACCAGGATGTTCTATGAAAAATGAAGATGACCTAACCCTTGCCCCACCATAAATCAAATGAATTAGAATTATACAGGTATTCTCCAGGAATCTACGGTTTGATCAAGCTTGCTGGATGAATCTGATTTGCTGCCAAGCTTTAACCACTGAATTATACCATGCAGTGCTAAAGGGCAAGTGTTCCGTCTTCGATGTTGTTATAGCTTTAATAATGATTTAGTGTCCGACATATAGTAGATGCTCAATAAATATTTATTTGTTGGACTGTGAAAGAAATCTCAGGAACGTGCATATTTCTATTGAGTTCAACATGTTCAGAAGCCATTTGAAAGAGACTGAAGGCATGCTTAACAAATTTACTGATGGCAGAAAAGACAGAGCACAGCAAAGAGAGAGAGACCCAGTGAGAGAGGGAGTACAAGCAGGGCAAGTGGGAGAGGGAGAAGCCAGGCTTCCCGCTGAGCAGGGATTCCCCATGTTGGGCTTGATCCCAGGACCCTGGGATCATGACCTGAGCTGAAGGCAGACTTTTAACTACTGAGCCACCCAGATGCCCAAGCCTAAGGTTTTAAGAAAATAAAACGACTGCCTAAGCAGCATTTTATGTAAAAAAGAACCAAAGATCTAGTTGCCTCCATATTAATGTGACCTAACAATAGGACAGAGGTTATTGACAAAATATGTATTATCTTCAGATATGTTAATCAATGTGGCACAGCTTTCCATTTGCCTTTTCCAGGGGTAAGTCAGCATCTGGGCTAAATCTGGCCCTCTCCTTGTTTCTCCAAATAAAGTTTTATTGGAACACAGCCACATTCATTTGCTTATGTATTGGCTATATCTATTTTCTCACTAGAGCTGCAGAGTTGGGTATTTGCATCTATCATATAAACTCCAAAGCTAAAAATATTTACTATCTGGCCCCTTGCAGAAAAAAGGCTGTCAACCCCCATTTTATCCCAAATCATACTCTCCCCGCCTTCCTTAGTAATAGGACCTACAACTGTTATCTGGGCATATGACTACCTAGATTAAAGACTGCATTTTTTGGGTATCCTTTGCATCAGGAATTTCATGTGACTGTATTCTGGACAGTGAGGCATATGTAGAACTATTGTGTTTCAGCTTTCTGTAATCTTCCTGGAAAGATAGCTCCTTCACCCTCATGCTGGTTGGAAATTAAACTTGATAGCTGGAGCTCAAACAGCCATCTGGGTCCATGCAGATAAAAGCCTATGCTTGGCAGCCTGGACCTGAAAGGGGCCCAAGTCCCTGAGTCCCCAGTGACTCTGTGGAATTTCCACAGTAGTCCTTCGCTGCCAACTGCCAGACATTTTTTACATATAACAATTTAAAAAAAAAAAAAAACATTGCTATTCATTTGCAATGTTCTGTCACTTGCATACGTACCTATCCTAACAGATCCAGATGTATAATGGCCAGCTCTCAGAGTGGATTCTGCTGTTCAATCACATCAGGAGTCTTTCTTGCCTTGTGAAGTTATAGAACTCTCCATCACTGGAAGGTTTTAAGCAGATCCTGAAAAACCACCTGTCAGACAAGTGATGCAGAGTTCCCTGAATTGGATGGAGGTTAAACTATATGACCTCCCAGATTCTAAGTTGGGTATTCCTGGACCACATTTTTCTTTATTAATGGAAAGTGTTAAATGGGTTCTTAGTTCAAGCACTTAAAATGATTAAAGTAACCAGCCAGAAAGCCAAGCTGCCAAAATGGAAAGTGCAGAGGGAGTAAAATATCAGCACAATTTCAACTTTCTATTTGCAGCAAAGCAATGATTCTGATGGTCCATTAGGCTCTCATTGAGGGAAGCACTGACACTACATCAGATGACAAAACCTCCTGTCCAATAAGCTGCTGCTATCCATTTTCATAGAAATGCTGGGACAAGGGAACAATATCATTCCTCCTTGTGGGTGATCCTTTTCTGCAGAAAATGTGTTTTGTATTTTATTTTATTATTTTATTATAGATTGTAGTTAAATTGAGCCCAGCATGAACACCAATAATCTATAAATAGATTTATGTATCCTCTATTACATAAACATGAAGGAATAGGGAATCCTTCAACGAGTGAAGGATAAGAGTCAGGAATTGTGTAACTATGGCACAAACATACCTTCCGATTGTTGATGCCTCTTTATTTGCATTTTTTTCAGGACTCATTGTGAATGCAATTTCCTCAATGATCCTGCTGCGAAGGACAAGCCAGGTTTTCCCATTATTTTCTCTCATGTTATCTTATATTTATCCTTCAGGGAAGTTGTCACAAATACAATTAATCAGTCGTTTGATCCCTTCCCAGTAGTCTGTAAGACCCTTGAGCACTGTGGCCATGTTTGTCTTCATCACTCTTTATTCCCATCTTTAAGGCAGTGCCTGGCTAATGGAGGCAGTTAAAAAAAAAAAAAAAAAAAAAAAAAAAAAAAAAAACCAACAAACTTGTTGAAGGGTGATGATGCAATTAGGAGATATAATTCTATTATTTATTATATCTTACCTCCACATTGGGGTGCAAGTGCAGATTTCTCAGCTTTAAATAACCCAAGGCAGAATGATCCTTATTAAAAGAAAAATTGGGCACCTGAACGAAAAACAGACAGCCACATCAATGACAACAAACTGGATACCCTAGTCGTAGAGCTCTGTTATTTCTTTATTTTTTCAATTTTTAAAAAAGATCTTATTTATTCATTTGACAGAGAGAGACACGGTGAGAAAGGGAACACAAGTAGGGGAAGTGGGAGAGGGAGAAGCAGGTTTCCCACCGAGCAGGGAGCCCAATAGGGGGCTCGATCCCAGGACCCTGGGATCATGACCTGAGCCAAAGACAGACAATTAACAACTGAGCCACCCAGGTGCCCTAAAATTTGTTATTTCATTTGGCCAGTCAACACCTGAGAACTCGTTTCAATGTTTGGGGAATTCCTGATGCTAGTGAGACTGCCTCCCAGTATAGAAGCTGAAAATAGCAGACATTCACTTTCCCAGGCTCTCATGCACCTTGGGAGTAGATAATTGACCTAGACTGTAGTGATTAAATTAACAAGTTTCTGACTTTGAATCAGGAACCCTGGCAGCTTTTGTGACTTGCAAATAAGAACACCAATATAAAGCCTCGTACCAGAAGTGAGTATGTAACAACAGAAGAAGAAAACAGCAGGTTCAAAGAGAATGAAGGCCAGGCCTGGGCTCAATAACATGGATTTCCTGTAGCAAATGTCCACCAGGCCAATCAAGCTGCTGCTATTGATGAGTATCCCTTTGTCAACAGCTCCAGCTAATCAACCCTAATTCTTGGTGGGACATCTAGACATTGGGTATTAGGTCGTCGATTACATGTGATGCACTTAACCATGAAAGGAACTTCACTTTTTCCATATTAGAAGAGATGGCTATTATTGGTTTGGCATTCTTTCCCCATCAACCATACTTATTTCAACAACCATCCCTAGAGTTAACGAATGCCTTATGCCACTCGATAATATCTCACACAGCATTGATAAGTGCTTAGAATTATGCCTAAAATACAATTAAGCCAATAAAACTATTATTGTCAGACCTTCTAGTTTTGCCACATACTGCTTCCCCAAAAAACAGATGGTTGCGTGTGACAGAACATTGTCTTATTAGAGTATATTTTGGTGTCAGTTTCAAATAACTTGTGAGTCTGAAATACCATCTTAAAAAGTGATATATACTATACTCTAAGCCAGAAACCATACAATTACTTCCATAGTCAATACACAGAGTTCCAAAAATCAAGATACGGCGCTATCTATAAGAGTTTCATGACTTTACTTGGGTAGTCTTGAAAGCAAGACTGGTAACAAAAGCTTTTACATGGGCTATTTATTTGGTAAATGACTTGGGGGCAGGAAGGAGTGACAAGAGAAATAAAATGGAATGAAAGAAATAGAGAAATAAAATGGAGTGAGTCAAAGACAAAACAACTGTGTATTTTCCAGTTAGACACCACTGTGGGCAAGAGGTACTAAGACCGACATCTTACAAAAGGCATCTCAGAATGTTCCTTCTGGGAAAAAAGTAGTGGAAGCCTGTCTCTATTCCTCCTCTTTCAAAAGGGGACGAAGCTGGCCCATGAACTTCTGGACTACACATGTCTGAGCACTGAGTCAGTTCCTGCACTGTTCATGACACGGCGTCAGAAGGCTCTCGAGCAGGAAGCCAGAAGGACACAATACAGGACCAAGGTGACTCATTCCAAGTTGCACCTGCACAAAGCTGAATGAAGCCTGTCTGGGACTAGTAGGACCAAGATTTCTTGAGAAAGAGGTGGGGCTGGGTAGATTGGAATGACAAACAAGTGAAATGTTTGAAAATCTTCAATTAAGTGTTTGAGAGAGTTACCATCACTGGTTAACGTAACAACCCGTGATTCTCAAAAGATTATTGCTCCCAAGCCTGATTCTGTATGTTAAGGACTTAGAAATCTTTATTTTATTTTATTTTATTTTATTTTATTTTATTTATTTATTTGTCAGAGAGAGAGAGAGAAAGAGAGCATGCCAGCACAGGCAGACAGAGTGGTAGGCAGAGGCAGAGGGAGAAGCAGGCTCCCCGCCAAACAAGGAGCCTGATGTTGGACTCTATCCCAGGACGCTAGGATCATGACCTGAGCCGAAGGCAGCTGCTTAACCAACTGAGCCACCCAGGCGTCCCAGAAATCTTAACACAAAAGAGAATATCCTTCTACCAGGAGACACAACAATGTCTCTACTGAATTTGAATCCCCACCATCAGTTTTAGAAAAATTAATGTGATTTTTTTTTCTTGTGCTTGTCTTGATCTTTTCCTTCCATCTACCCAAATATTTTATTTTATTTTTTAAAAGGTTTTATTTATTTATTTGACAGAGATCACAAGTAGGCAGCAAGGCAGGCAGAGAGGGAGAGAAGAGGAAGCAGGCTCTCTGCCTAGCAGAGAGCCCAATGCGGAACTTGATCCCAGGACCCTAAGATCATGACCTGAGCTGAAGGCAGAGACTTAACACTGAGCTACCCAGGCACCCATACCCAAATATTTGAAATGTGATGTGGTAATGATGAATACCATTACGATTTGGTTCATGGAATACCCATTACTGAGAGAGGATTTTAAGGAAACCAACAGAAAAATAGACATTACCCAGAACCTTGGCTTTGGTGCTGAATGAAGCAACTGAATAAAACATGAGCCATCCACAATCGGAAATGACCAAGTGTATCTCTGGATTACGGGGCATAATTGCATTATGTCAGGCAGGAGTTTTTTCCTTTAATGTTTACTAATTATAAAAAAGAATGCATATTGATGTTGGTCACACAAATGAGTAGACTATTTGTACTAATGAATTTGTGTTCACTGCCAATCCTATGGTTTTTCCTATTTCTATATAAGGAACTTTCTGCTGCATGAGACCTTTTGGAACCAGAATTCCCTTCCTAGTTGTTATGGTACATTTTATGTGTCAATGTGACTGGACCAGAGTGCCTAGATATTAGGCCAAATGTTATTCTGGACACTCTGCATCTGTGAGGGTGTTTTCAGATTAACATTTGAATCAGTAGACTGTAAAGCTGATTGCTCTCCCGAATGTGCATGGATCTCATCCAAACAGTTGGAGGCCTGAATAAAACAAAAGGGCTGACCTCTTGAATGGAGAGGACCTCCTCTTGCCTGATTATTGAGCTGGGGTATTAGTTTTTCTTGCCTTTGAATTTGAACTGAAACCTTGGCTCTCCTTGGGTCTCAGGCCTACTGGCTTCACACTGGAACTTACAACATTTACTCTCCTGGTTCTTGGGCCTTCAGACTCTGACTGGAATTACACCATGGGTCTCCAGTTGACTGACCATGGATTCTGGGACTTCTTAGTCCCCATAATCACTTGAGTCAATCATTTATAATATATTAATCATATATTATATATAAATATTATATAGTAATGATATATAATATATTATAATCATATGTAATTGTATATGGTTATATATAATGATATAATTATAATATATTACACATTATTACTATATTTTATATATGTATATATAAAAAATATATATAATATTGTTGGTTCAATTTCTCTGGAGAACCCTGACTCGCACACTAAATAAAGATACCACGGGCTTGCTTTTCCAGACTTTTCCCAGCGATATGATACTTACCCAGATATTGCCAGGAGGATTTACCCTAAAAGTCAAATGAGAAACCCAGGTTGTTTTTCACTACAATTAAGAATCTATATCAATGTGAACATTACCAGAATGTTGGAGACACGAAAAGTCACATTCAGACTGATTGAAATATATATGTGTATCTATATCAAACTGCAGCCATGACCATCTGTTGGTCTAAAAATCTAGTTCAGCCCACTCCCTAAAGAGTTTTGCAGTTCTATATTCTATTATGGTTTGGTTGAGGCTATTTGAAAAGGTGACTGGCACTGTACTATATGGTATTGGACAATGAAGTAGGCCTTAGGAATAAACAATTAATAATGCGGGAGAAAGACTTTACTCCTGTTATTCCCATGAAGTAATGACATGTTCATAAATTGACAAGAAAGCAGGTCATTTGCTATATGAACAAAGTTAATTAAAAGAAACATATGCCAACTATATAGAAAAACAATTAGAAAGAAAACCTAAGGGCAAATAATGCTCCATCTCTCTTTTTTTTCTTCCTTTCTCTTGCAGAGACAATGCTGACCCTTCCTACTTTCCACAAAATGGTGACTAAAGAGATAACTGTAAAGTGAACTATAATTAAGCTTTTAAAAAATTAGTTGCACAGGGGTGCCTGGGTAGCACAGGCAGGTAGCACAGGCAGCTACCAGCTTACAGCATCACTACTACCACAAACAGCTTACAGCATCACTACTTTGATTTGCCTTTTCCTAATTCTTTGTACAACTAACTTTTTCTCTTAAATATTTATTTATTTTTTTTGAGAGAGTACGGGGAGAAAGGCAGAGGGAGAGAGAAACTCGGGCCGACTCCATGCTGAGCCTGACTCAGGGCTCAGTCTCTGACTGGGGTCATGCCCTGAGCTGAAACCAAGTGTTGGCTGCTTAATCAACTGTGCTACCCAGGCACCCCTGTGCAACTAATTTTTTAAAAGCTTAATTATAGTTCACTTTACAGTTATCTCTTTAGTCACCATTTTGTGGAAAGTAGGAAGGCGTCAGCATTGTCTCTGCAAGAGAAAGGAAGATGAAAGAGAATCACCTCATCACAGTCATCAGGATATTTTCACATATGGAGCTACAGAAATTAAAACAAGAATACGGCTTCTATTCCTACCTTAAGCAGTAAGCGATATTTTCCAATCCATCTATAAATAATAATAATTTTGTCTTCTTTCCAGGTCTAGTACCTCTTTTAACAATTTCCTTCTTACACTGTTTCTTTTATAAATACCCAAAAGTATTTTATTCAAAATAGTAAAAAACAGTTGTTTTTTGACAAGCCATGACAAGGATGAATCAGTGAACTGACGGGCAGAGACCTAGGGAATGCTGAGATGGCATTAGTTTGGGTATGATGTGCTCATGAACCCCAGTAGGAAAAAGAGAAATGGGTAGGAAGGGACATGACTGAGAAATATTTTAGATACTTCTCTGCAAAGAGTTGAAAGGAAAAAAGAAAAAAAAAAAAAAAACACTTCAAACCTTCCTTGCAGCAAGATCTAATTGTTATTGTGTTTAATAGGGACTGAAATTGATTATAATCCATTCATTTAAAAAGAGGTGAGGAAAAAAGGATATTAATTAGACATCATGGTGTATAGTTCTAAATATGTGGTTTCAAGATAAATTAAGAAACATTTTCACTTTTTTATATATTAAATGATCTGACACTCTAGCTATATTTGAAATATGTTATGATAATTAACAGTATTCTTTCACAATTTTTCCGAAGCAATTTTCCATAGATTACTTCATAAGGTTTCCTTGAGGCAGGAAATATAGAAGTGCTTTTAGTTTGTGCAGCATGTAAATTATCTTATTTGATACTTATAGTCCTATTGTGTAATTCCTTTTAATTTATTCTACTTATTCAATAACAAAACTTTCAAACTTGTACTTTTCTAGGCAAAACATACTGCTCACACTTTATTTACTAACCTATCCACCTGTAGGCTTTCTAATTCACCCTTCAAAACTTGGTTATTCCAGGGAGTAACCCTTATCTGCTGAATGTATACAATTGTGTGTTTGTGTTGGTGGGAGGGGACTGATGGGCAGGTGGACGTCATCAAAAGGGCAGAAATTGGCAACATTTTCTTTCCTTGGTCCCATGAAGTCAACTAGGCTTTGGCTTCAACGGATCATCCCTTGGAATAATCAAGGTCTTTTTTTTTTTTTTTTTTTAAAGATTTTATTTATTTATTTGACAGACACAGATCACAAGTAGGCAGAGAGGCAGGCTGAAAGAGAGAGAGGAAAAAGCAGGCTCCCTGCCCAGCAGAGAGCCTGATGTGGGACTCGATCCCAGGACCCTGGGATCATGACCTGAGCCGAAGGCAGCGGCTTAACCCACTGAGCCACCCAGGCACCCCAATCAAGGTCTTTTAAGGAGCCAAATTCATAGACAGAAGTAGGAAAGTTGTAGCTAAAAAAGGAGAGCAAATTTTATTATAGAACTCAGTTAAGTTGAGGGTCCCAATTTTGGTAAGTTATACTATAGCTATCCAGACATGTAATGGCCAATGAACTGATAATTTTTTAATGTTATAAAAATATAATATATTGAGTTTGTTTAAATATAATTACAGCAAAGAACCTGTAGTAAGTGTGAAAAATATACCTAAACCTAAATGTTTCTTCAACACAACAGATGTTAGTTCTTGTAAGTTTTTCTAAAGTTATGACTTATAGCTTGAGGTCTTTTGTTGTTGTTTAAGCTGCATATTTCTTAAACAGCTTAAGTTTCCAGGGAGTAAAACTGCGTCAGATGTTTCACAGTAATTAGAAGAGTCTTATGCCTATGTAAATATCAAATAATTTAAATTAAAAAAATTTAAAGAACAGCTTTAAAAACTTATGTTTACTTTCAGGATATTTTTCCAAAAGAAATTAATTGAGAAAGATTGATCTTGAAACTAAATTTCCTATAAAAGAGATAAATGATGTTCAGGGTAAAACAAACAGGATCTGGTTAGAGATTGTATCTATTATAAATTTGAAGTGACTGCTCATTTTTAATTCAACTATCTGTCAGCCTTTTCTAAATTACCTGACCAGTAGGACTGGGTTTCTTGTTCAGGATGTTCTGAGTCATACACTTCCATCAAGAGCTCAGAGTCAGTCCACATTTTTAAAGTTTTTAATTTTCTACTCTCATTGACAGAAAAGGCATATGCTTCCTCTTTTCATCCTTATTATCATCGTAATCATAAAATTTGCATAACATGTCAATTTATTCTTGAGAGTATTCTTTTTTTTTTTTTAAAGATTTATTTATTTTAGAGACAGAGCGAATGAGAGAGAGAGAGAGAGAGAGAAAGAGAGGAGAGGCGGAAGGAGAGAATCCCAAAAGGACTCCCTGCTGAGCATGAAGGCCAACACAGGACTCAATCTTTAGACCCACGAGGATCATGATCTGAGCCAAAATCATGAGTAGACACTTAACCAACCAGAGCCACCCAGGGGCTCCTTGAGAATAGTCTTTAAAGAGATTACGGAATTTTGGTTCTAATCTGAACCACTTTAATTATGAATTTACATCTGAACCAATTTCATTTGTAAATCATGAAACTTAGTCTATTCCTTTCCCATGTAACTCATTTTCTGGTTTGTGTTTTTAAAAATTTCTTAAAGATTAAATGGTGCATAATAGATACACAAAAAAAATAAAAATATTTGCTGTATACAATTTGATGGTTTTGGACATATGCGTATACTCATGAAACTTCCTGTTTCGTTTTAAACAATCATGATAATCTTGCCATGATATTCTCCTTGCAAGTGACTGGTTTAGAATGTACATCGATATAATCTTGTACACAGAAAAATAAGAATAAATAGGCAAAAGGCATATTTTTATTTTTGTTCACTGACTAAAAGTAGAGAGAAGGAGTGGGGAGAGAGGAAGAGGTTCCTTTTTTTCTTTTCCTTTTCCTGTTGGGCTTGTTCATGTCTACATGTGATACCTGAACAGCTTTGGCCATCTTGTGATTGGGCATGGGGAAGCTTCTAGGAGGTGCTGGAGTAGAAAGTTGAAAAGAAACTGGGTCCTTGGTGACAAAATTGAACCAATAAATTAATCAGCCCCGGAGGCTCACTAACTCAGGATGTTCTAATTTTTGAAATAACAAATGTTCTTTATTGTTTAAAGCAGTTGGGTTAGGGCTTTCTACTACTTGTAGCTGAAGACAACTTAACTAAAGCCGACAGCTCGGAATTGTTTTTCATCAGAATCCTAGGTTTGTTCCCCAATTCTTTATCTCTTCATCTTACTTTTCTTCTTTAATTTCTTTTTGTATTGCTTAAGTTTATCTTCAAATAAGTATTCTGACTGAGTGCAGGACCTACACATCCTGAGTCACTGTATGCTTGAAGAAGTATTATATATGCACTTGCCTCCATGCTTGATTGATATTTTATCTAGACCCAATATTTTGTGTCAAAGTCATTGGCCTGTGAAACTTTGAAGGTAATGCATTGTTGATCTCTAGCTTCCAGTGCTGCTCATAAGAAGCCTCATGCAAGTTTGGTTTCCATTCATAGGTAGGTAAGCTGTGTTTTTCCTTGAAAAATTTTAAGACTTTTTTTCCCTCTTGAATCTTATCGTTTTGAGATTTTACAAAACATTTCTTCTGTTCTCTTCTATATTGTTCCTTTGTACCAGGGAATCTCTTTTTATTTAATAGCAGAGATATTCAGCTCACTGAAATTTTCTACTATTCTTCTGATTATTTTTTCACTTACATTTTCTACTGGAAGTCTGATTAAGTAGATTAATCTATCTTCCACAACTTCTTAATGTTTTCATTTTCTCTTTTTTCTCTTTTATTTCATTATTTATTTATGTCCATATTTTAGGCATGAAGTTCCTCAACTCTTTCTTCCAAATTAAAAATCAATTTTATAACAATAATAAAAAGCAAACAGATACAGTGCTTACCTAGTAAAAAACAGACACAGTAGCTTACAGAATACTCACAACAACCCCAAGTGGTAGGTACTAACATAACCCCCTGTTTTACAGATAAAGAAAGTGAGGTAAAGGGAGCTTATGTAATTGTTCAACGTTGCACAGTTGCTGTTGTAAAATCTGGATCAAATCCAGAGATTGTGACCCCAAACTTTGTAATTCAAACAATTATTCTATCCTGGTCTACTACTTGCCAGCAAAGAGGTTGGCAGAGATGGAGAGATCATTGCTCAAGAGATCAAGAAGACCGAGCCCCTCACTGTCTCACCACATCTTCTTGGAGGCTTGGCTGAAGTTTGGGGGTCAACGCCGTTCATGTGGAATGAGAAGACTGCCAGGTTGAAGTCTAGATTTGTAACTTCTGCCTTTTACGCCAGGAGGCTGAGAAGGGAACCATCACAATACTCCACGGTTTCTCTACTAGCATATTTGAAACATGTTGTATCCTGTTACATTCTCCTAAATGTTTTGCCTTACTATCACCAGGCTAGACATAGTTGAGCACATGTTTACTCCACCTCTTTCTTTAATTAATTTTTTTTTTCTTTTGAAATCCTCACTCAGACTTTCTAGGAAGCAGCCCTATTCTCGATGATAAGTTTTTCCTATATGTATTTTAGATTGCAGTTAACAACCCATCAGTTTTCTAGTTTTCAGACATTCTCCGAATTGTCCTGGACATTTCAGGCAGTCTTTTTTATTGCAAGAACTATTACAGATTTATTCATCTTTTGGATAGTTGTCTCGTCATTTTGGTGGTAGTGGTGGAGTAGGTAGGGGGATGGATGTACTCACTTCCTCATTTCCAAACAAAGGCATGGCAGTCTAAATTTATTCAATTCCTGAAATACTCATCCATTTTCTCCAAAAGACATTTTGGCCCATAGAATATAGAATTAATAAAAATATTTCCAGGAAGCCCATTTCTGACATTACTTCTAGGAGACAAGTAGAAAATTGTAGAAACCCTGCCAAAACCAGCTCATAAGCTCTTGGAGTACATACTCCAGTTGATTATAACTACCTCTACTGGATATAATGTCTAATTTTCAGAGTGTACTTTGGAATACAGAAATTTTATCATTCTACTTCTGAGTGAAGGGAAGCTAAATGTAGTATTTGGTTTAAAACACGATTGCATTTGGCAGCAGACATATAGTTAAATATCATTTTTTAAAATATCTGGCCATTTTACAAATGGCATTATTAGTCTTTCTTAATTCAGGCAGCACTTGTAGAACTATGATTCATTCATTCCTTATATAAGGAAAAAAAAATTCGGTAAATGAAAAGTCTGAACATCAACAACAATAAAAAACCAGAATGTGTCATTAAAATCCACACTGACTTTGACTTATTATTACTGGAACTTTCACCACAATCTGTGGCACATTTGTAATAAATTACATTTTCCTCAGCATGTCAAATACTTCAATTTAGTTTTGGCATTTAATCTACTGGAAAAGCCATTTACTTCTATTTCTATGTGTGCCCCTGAAGCCATAGACATCATCCTTTCAGTAACGTTCCTTTGAATCCAAATTTAAGATATAGTTAAGCATATTTAGATCACTTCATTTGAAATGTTCTTAGAAGTTGTGCTAGGAATTATATTCAAAGTTTATGGAGGGAAACCTTGGATGATAGTCGGGGATGGTAGCAGGTAACATAGATCTCTTTTTACCTGCATTAAGGATGCTGAGGAAATTTTTCACAAGTAGTCTTACTCAATGTTGACTGTACAAATTGGCCAAAGGAAGCTGTCACCCGAATTAATAGCTGAAATTTTGTTAAATGGGGAGCACATTGTTGTTGCTGCCTATTGCCGGAATGCAGCTACTTTGACACTCAGGATTCTTTTTTTTTTTTTTTTGCCAGATCCCAAATTGTAAGAGATGCCACAAGTTAGGTCTTTCTATTGTTTTGCCTGTGTGGACCACAGATGATCTAGCCAACTAGAAATGAGAATGAATTGTCTGCTCTATTAATGGTCTCCGTTGGTTCAATGTCAATGACATTTAGGTTCAGGCACATTTGTCTCTTTTGTCCTCTGATCTCGCCATTTCTGGTGTTCAAAAGAGTAAAGCTTCAGCGTGAATAAAAACAGTGAGTCAAAACAGAAAGCGACCGCTGCAATAATCTTAATAACAAAAAATAATAACACTGTCTCTTTACACTTCATCTGTTTGCTCTGCTCTTTAAAATATGAACTTCTTACGGCTTCATTTCCCCAAATGTCACTCTTTAATCTTTTTTTATTCCTCATGTTAAAATAATATAATACCCAATATAGCAATCTTCATCACAGGATTTTTTTTATTATTATATTTTGCGGCCCTGTCAAAACCATTTCTTTAGTTTCTTTTCTCAGACTGATGGTGAGGCATTTTCTCTGCAGCAAAAAGATGGGTAGTTTAAAAACCTACACATAGAGTTAATTTCTATAACCATGGACCACATTTTGAATGGAGCTTCCTTAATATTCTATGATGATGTTTATGTTCTGTATGCATATTTCCTTTGCCTATTCTTGTGTATCACTCCCCTAGGCTTAGAATTACATTTTATTTTACCTAAGCCCATATGCTATTTTGTGCAGATGTTCACACCTACTCATTATTTTCTCCATAAGTATTAATTCTTTATATCTGCACAGAAAGAACATGGGGGAATTGGAGAGAATTATTTCTTCCACTAATGGATTGCCTGCTTTTATGGGCATAAAATATTTGGGTAACCAAACAATTAGTTAGAACTAAAATCCCTTTTTGCCTTAATTTTAGTACTATAAATAGAATATCTGCCAGAATTCTGTTGGAAACACTTTTATCTTAAAGAATAAATACTGAGAAAGATGACTAGAAAAAACACAAATTTAATACTAATGTTAATAATGGCAATAAACATATTCATTGAAACTTGGGTAAGATAGGTGCTGCTTTTTATAGCAACCTTTGATTAATCATTATTTTTTTTTCCTTTCCCACTGGAAAAGAAGAGGAGCAAGAGTGTAGAATACATTTTTTCCCCTAATGAGCCAATCTGAGAAAACAAATCTAAGAAAGCAAAATTATATGATTTCTTAAATCTTTGCAATCCAGAACTAAAAGAATGTCTACAACCATCCTACTGTGCCTACAGATTATTTGCTCCAACTCATCTGGGAGCCGGAGACAATTAGCAGTAATGCATATCTAGCGCTGCTTATATGGTATAGATATGTTTATTTACTTATAGATTGGCTGATCAAAGCCTTGTTCCAGAAAGATTTTTAAGAATTTAAAAAGGCACAAAAGATGCAATTATACAGTATAAATTAGGAGCAAAAGAACAAAGAAGAAAAAGACTTGAAACTTAAAATAGATTCATATATGAAGTTAAAAATTCATGACAGAATCAACCATGTAGTTGATATTGGTAGGTATGTAGCAATTTCTGAGGATGATTAGTAGAGTTTTCTGGGGAAAAAAAAAAAAGAAATCTATTCTTTTCCCATACTGAAGTCGTGATGTCAAGAAACATTATCTGTTTGTAACTTAGAAATGTTGAATTCAAGTTTCAGTGTAACCACCCAAGGAAATAGAGAAAGTTACAAAGAAATTGGGAAAGCACAGAATTCTTTGTGTCTTTTAAAAAGGCTTATTCTTTTAAATCCTGAAATATATATTTTAATCCACTTGAGCAAATATTTTTAAGCATGCCAACGCAAAGGATTATAATAAATATGATTGTGTGTATGTGTGTCTGTATTTGGGGGGATGTACAAAAAGTAAGAAACCCCCAAGGAATAATCAAGTAAAGTTCAAGAAGGATATACTCCAAAATATTAACAGGTTTTCTCTTTGGGATATGCAATGACAGGTGGTGACTTTTAACTTTCTTTTTTTATAACTATTATGATTTTCTACAATGAAGATGCATTTATTTGTAACAAAAGATATGCAACAAATGTTTTTTCAAAATTAATGAAAAGTAAATAGCATGATCACAGTTTTGGCTTCAAGAAGATTAAGAATACATAATAGAGGTGAACCATGAGAGACTTGGGCTCTAAAAACCATCTGAGGGGTTTGAATTGGCAGGTGGGTGGGAGGTTGGGGTACCAGGTGGTGGGTATTATAGAGGGCACGGATTGCATGGAGCACTGAGTGTGGTGAAAAAATAAATTTAAAAAAAAGAAAAATAAACATAATAGACACAAATATATACACAAACACAAAATTATAAAAGAAGAAACACAGGATAGCATATACAAATAATACAAAATTTGCATATAATCTTATCATATTTTATCTTTAGGTCAACTCCGTTTGTTGAATATCAGTAGGCTTATTATTCTCACTTTATACTCAGATGTGTCCAACTACCTACTCAACTTTCCAACTTGGATGCCTCAGGCTTCAAGTATGTTTACTGAACCCCTAACACTTGCCTTCCTTCCCAAACTGTTTTACCCAATCTTCACCATCTAAATGGATGGTGACTCCATTGTGCCATTTTGGCAAATATTATGGAGTCATTCTTGACTTCTCTCTTTATTTTATTTACATTGTTACATTCAATCCACAAGGAAATCTCATTGGTTCTACCTTGAAAATATATCCGGATTTGGATCACTTTTTCACTACTTCCATTGTTATCACTTTCCCATAAGCCACTATCATCTCTGGCCAGAGTCATATAATATAATCCTTAAAGGTCCCCTTATTCAGATTTTGCTTGCCACAGTATAATCTCAACAGAGCAGACTGAGTGATCCTTTTAAATCTGATCCAAGTCAGATCATATCACTCCTCTACTTCAATGTGCCAAAAACCTCCAGGGGCTCCCATTTCATTCAGAGGGAAGAACAATGTCCTACAATGAACTACAAAACTCTTCAAGTTCTATTCTCTGCCCTCATTATTTCTCTGACCCTATCCTCTCCTCCTCTCTTCCTTACTCATTCCATCCTAGCCACACCTGACTCTTTATATTGAATGCCATAAGCCTCAGGGCCTTTGCTCTGGTTGCTTATTTTGCCGGGATTGTATTTTACCAGAAAGATTTGTGGTGAATTCTTTTACTTCCTTCAAGACTTTGCTTAAATATCATCTTTGTAATAATAATAATCCCAGTTAAATCTCATCCTGTTTGCCTTCCCTATCTTCTTTATTCAGTTCTATCTTTTAAAAATCATATTCATCAACTTGTAACATGCTACACAATTTACTTATTTACTTTGTATATTTTTAAATGCCTATGTATATGTCTTCTCCCCTTAAAAGGTAAGGGATTTGTTTTGCTTACAAGTACATTACAAGCACAGAGATGGTTCTTAATAAATAGTTATTGAATTTTATTATATAAACTAAGACTTTTATTTTTAAAAAATTTTTTTAAAGGTTTTGTTTATTTGACAGACAGAGATCACAAGTAGGCTGAGAGGCATGCGGGGGATGGGGGGAAGCAGGCTCCCTGCCGAGCAGAGAGCCCGATGTGGGGCTTGATCCCAGGACCCTGAGATCATGACCTGAGCTGAAGGCAGAGTCTTTAACCCACTAAGCCACCCAGGCACCCCTAAACTGAGATTTTTAAAGATTACATTCTTTTTCCCGTTCACGAGACAAAGTTGAATACATCATCTTGTTCTAAGTCCCTGCAACTTGTTAACTATTCTATGGGACTGTGGTTAGTGCCTTAAGAAGGGTACAAATCATGGAGAGGAAATTATGTTCAGTAGGATAAAGTCCAGAAATGCTCCATGAAGCATTTCATGACTGATCTTGCAGGATGGGCTGGATTCTAAGCTAAAGTGAGCAAAAAGGACATTCTAAGAAGAAGGACAAGAATGAGTAGAAACATAAATGGAGCTTCTCAGGAGATGTGGCTGAGGACTGGCTCATAGTCTAGATTGACCGTGAAGGACTTGGAAGAGTAATGGGAAATAAGGACACAAATGATCAGCTAAGACTTACTCCGGGGAGCCTTGAATGCTAGGGTGAAAACTTAGTATTTAATTTAGTAGTCACTGGGAAGACATTTGACATTTTCCAGCAAGGGGATGACATGATTAAAGATAGACCCTAGGAAGATTAATATGTCAGTCGAGATTAGAATGCATTAGGGCTTGGAAAGGGTAGGTGAGGAGACAGTTAGAAAGATATTATAGTTGTCCAAGTAAGGAGTAATGAGGGCATCTGTGAGGACCATGTAAGTGGGAGTGGAAAGAAGGGAAGTGATAAAGAAGACATTGTGAAGGCGGCAGAAGCAGAATGAATACAAATTGGCAAGTAATATAAGGGGTACTAGACAAGTAGTCAAACATGGTGACAAAGGTTTTGAGCTAGAGTGACTGAGCAAACTGAATCAGAAGAAGCTAATTTGGGAAGATCTGATGTGTTCCTTTTCTAGATGTTCAGCTCCTAAAAAGCTCCGATTGGCAGGAAAGTAGCCCTATGTTTGACCTGGGAGGGTAGCAATCCAGGGATCCTTCTGTCCTCTTACTGACCTCTAGAGTGTCCCCTATGAATAGCAGAATGTCTCTTTCATGATTGTTTCCAAGCCCTGGGGCTCACTGGCTCCCCAAGGTGCAAATTTCACTTTCTGACACAGAGGGATCTCTTTCTCGGGGTTGTCTTTGGTTTAGGCTCTTTTCCCTACATCAAATGCTGCTGAACATATCAACTCCACACTCTTTTCCAAACCTTGTTTGTTCTTCAGGAATACAAGCTCCACCATAGTTGCCTCTTTCCCTGCCACTGCCTTTTATTACCTGGTTCCACCTCAACTAGGTCAGGACAATGCTACGAAAGTGCCTTAATCGCCACGATGATGGGAACTGAATTAATCCATAGCAGATGAACGAGGATAATGAAATCATTTTCTTTTCTCTCAATGGTCTGTGCAGCATCATCTCTTCTGATACACTTCAGCGTCTGACCTTTTAAACTGACAGGATGTTCACTGCTGAGGCTTTTTAAAGACATCTATCTCTCCACAGAAAAATGGAAGCCAGACATCCAAGACCGACTTATATTTGTCTGTGAATCAAGCTGTCATTTTTGTTCTGCCAGAGTCTGTTATCACGTCTGGACAAGTAATTATTCTCTAGGTTAGGTTCTTACAACCTTGAATTTTTAGGAAAGTCCTTGAGACTGAAAGCAGTCACTTTCGTGCAGCTACAGTTCATGCATATTAGTGAGTTATGCGGTGACTTGGCAGCTATTACTGCTATTAAGCATTTAGTCTATTAAGCACACAATTCTTTTAACTTCACAAGAGCTTCTAGCCTCCATCTGTTTCTCCTATTTATTAGGTTCCCTATATAGTTCTTCCACTGCATGTAGGCAACTGGCAGCCCATTCCTTGTAGAGCAGGTGGAAGCCAGGACGGTGAAGGACACAGTGGGGCGAGAACGATCCACAGGCTTCTTTAGGGTCCCTGTATATTCTGGATGGAATCACGAAGTAGGAAAGAACAGCTTCCAGCACAGGACCTGCTTTTATGGAACACAAGGGAGCCTGTTACACATCGCTGAAGGAAGCATGGCCACGGCACAGTGAGGTGGCACTGGCAGAGGAGAGAAGGTCCTGGGCTCTTTTGCAGATGTCAGAAACACACTTTAATGCCTGGAATGTGCAATCCAATTCAAAATTATGTAGCTCAGCTAGGTCACTAAGCATTCCAAATCAACTCAGAATTCGAAGGTTTTCAATGAAAACCTTGGGTCATATTTCAGGGGGAGAAAATCCTCAGTGAGAGATTAAATAATTATATAAAGAGACCAGTCCCTCCTACAGAATTCTCTCTAAGACAGAGAATTGCTAGAATGAAATTCTCATTACCTACCACTTTTTGGAAGAGGAACCATTTACGAACAGTTGGACAGTGGGTCAGTTACAGATATACACTGTGAATTTAAGTTTGGTAGTTTGACGAAGATCTTTCGACTGTATTTTGAAAAGGTCTTTTTCCTTTGTCATGCTCATTTATCTTTAGAAAGTCACATTTGTGGGCAGAAACTCAACTCGACCTGTTCCTGCTCCCCAACCCCAATCACCTTGCTTCTGAGGCTGTCAGGATAAGTAGAATCTGGCACATTGTCCAGAGTTTTAATCTTTAAATAGCATTAATGATATAAAATCATAGCTCAGCACCTAAAATAAAGATTGTAGAGGACAGGAGGATTGAGTAAGATCAGGAGCTCAGTCTATATTGCAGATTGATGGAGAGAAAAAAGGAAAGCTTGCTTTCCAACCTTCAAAGAATGACAGGACAGGCACAGGAGCATAGATTCTAATGCACATCTTCATTTCCAAATGATAATGTGACCCTGGCCACTCTCCTTCTCTTCATATTACAGGATGAATGACAGTCATTTCCTCTGCTGTCATTTATGCATGAATGGTCCAGAGAATCTTGGTATTATTAGGTAAAACAGTAGTAAAACAAAGTATGCCTAGCACTAGTTTTTCCCCTACAAATATCAGAAAGATGCTATAGTTGAGGAAATCAAATTGCTCCTGAGAATTCTACTTCCTTACCTAAAAGCTAATTCTCTTGTAGGCCCTGATATTAGATATCTATTTTTTATGGGGGTATCCTTAGCTGGATACTTTGAACAAAACAAAGTAGTATGAAGTTCCCAATGCATTAAAAATTAGCATGAGGGGCGCCTGGGTGGCTCAGTGGGTAAAAGCCTCTGCCTTCGGCTCAGGACATGATCCCAGGGTCCTGGGATAGAGCCCTGCATCGGGCTCTCTGCTCAGTAGGGAGCCTGTTTCCTCCCCGCCCCCTCTCTCTCTCTGCCTGCTTCTCTGCCTACTTGTGATCTGTGTCTGTCAAATAAATAAATAAATAAATAAATCTTTAAAAAAAATTAGCATGAAACATGATGACCATTACAGTGTCCTTACATATACACCTACTTGATGCAACCACTGAATGATATCATTGGGACACAGGTACACGCTTATCAACAGCTCCTGGTCCCCAAGGAGGCATCACTTGTGCATCTCTGCTCTGACTCCAACCTCTTTCATTTAAGATAACAGCAAGAACCACTGCCCCCCTCAGTAGTTTTATACTGAGTCCTTGAACTTCTAGAAAAGTGACTGTCAAGGCTTTGCCATTTGTTGGCAGACCAACCGCTGAGTTTGCACTGTTGAGGGACCCTCATTATTTCTCACGAGTAATTATTGTCTGACCAATACATCCAACAGAAACAACCAGGAAATTCCAAGAGCAAACCTTTTTCTGTTCCATGTGATCTGAACGATTTGAGAGCTGCAACAATACGAGAAAAGAGATGGTTTTCAGTTGCTTTTTAGGTTTAAATTGTATAACACCAAAAAAAAAAAAAAAAAGTTTCTTCTTAATCTTCCTATTTTGTAAGCCCATAGCTGAAGTTTTCTAAATATTGGACTCCCAAGGCCTTAATTATTCAGAAAGAAAATTCAATTTCTTTAGGAAATTGTCTCCCTCTTGCTTGTAGGAACCTGAGCCTTGCCAAACAGAAACAATAAATAGGAAATAGTGTGTCTTTTGAAGCAATTGGAAAAGCCAGAATGCCATCTTTCAACTTGCAATGTACATTACCAAATGGGGACTATTTTCTATAAAACATTAAAGGATCTTTTTCCATGTGTTACTTGGCTTAGTGCTTGGGGGGAAAAAAAAAAGAATCATTGTACTTAGAAAAAAAAAAGTGCATTAATTGAACTCCACAGCATGTCTAATCCAATCCTCAGGAAAATGCTCTATCTTTGCAACATGGGCTGGGGAGTGCCACAGTAACATATAAGGTGGGTGTAAACAAATGAGCATGCACCTTGAGATACCATCTATTGTTTGGCACCACAGCAATAACGAAATGGTGAAATAAGCTTCAGGACAGATCCTCTAATAGGCAACTTCAAAAAAATATTTTTTCAGTTAAAGCTGTTTTCAGAAAACTGGAGGCACAGAGTAAATGTTATTTCAAGGTTGATATGCTTGAGTTCTACTCTCAGTTTCGGCACCGTTTTCTTTCTTTTAAAAATTCTTTCCCCGAAATATGGAAATGTCTAGAATGCAATTGTCTCAGGACACAGGCAAACCTGACACATCCACTCTGTTTCGTGAAGTCTAAGGCAGGTACCCTGTGCCTGTAGTGGGATATCCTCGAAAGAGGTTTCTCTGAGCTGCCTAGATTCAAAGAACTTATTTTATCATATATCACTGAGTTTTGCCTAAAGCTGTCTACTCCAGTGGCTGTTACCTAAGCCTATTGTGTAACCACCGCCCTTGGTTTGCGGAAGGACATGTCTGTCTTTGCTCTTGATCATACCATCTGCCACAGAAGGAAAATTTCCAGGCCAGTAATTACATTTTGCAACATCCACATTTTTACCATTCCCATTATGGAGCAGGCAGAGAGCTATTGTTATCCCATAGGGATGACTGTTTACAAATCTGTCCCGTCCGTTGAAGATGGTTCTCTTGGCAGGTGGTGGCTGCGGAGAGAGGATGACATTTGGGATTTCCCTATTTTCCTAGGCAGCGGCTGGTTCAGAAGGGCCAGGGAAGTTCTAGGCTTTGAAGCGTGGTGGCTGATTCTACCATAGTAGACAACCCAGCAGTGCCCGGCAAGCAACCGGTACAGAAACGCCCTTCTGCTCTTTTCCAGCAGGGGCCGCTGTGCTGAAGGGCTGACTCCTGAGGGGAGCTAAAGGCATTCCCGGATAGTGCTGCTCTGAAAGCAGAAATCCTCCAGCATGCCACCCCTGTGATCTAAAACCTAGCTCCAGATAAATAGCTCCACTCCAATCAAGTCAGAGGAAGTCCGTCAACAACTCTCTTTCCATGACACGACACTGGGGGATTTTATAGTAAGTCATAATTCAGTCCTTCATTAGAGGAAGAAAAAATGTAAATTAAAAATACCTCAGCCAAGCCATTCCCAGCAGCAATAACAGAAATCTCTGCTGGCTAAACAAGAGGCCGCCAGACTGCTATCAGAACCTCTCTGTTTGCTATCATTTTAGACTGCAATTAATTTAAAATTTTTACTTCCAAAGTAAAGTGAGGGAATACAATAATCCCAATTTACTTTTTTAAATAAAAAGCTTAAGTGGAAAGGGTCCGTGGGGAAAGCTCAACCCAGGCCAAGGTAATTCTCATCATGAGGAGAACCTCCTGTTTAAAATGCAGAGTCACAGGACAGCCTGGCCTTTCTTCCCATAATGCTTCCTCGGGGCTTAAGAGAATTCTTTTATCTCTCCCCCCCCCCCTTTTCCTTTTTGGTTTTTAAAAAAAGTAAAGTTGGACTTGCAAACACTAGCGGTAATTGCCTTAAAAAAGCAATTCTAAAGAATTGGGAGGCCCTGCTGAAAGAATGTTCTCTAAAAGCTATAGCGAGCAAAGGGATTAAGAAGCAGGTCATAAAGCAAATGTATCCAACATATAAAGCATCCGGAAAGGATCTGAATTTCCTTCCATAAGCAATAGGCCAGATCAGTTGCAGAGGGGACAGGATTGGGGAATTCAGCATGCCCAGAAATGGGGGCAGCGGCTGAAGCATGTGGTCTTAGGAGCCTTGTTCAAAAAGGTGGTTTGGGTAAGAAAGAATGGACCCCTGGGTTACAGAGGGCATCCCAAAAGGTACTGAATTAACGTGGGGCTCTACCCTCTGGGATAACTCAAGAGAGCAAAACAGGGTCCTTGTCCGTAGCCCCAGGACTAGAATTAGAGTAGCAGGCAAGTTCTTCAGGGCCATTTCTGGGCACAGTGGGATGATGGATGGACAGAGCTAATAAAAGTCGGTGCAAGATGGAGGCATTGTCAGAGGAACAATTTCTCCAGTGATATCCTAATGCCCAAACCAAATGGATAGAAGACTTCTTTGAATGTTTTGGGGATGATGACAGTCACATCTCTTGTTTCTATGACGACACAGATTTCTGTTTCTCTTCCCATCCATCCCTCTACCACTTCGTCTCTTTTACTTTCTCTCGATGTACCCCCTTGACTCAGTGCTCCCAAGGGATCCTCTGTGGCCCTTTTTCCGTCACACATGTTCCACTCCTCTATAAGTTTGCCAGCAAATAATAAATACTCCAACATCAAATCCCATCCCCCCACAACTTCCCAAAACCCTGCAGTTACGTAACCAAGTGCCTGCCAGAAATCTTCACTTGCATTTCCTAAAGGCACTTGAAATTAAAGATCATCATGTCTAAAATTAAACTTGGACTCTTCAGCCCTACCGCTATTCTTCCACGACAAATTTACCTTTCTCCTCTATTGTTCTTCTCTGTACTCACATTGCCATCTGCTATGGTATAAACTGTTTCCTCCAAAATTCAGACGGTGAAGCTCTGATCCCCCCAAGCAGTGGTGGACGGAGATGGGGCCATTGGGTGGTACTTTGGCTTAGGTGAGGTCAAGAGCACTGACTCCCATAATGGGATTAGTGCCTTTCAAAGAAGAGAATCCAGGGAGCTGCCTTCTCTCTCCCCCTGTACAAAACAAAGTTACATTTTTCTTACCATGTGGGCATAGTAAGATGGTGACCACCAGCAAACCAACAGAAGAAACATCACAAGAGACCCTTCCTCGAAGATCCTTTATGTTCGATTTCTCAGCTTCTGAAACTGTGAGAAATAAAGGTCTGTTGCTTACATCTTCCCATCGGTGTATGCTGTTACAGCAGCCTGAGCTAAGACCCTCTTTATCCAGTCATCCGAGACAGAGACCAAACGATAATTCCAGTCCCTTTCTTCTCACTTGCCTTCCATATCTAATCACCTTTGATATTCTCATCCACTGTATTTTTCTCTGACTTTCAAATTCATCCTTTGTTTCTCTAATCCTACTGACTTTCCTCTAATGCCGGCTGCACTATATCTTATCTGGACTATTTTAATAGTCTCACTTAGGGTCTCTGTGCTTTTAGACTGTCCACCTCAATACTCCCATCTCCATACCTCTCAGTTTTCTAGAGTGGTACCATAGGGACCCTTCCAAAATGAATCCTTTTAGATTGTCCACCTCAATACTCCCATCTCCACACCTCTCAGTTCTCTAGAGTGGTACTATAGGGATCCTTCCAAAATACATATTTGACCATGCCATGTACCTGTAGAAAACTCTAATGCTTACCAATAGCTTTAGGGTAAAATCTAAGCAATTCAGTTTCTTTCTTTTCTTTTCTTTTCTTTTTTTTTTTTTTTTGTCTTCCAAACCATTCTGCTTGTCATGAATTTACAAGTACTTCCATGGCATGAATATATAGACTCCCTCTCTAGAATGGGTGATTAACATTTGCAGTGTGGTTTAACTGGTTTGTTTCAATGAGTTGTGAGTTATGTTAAAAGTCACCTGCCTACAGCAAATGATGTATACCAAGTTTTCTCTCTCTCTTTTTTAAAAGATTTTATTTATTTATTTGACAGAGAGAGATACAGTGAGAGAAGGGGCACAGCAGGGGGAGTGGGAGAGGGAGAAGCAAGCTTCCCACTGAGCAGGGAACCCAATGCAGGCCTTGATCCCAGGAACCTGGGATCATGACCTGAGCAGAAGGCAGATGCATTAACAACTGAGCCACCCAGGCACCCTGATATATTCCAAGTCTTCAAATGATTTTCTTTCTCTAAAAGAGTAAAGAGAGTAGATACAACATGTATCTCAGTAGAGAATGTATTAATAATCGTTACTTTAGGATACATTATATATTGTTGCTGCTTTTTATGTGCTTGACTTTTGTTTTTTGTTTTTTGAGGGTTTTTTTTTTTTTTGAAATACAGTTGACATACAATATTACATTGGTTTCAGGTGTACAGCATAGAGATTGGATAACTCTATAGGTTATGCTAAGCTCGCCACAGTGTAACTATCCTCTGTCATATGTCCAACGCTATTACATTACCATTGACTATATTCCCTAGACTCTATCTTTCATCCCCAGGACTTTTTCATTCCATAACTAGAAGCTTATACCTGCCACTCTCCCAGTGTGTTTTATTTTAAAAGACTTAATTGTCTCATCACCACTTTTCAATTTCATCTCCCACTATATTCCCCTAACGCATCATACTTTTTAATATCTTGCTGGCTACTTGTGTTTCTTCCTTCACTTAAAATACTATCCTCCCCAAAATTATCCTGACAAATTAATGTCAATATTTCAAAAGGCAGCTCAAATGTCAACTTCTCTGTAAAGCATTTTTCTAACACCTGTTACTATACTGTTCCATGTTTATAAGACATCTTTTATTTTGAATCAGTATTCCACTACATTTAATTATTTTGAATGCAGTTTTAATAGATGCTGCCCACGAGTTCTGATATGTAATTCTTGTTAATTTTATTATGGTTTCCTCTTGAACTCATTGCTTTCTACAAGAATACTTCTAATTTCTAGACAGAAAAAAGATTCCCCCTTTTAGTTATTGATTTCTAATTTAATTGCATTGTAATTAATACATTCTATATGTTATTGATTACTTAAATATGCTAGGACTTCTTTGATTTATCACTTGGTACTATTTGTAAATACTTTATGCAAGCTTCAAAACACTGTATGTTCTTTATTACTTGAGTATATAAGTAACTATTAATTTAAGTTCATGAATTTTTTTATATGTATGATCAATAGGTTTCTGATAGAAATGTGTTCAAATCTCCTTTTTGTTTCCATGAGTTGGTTTTATATATTTTGACCCTGTGATATTAGATGCATAAAAATTTGTGCTATTGATATCCTGGGATATACTTGAATTGTTTATTTTATTGGGCAATGTCTTATCTTTTTTATTAAATTTTTTTTACTTTGGTGTATTTTGTAGTAATAGCTTGTATATTTTGGGTGGAGGAAAAAAGATATATATGTGTGTGCTTTTTCAAAACTGTATGTGTGTTGTGTGTGTTTTGGCTATTTTTTTTTTTCTGGTTAGTATTTTACAGTATATATTACCTCTTAATTTTCAAACTTTTTGTGCATTATAAAAAAATTATGGGAAGCAAATACCTAATAATATATTATGCCTTTGAATAGGTGAATTTTATCCACTTACATTTATTTTTATTATACCGTGATTTACTGTTAGGTGTTTACTATTTTTCAAAACTGGCTTGTACCAGCACAGAAGAATTGACTTCACATCTCTGTGCAGCTGTTCTTTCAGAAGCATCACAGTAGTAGCTTAAAATCAGTCTTGGTAGGGTTATTTACACCACAGAAATTGGCAAATTCTACAAATCAGAGCTTTATTTTTTTAAGATGAAAATCACTGTTAAACATTTTCTAGCACACTATTGAATGTATTTGCTATGGACATCATTATATGTTGTGTTCTTTTTATACCAATCTTCTTTTCCTGTTCACTTTTACTCTCACCTTCCATTCTATTGAGAAAGTTTCAATATTTCCTTTGAAGTCATTTTGTTTTGTTTCTCTGGATTGAAGGGTTTTTTAAGTTCATATTTTTTAGGGATCTATTTATTTTAGAGAGAGAGAGAGTGTGTGTGTGTGTGTGTGTGTGTGAGTGGAGAGAGGGGCAAAGGAAGAGGGAAAGAGAGAATCCTCAAGCAGACTCTCTGCTGAGTATGGATCCCAACTTGGGGCTCAATCAATCCCAGGACCCTGAGAATATGATCTGAGCTGAAATCAAGAGTTGTCTGCTTAACCAACTGAGCCATCCAGGTTCACCTTGAGTTCATTTTTAGGAGAGGTTTTTAATCATCTGTGTGTGTTATTGTTATTGTTATTTTGATATTTGGTTTTAGATCTCTTTTACATTTCCTTTTTCATGCCTGTTCACATCCAGATATCCTGTGGTTGCCTCCAACCTGACCTGGCATTCCTATAGTTCATATCCAGGTCTCAAAGCGGTTTTTCAGAGTTCCTTCCCTGTAATGATATTTAGGTTATCACAGGTGAGATTATTTGCTCATTATTTCATTTGGTGGAGAAAATATTTTTTAAATATTTTTTTTTTCTGACCAAAAACTAATATATGTTTATCACCAGAATTTAGGAATATATTAAGAAGAAACAAAAAACTCAAGTCTCACCATGTAGATATAACTATTTCTAACTATATTTTAATAAGTTTGCGATCATAGCCTACCATTTATAAAAGTTTGTATTTGATGTTTCAACTTATGTTACTCTGCAGGCACTATTTGAGACATATAATCTTTCTTTAAAAAATAATTTTAAGTTATGTATAACATTACAAGGTAAAGATCCCATAATTTAAAGAGCTATTTGATTATTGTTGGGTATTCAGGTCACTTCATTTTTTGTTTGGCTATTAAAAAATATTCTAACAGCATTATCAACAATACCCAAGCTATGGAGAGAGACCAAATGTCCATTGACTGATGTATGGATAAAGAAGATGTGAAATATAAATAAATAAATAAATAAATAAATAAATAAATAAATATATATATATATAAATATAAATATATATATATATATATTTATATATTTGAAATACACACACACACACACAGGAATATTACTCAGTCATTCAAAAAAAGAAATAAGTCAGTCAGAGAAAGACAAATACCATGTGATTTCACTCATATGTAGAATCTAAGAAAGAAAACAAATGAACATATGGCAAGGGGGGAAAGAAAAAAAGGAGAGAGGGAAACAAGTCCTAAGAGACTCTTAACAACAGAGAACAAAGAGGGTTGATGGAAGGTTGAGAGGGATGGGCTAGATGGCTGATAAGCACTAGGTGTTGTATGTAATTGATGAATCACTGAATTCTACTCCATAAACCAATATTGTACTATATGCTAACTAATTAAAATTAAAAAAAGGATTGTCCCTTACAGTACATACTTATATATCATATATCCTTAAAAATTATTTTTTAGGTGAAATAACTATTTCAAAGATATGAACTGTTTTTTAAAGATTTATTTATTTATTTATTTATTTGAGAGAGAATCACTGAATTCTCCTCCATAAACCAATATTGTACTATATGCTAACTAATTAAAATTAAAAAAAGGATTGTCCCTTACAGTACATACTTATATATTATATATCCTTAAAAATTATTTTTTAGGTGAAATAACTATTTCAAAGATATGAACTGTTTTTTAAAGATTTATTTATTTATTTATTTGAGAGAGAATCACTGAATTCTCCTCCATAAACCAATATTGTACTATATGCTAACTAATCAAAATTAAAAAAAGGATTGTCCCTTACAGTACATACTTATATATTATATATCCTTAAAAATTATTTTTTAGGTGAAATAACTATTTCAAAGATATGAACTGTTTTTTAAAGATTTATTTATTTATTTATTTATTTGAGAGACAATCACTGAATTCTCCTCCATAAACCAATATTGTACTATGCTAACTAATTAAAATTTAAAAAAGGATTGTCCCTTACAGTACATACTTATATATTATATATCCTTAAAAATTATTTTTTAGGTGAAATAACTATTTCAAAGATATGAACTGTTTTTTAAAGATTTATTTATTTATTTATTTATTTGAGAGACAATCACTGAATTCTCCTCCATAAACCAATATTGTACTATATGCTAACTAATTAAAATAAAAAAAAGGATTGTCCCTTACAGTACATACTTATATATCATATATCCTTAAAAATTATTTTTTAGGTGAAATAACTATTTCAAAGATATGAACTTTTTTAAAAAGATTTATTTATTTATTTATTTATTTGAGAGAGAGAAAACGAGCACATGAGCAGGGGGAGGTGCAAAAGGAAAGGGAGAGGGAAATTCAAGCAGGGTCCATGCTAAGCATGGAGCCCCATGTGGGGATCATTCTTAACACCCTGAGATCAAAACCTGAACCAGAAGCTTAACTGACTGCACCACCCAGGTGCCCCAAAGATGTGAACTTTTAAAAATCATCTTTATCATATTGTCACATTTCCCCATAGAAAGATTATATTAATCTAGATTCTAATCAATACTATAGGCAAATGCCAGGGCCAATGTATTTTATATCTTATCCCCAGTCCTACTGAATTCAATGTTGTTTATCCTCTTCTATTTTTCTTACCGTGTGGATTAGAAGATGCAATGAAAAGAAATCAAATTGTTCAGGAAACATTGAAATACTGATGTGATTAGATGGATATTCTTTGGATTTTATCTTAAAGAAAATTAATTCTTCTAACCCTGTCACTTTCTGTGTTCTCTTAAAAAATGTGGAGAAGCACATTAGATGCCATTAGATGAGAGCTGAATGTATACAATTTCCTAAGAGAAAGAACACTTGATAATACAACTAATTTATAGCCCCATCCCCTCATCCTTGCCAGGGGCTACACAGACCACTATTGAAACCAAGCATTTCCTAGACCTGGGGACATGTCAATATACTATGTCAAATACTGTAGTAGATATTTTTATTTCTAAACAGTAATGGAGGGGCACCTGGGTGGCTCAGTCATTAAGTGTCTGACTTCGGCTAAGGTCATGATCCCAGGGTCCTGGGATGGAGCCCCACATCAGGCTCCCTCCTCAGCGGGAGCCTGCTTCCTCCTCTCCCCCTGCCCCCTGCCTGTGTTGTGTCTCTCTCTGTCAAATAAATAATAAATTAAAAAAAAATAAGCAGTAATGGATAGAGTTAATGATACAAGTAACATTACTACTTGATTTTGATCAAGAATTTTAACAAACATGAGACATTCTTCCTTTTCCTTACAAGTATTATTTTTTTTCTATTGATAAGGAAAAATCTTGAATAATTGTCTAGTGCAGTTCCCCATACTACACTGTAAGGTTAGTCTTCCATTTTCTGTTCTCAGTATAAATAGCAATCTTATTTCATTTCATTATCTTTTAAACCATTTTAAGATGATCTGTGTGTAGTTACTGGATGAACCATTTGGATTAACCCAATTCAGTAACACAACTGATTCAGCTTAACTGTACTTTATAGAATGGACATAGTCAGTCAGTTGTTTTAGAATAGTGCAAAGACAATTATTAGTTCACCTTAGCTATTTAATTTCCAGATTGAATGACAAAAGTTATGGGACACTTGGCTGGCTCAGTTGGGAAAGCACGTGACTCTTGATCTTCTGGTCATAAGTGTGAGCCCAATGTTGGGTGTAGGGATTACTAAAAATAGACTTAAAAAAATAAAACCAAAAACTAAAATTTACAGATTACTCTGTTTCTTTAAAATCTGATTAACAAACTATATCTTCTCCTGTTTCTCTTTTGAATTATTTAAAAATCCTCACTGAAAATGTTTAGCAATAAAAATTAAACTTGGCCACTACATTCAAGGAGTATTTGACTAGCTCTAAATATAATGGAATTACCACTTTCTAGATATACATGCAATTAGTAAAAGGAAAAAATTTTTAAAAATTTGCATTTTTCAGAAATTTGGACCGTTAATTAAAAAAAAAAGCCATACCATAGACTTCTGTAATCAATTTCCTACTATGCTAAAGATAAAAAACAAGATTAAGTTTAAAAAGTATGCTCTAGTGATTCATTATTAAGAATGAAATAGATATAATACATACATACAGACTTCTACAACCTATTTAATACTTACAGAACACTTATAGAAATGAAAGTTGTTCGTTCATGAGTCAGGGGCCTATCTACTTTACCTAGTTAAGCAAAATGTGAAGAGATTATGTCTTCCATGAATTTCCATGAAATTCCTCCTCTTTAAAACAAAACAAACAAAAAGGCAATTCGTGTCTTGATTATTTGTTTGGTGGCAAGAAGAGAAGGGTTTTGGGATGCTTAAGCATATCATCAATAAAGGATACCACCTTTGGATGAAAGGAGCACCTATTTTATACAAGTTGTAAAAGAAGATTATATAATTACTAAGAATAGTAATTATTCCCCTAAAGACTTGTTTGTTTGTCTTTAAAGCTAAGGAAATCAATCAATTTCAGACTTGTATTTGTTTTAAGATACAGAGTCAAATAGGTTCACTCATTTTCAAATACAGAAAAGGTGAGAAAATATTTTGTCCTTTTCTTTTAAATCTATTTTTTATGTGCTAGTTTAACACAGCACATTAAAATTTTAAATAACACTTGTGACAAGATTATCATCTTTAGCAAAGCAGGAAAATAAACTTAGGTTTAAGGTTTAACTTCTTCATGGGTTATCAGAACCTCAGCAGGAACTGGACTCTTCTCTAGCTTGGTCTGGGACAAACATGGCTACTCCAAACATCACCTGCTTTTCCTCACCTTTTGTGTTAAGACTCAGGAAAGCGTATGGCTAAAATAGTATAACTTACCACAATCTTTACAGCCTCTACCTGTCTTGGGACCTATGCTGTGCATCAAGTTTTTCGGATTCGGGAATAAAAGCAGAAGAGAAAATAAAGGGTAGAATATAGGGAGAACTGAATTCATTGTTTTCCACAAGGGTGAAGTTCAGGATGAATGTGAAGACCAAAGGAGCATCCCTTGTCAATTTTAGGTGCCTTTCATGGATACTCTCACATCCACTGACATCCCCAAACAGGTGTGTGGAGTAAGTGGTAACTTCCACAACATTGGCCCTTCCCACATGCCAGGAAAGCAACTATAACCCTCTTCTCATTTCTCACTTTCAGATTTTACTGTCATTTCTCCTTTGTCATTCCATATTATTAGACATCAGGAAAAGCAAATGAATACACAAACTCCTCCACTCAAACAGGTCAAAGCGTCCTTGTACAGACAAGGTAAACCATTCTTAATTTGATGTTAACAGTAACCTGTCAGACAGGGATGACCTCAAATATAGTCCCCCTGTTGGTGGGCATAATTAAAACAAAGAGTTCAAATTTTACAATGCTCATGTTTTCTTGTAGCAATACTCTTCTTACTATCATGAAATCCCTACTCAATTTATGGGCTTCTCTCAGCCTCGACATTTCCTTAAAAGAATTCTTTTAACGTTCAAAATCACAGTGAGCTGGATTAGTCTGCTTCTAGCTCTGATTCCCCAAGGGAGACGAAATGGGTCTTCTGATTAATGTTTTGTTTGGGAGTATATCACTTACCTGAAGCAGAAAGGCTTGTTGCAGAATTGAAACGTCTTTGATGTAGGCTGTTTACTGTCATGTTCACACTTTCCCAAGAGACTCCAAAGTGGGTCTGCTGCTGACGGTTGCTTCGTTCACTAAGGAGAGACCTGTTAATCAAGCATCTGGATCAGCTGTATTGCTAACTTTCTGTTGGACAATAGGTTGGTAGGATTCTTGCCACTGACATGAATTGGTATCAAGCTGTTGCCTGGCACCCAAAACTAATTATCTTTATTTTGTTAAGGAAAAAAAAAAAAAAGTGGAAATTTTAAAAACATGGAGAAGCAGAAAGCAAAGAACAGAAGTTCTTAAAATTAAATTTAGGAGAGAAGTTATTATTGAAGGAGATAAAGATCAAATGAAATGATATAGGGAAACTAGCTGACAGAGAAGATGAATGTTTACGAAGAATTCCTGGTATTCAATGGGAATGTTCTATCATCAGCAAAAAAATTGAAAACCACACTAATTCATGTATCTCTGCTTCAGTGGGATGGAATATGAGAACGTTTGCCCCAGGAACTCTGAGTGCCAATATAAATTCTTTCAGAGACTTGATCTTAATAAAATATTATGTATGTTCTTATTTATTTCAAAAAACACTTGGAATGACTCAGTCTTTTAAGAAAAACTATGAGTTGTGTAGATTTGTTTCTGACTTGGACTGCTACATTTGTATATGGGATAAGATGCAGTTCATGGTTAAAATATTGGTATTTGGGTTTAATTTTAGTGTGGTTCAAAAAATCTTTCAGATTGTTCTAATTTAGAATCCAAGGTTTTCCCAGTTGAAGTCTGGCTCCAATATGCCATTTACAACTTGGTGCAACTTGGTTGGAGGGAGTATGAGACTAACATATTCTGAATGTGAAGAGTTGAATCTTTTAGTTATATTCTATTAGATTAAGCATACAAAGTTTGATTAGCAATGATTTAATACTGAAGTCAGCTAGAGTAATATTAAAATTAAAATGGGAATGCTGTGTTCAAAGATAAGTCACATTCATTAGGGTAGCTACTATCAAAATAAACAAACAACAAAAATAAAAACCCAGCAGAAAATAACAAGTGTTGATGAGGATGTGGAGAAACTAGAATCCCAATCCTGGTGTACTCAGAATGGGAATATCAAATGGTACAGCCATGCTGGAAAACAATATGATGGTTCCTCAAAAGAATTAAAAATAGAATTACCATATGAACCAGCAATTTCACTTCTGGGTATATATCCAAAAGAATTTAAAGCAGGGATTCAAAGAGATGTTTGTACATCTATGTTCATAGCAGCTTTATTCACAATAGTCAAAAGGTGAAAGGAACCCAAGCGTCCATCGACAGATGAATGGATAGATGAAATGTGGCATAGATGTACAGTGCAACATTATTCAGCCTTAAAAGGGAAGGAAGTTCTGACTCATGCTACAAATCTTGAGGACGTTATGCCAAGTTAAATAAGCCATTCCTAAAAAGACAGGGGCGCCTGAGTGGCTCAGTCGTTAAGCGTCTGCCATCAGCTCAGGTCATGATCCCAGGGTTAAAGAATGGGCATAAGACATGAACAGACATTTCTCCAAAGACATACAGATGTCCAAAAGACACATGAAAAGATTCTCAACATCATTCAGCCTCAGGGAAATGCAAATCAAAACCACAATGAGATACCACCTCACACCTCTCAGAATGGCTAAAATCAATTACAGAGGAAACAACAGGTTTTGGTGAGGATGTAGAGAAAAAGGAAACCCTATGCACTGTTGGTGGGAAAAAAAAAGTGGTATAGCCACTCTGGGAGAATTATGTAAATTCCTCAAAAATTTAAAAAAAAAAAAAAATAGAAGTACTTTGGAGCACCTGGGTGGCTCAATTGGTTAAGCTTCTGACTCTTGACTTGGGCTCAGGTCATGATCTCAGGGTGGTGAAATCAAGCCTCTGCTCCTTCCCCCACTTGCTCTTTCTTTCTCTCTCTGTCTCTAAATAAATAAATAAAGTCATTAAAAAAATAGAACTACCGGGGCACCTGGGTGGCTCAGTGGGTTAAAGCCTCTGCCTTCGGCTCAGGTCATGATCCCAGGGTCCTCGGATCGAGCCCCGCATAGTGCTCTCTGCTCAGCAGGGAGCCTGCTTCCTCTTCTCTCTCTGCTTGCCTCTCTGCCTACCTGTGATCTCTGTCTGTCAAATAAATAAATAAAATCTTTAAAAATATATATATAACTACCATATGATCTAGGAATTATATTATTGAGTATTCATCCAGACTACAAAAACACAAATTCAGAGGGATACATACACCCTAGTGTTTATAACAGCATTATTTACAATTGTCAAACAGTGAAAGCAGCCCAAGTGTCTATCAGTTGATGAATGGATAAAGAAGAGGTTGCATATACATGAAATGGAATATAATTCAGCCATAAACAGAATGAAATCTTGCCATTTTTGACAACTTGAATGGCTCTAGAGGGTATAATGCTAGGCAAAATAAGCCACTCAAAGAAAGACAAATACCATACCATATGATTTCACTCATATGTGGAACTTAAAAAACAAAACAGCAGACAAAGGGTAAAAAAAGAGAGACAAGCCAAGAAATATACTTTAAAGCACAAATAGATAGTTACCAGAGGAGAGGTGGGTGAGGGTATGGGTGAAATAGGTGAAGGGGATTAAGAGTACACTTAACCATGCTGAGTGCTAAGTAATATATGGAAATACTGAATCACTATAGTAAAATAAATAAATAAATAAATAAATGGTCTATACCATTCCACATTCACATTGCAGCATGTGAGTTCATTTCTCCACATCCTTGACAATACTTGATATTGTCAGTCTTCTTGATTATAGCCATTCTAATGGCTGTGTTGCAGTATCTCATCGAAATTTGAATTTGCATTTTCCTAATGGCTAATGATGTTGAGCATATTTTCCTTATAATTATTAGCCACTATCTATCTTTGATGCTATAGTTTGCCACTTTTTAAATTGAGTTTCTGGTTTTATTATTAATGAGTTATAAGGGTTTATATATGTCAGATTAAGTCCTTTATCAGGCAAGTTACTTGCAAATATTGTCTTGTAGTCTATGGCTTGCCATTTTATTTTTAAATTTTAAATTTAAATTTTAAAAGAGGAAAATTCTTCCATTTTTATGAGGTATAATTTATCAATTTTTTTCTCTTATGGAATGGTGGTTATATCTAAGAACCTCCCAAACCCAAGATCACAAAGATTTTTCTTCTATGTTTTCCTCTGAAAGTGTTATAACTTTAGCTCTTACATTTAGGTCTGTAATCCATTTTTTTGTTGATTTGTATATATAATAAGTGATAAGGGTCACGGTTTTGTTTTTTTTTGTTTTTTTTGTTTTTTTTTGTATATGAACATTCAATTGTCCTGGTATCATTTGTTGAAAATTCACCAATGAATCATTGCTTTGGCACTTCTCTTGAGAATCAGTTGACCATAATTTAAGGATTTATTTCTGGACATTTCTATTCTGTTTCATTGATCTTTTTGTCTATCCTTGTCTATCACTTTTGATTATTGAATGTTTACAGAAATTAGATGGTATAAGTCCTCCTATGTTGTTCTCCTTTTAAAATTTGTTCTGATGATTCTGTGTGTGTGTGTGTGTGTGTGTGTGTGTGTGTTGAATTCATTGAGAAATTTGGAGAGAAATTGTTATCTTAAGAATATCGAGTCTTCCAAACCATGAATATTTCTCTGTGGATCTTTAATTTCTCTTAGCGGTATTTGTAGTTCACAGGGCACAGGTCTTAATGTTTCTTTTGTTAAATTGATTCTTAAGTATTTTATTTGTTTTTTTTTTTTTATTATTATGAGTAAAACTGTTTCCTTGATTTGGTGTTCAGATTGCCCATTGCTAGTATACAAGAATAGAACTTATTTTTTTATATCAATCTGATAGCTTATAACTTTTTAAAACTTTATTAGTTAAAGGGTTTGGGTTCTTTAAGTACTTTTTAAAAAATATTTTATTTATTTATTTGAGAGAGAGAAAAAGAGCATGAGAAGAAGGAGGGTGAGAGGGAGAAGCAGACTCCCCGCCAAGCAGGGTGCCTGATGCAGGACTCAATCCGATCCAGGGAGAGGATCATGACTTAAGCCAAAGGCAGTCGCTTAATCAACTGAGCCACCCACCCGCCCTTTTAAGTACTTTTAAAAGGGACTTTCTATTTATCAAATTATGTTGGTCTTTGAATAAAGACTGTTTACTATTTCTTTTGAATTTGCATCCATCACTTCCGTTTCCTTAACTCCTTCAGTTGGCCTTCTGCTCTGACCACTCCAGTGTCACAGGAATCTGTTTTTTGCCTTGTAGGTTTCCATAGCTTTAACTCTGGCCATAATGAAGCTGTGGAAAGCTCACTTGTCAAATTTGCAGAGAACCAAAAGTTTGAAGTGAGAACTATTGAGATAACAGACAAAAATTGGGAAGCGAAAGTTCAAGAACTGGCTGAAAACAATAAGGAATGACAAACACAAAGACAAATGTTTAGGTTCTGAAGATTAACTGCACAAGTTTCTGGTGGTGATCTGATTTGAAGCCTCTGCACATTGTTTCTCTCCCTTTCTTGTCTTCCCAAACGTCCCACCAGAGAGACTCATTTAATGCCTAGGTACAGATTTACTTCCTCTCTCTTTTTTGATGGTTAAGCTATTCCATCAGAAAATACTCATGTGTGTGTACCCCAGTGCATGTCAGACATTAGATACTCAATAAAAGGAAGATTCTTCATTTCTAACCAAGTATTTGCAGATTCCTCTCCTATTTCCTTCCCAGAGCTTTCTTTCTAAAAATTCTAAGCAACCACCTATGGAACCACAATTTTTCTTTGCTCTATCATGAAAAAGGGGGAGAAATGTTGGTTCCTTTGTATCTTTTATCCCTTGTATTGAATCATTTAATCATTTCATTGTATTAGCCAGTTCAGGCCAACAATATATTACCATTGACTGGACAACTTAGACAACAAACATTTATTTCTCATAATTTTGGACTATAGGAAGTCCAAGATCAAGGTGCCAGCACCTTGGTTGTCTAATGAGGGCCTTTTTCCTGGTGTGAAGATGGCCACTTTCTTGTTATATTACATGGAAGAGACAGAGAGAGAGAACAAGCTCTAGTCTCCTTTCTTATAAGGACACTGGGGTGTTCCCCCTCATGACCTCATCTAAATCTAGTTACCAGCCAAAGCTCCACCTCTGAATACTACTTCCCTGAAGGTCAGAGTTTCAACCTGTGCGTTTTAGGGAGACATTCATTCCAAAATAATTATGTTGACTTTATCTCTGAAACCTTATCTTTTTAATTTCTGCTTCCACTATACTGGCCAGGTTTATTTGCCTTTATGCCTGTATTATCACAATAGCCTGTAAGGTTCACCTGAGATTGACCAGAACCCCGGGTATGATTTTTAGATTCAAGGATAAGCAAGAATGAGCTGTTCAGGTTATTGATTTTGATTTATTCTTGAAGAAGCTGTAAAGCAAGGTAAAGTGTATTTAAAAAGATGATGCAAATATGCGACTGCATTTACCAGCTTTTTTCCCATTTTGGGGAGGCATGCATAAATGCAGTCAGAGTCAGCCTTTCAAAGTCTAAAATAATGTCATATTTTACTCTGTTCCAAACCTTTTCAGCAACCTGCATTTCATATAAAGTGCAAGTCAAAGTTCTTTTGGTTTTCTACAGGACCCTATGTGATCTGGCCCCATTACCTCTGTGAACTTACCTCCTGCTACTGTTCCTGGCACATTCCATCCCAGAGTCATTGGCTTTCTTGCTGGTCTGGTCTACAAGCTAGTGCAGTTCTCTTGTTCTAGGGCCATTACGCCGATTGTTCTGCTTGGAACTCTCATCCCCTAGATACTTGCAAATCTTTGCTCACATGTCACTTTATTAACAAGGCCTATCCTGCTTAACCTTTTAAAACTTACAACCCATTCTTTCCCTGTTAGCCTCAATCCTCTTATTGAACTATAATATTTTTTCATAGCTTTTGTCACTGCTAAACTCCTATGTTAGTTACTCATGTACTTAAATGTTATATTTACTGACTCTTTGTTTCTCCTAGTTGGGAAATAAGTTCCAGGAGGTCAGAGATCTTTGCCTGGTACCATGCCTGATACACAGTATGTGTAGGGTAAGTAATTATTGAATGAATAAACATCTCATTCTTTTATCCCTTGCCTGAGCTTCAGGGCCCAGAAGTTTTCCATTTAAGTTCCTTGGGGCCTTTCACCCTTCCTAGACACTTTCTTATCCAAGTTTACAAATTCATCTTTCATGTTATTCTTCCTCTTTATGCCTAGGACCCTTAATACTTTTGGGGTAATACTTAAGTCTTCTATGAAAATGAAATGAAATGAAAATATTTCCCATTTCCACCAAACTGCATTCTAATACCACATGAAATAATCATATTATAGTGTTTTGTTATTTATGCTACATATCTCTATAAGTTGTCTTTCCAACAATTTTATAAGCTTTTCATGAGAATGATACCATGCTATATATATATTTTTTAAGATTTTATTTATTTATTTGACAGATCACAAGTAGGCAGAGAAGCAGAGGGAAGTAGGCAGAGTGGGAAGCAGGCTCCCCACTGAGCAGAGAGCCTGATGCAGACCTCAATCCCAGGACGCTGAGATCATGACCTGAGCCAAAGGCAGAGGCTTAACCCACTGAGCCACCCAGGCGCCGCATTCCATGCTATATTTTTATGATCTCCAAAGGTCATACAAAGAATGTCCAAAAGATATTTGTTGTTAACTTAAACTTATTTTAATTTTAATTTTCTTTCCTTGACAATGATTAGTAAATCTTTGATTCATTCAGCCATATTCAAAATATTTTCTTCAACTATAAGACCAGATTTTGCTAAATGTACCTGACCTGTTAATATGAAACCCATAATGTGCTTTTCTAAGAAAGATTTCTTACAATATGACATTTTTTAATAAAATAAGTCAAACATTTTTTGAGGTTTGTACAGACTGTACACATTTCATTCAAATTCTGAAGGTTCAAGCCCTCAGAAAATATGTGTGCATGCTCAGGGTCAGTCACATAATGGCAAACTACATAAAGATGTAGAATAATATCTAAGAATTCTTGTCATGAATAAATTACATGCTTATTAACCTTTCAAAAATGATTTCACATATGTGTCTTGGGAAATGGAGTCACTTTACCAATTTGTGTTTATTACCTAAAAGTGTTAAGTCCACAAGGAATTTGGGAGGTGTGGGATTTTGTTGTAACATCTAGTTTGCTTTAACGAATAATGTATCTTTCTATAATGATACAATATCAATCCTATATCTATCTATCTATCTACCTATCTATCTGTCAGTCTGAAAGGTCATGGCAAGAGTCATTCAGATAAGTTAACTCCAGGTTACTGCATATTGACAAAGAAATTAAATTCTTTACCAGCTTTGTTTCTAAAGCGGAAAAGAACAGAAAGCATTAGGAGAGATGTAGGGACAGAATCATATTGGGTTATATTGACTAGCTCTGCAGAGTCTCTTTTCTGTAATTAGATTTCTTTATTTTTCTCAATTGGTATTTTGTCCATCAGTTGATCACCCAAAATTGGTCACTTAGTTTTATTAATTTCTTTCATTTCTCACTTTAATGCTTAAGAACATTAATGTGCCTTAATTTACTGTTTAAAAAAATTAATGTGGTTGTATTAATTTTTAATATTTTAATTTTCATTCTAACTGTCTGATAGCCAAGCAAAGATTTCGTATCTGCATTGTTTTGAAAATAATTAATACTTGAAAATAGGTTATTAATATCCATGTGATTTTCTTTACACTCCTTCCTCTGGGCGATAAGTTCAGAATGATTTTCTTATGGCAATGGTAAGTGCCCAGAGTCACACTGTGGAAGACTCCTCCCCAGTTCCCCTGCACTCCGCATTTCTTTCTCCAGCCTTCCAAGCCCAGCCCCACCACTTCCTGCCCAGTCCTCTTCATCTCTGCTGTTCTCTCTGCCACTCTTCCAGACCCTCTGTACTTCTCCTTCCAGACGTCCCTAAGGTTCACATAAAAGAGGCACTTGGCTGAAGGAAGAACATGTGACTAAAGTCCTCTCACACAAGACTGGGTAGAAATGCCAAAGGTGTCTCTCTTGTGTTTCATCAGCAGCATAGCAGAGTGGTTAAAAGCACAGACTCCAAAGCTTGGGTTTGTAATACTAGATTTACTTCTCACTACTATGTGATATTTTTTCTTGATTTCTAAAATGTTTAGATGTCTAAAGGTTTCCTAATTTTTTCTAAAGATTTATTTATGTGTTTGACAGAAGGAAGGGGGGAAGAGGGAGAGAGAGAATCCTCCAGCAGACTCCTGGCTGAGTGTGGAGCCCAAATGAGGGCAGGATCTCAGGGCCCTGAGATCACGATCCAAACTGAAATCAAGAGTCCGTTGCTTAACTGACAGAGCCACGCAGGCACCCCTCAGTTTTCTTAATTGTAAAATGAAGATAATAAAAGTCTGTATTTTATAAGGATGTATAAGGATGAAATGTGCTAATACTTAATATTTCAAATCTCAGTTGTAATATACAATGTATAAAGTACTTAGAATCAGCCTTGGCACATAAAGAAAGTTAGTTATGCTTTTACTATGTAACTACTAACATGCTATTATACTATCACTATCACTAAGTAATTGCTACATACATTTTAGCCAATATTATTATTAAACATGTTCACAAATAATGAAGAGAAGGGGCTTTCATGGCAAATCATGCTAGCATGTGTTGTTCTCTGTTACAGAAAGATAAAAAACGTATAAATGATGTTTCCCTGATCTTTAAGGACATATATAGATTCTAACTGCCATTAGGAGCTGGGAGTACTGCTACATATGGGGGTGGGAAGGAATTAACTGGAACATTTCCTGGTGTTTCTCTACCCAGTAAAATAGTGAATGGGCAGCTGCAGTAACTACCAATCAATAATGGTAGAGCTATTGAGGGTTCAGAACTCTTAGGGGTCTAAGTTTGTGTCACCCCAGAGACAAGTAGCCAGAGTAGCTGAAGTATAGTTTAGCAGGAGGAAAGTCAGAGTGGGTGATGAAGACCGAAGATGACCATCAGTTAAAAATCTTATGACAGATATAACAGGAAAAGGGGACAGTTGTGTCTTGTTTCACAAACCTTTACTAAGTCTTTTGGGGGTCAAAACCTAGTAGACTCTGCTATGAATTGGACTTCATGAAAGACAGGAATCTTGCAATGGGTAAATTTTGTCAGATAATTCTTATTCACTAATTCACCTTTTCTTGGCCTCATCTCTGATTCCAGGCATGGCTACGGCAAATTAATTCTGCAAAGGCTTCAATTTACCTGGAACTGACAGCATCTTGTCTCAAGCACGCACCAAAAATCTTTCACGTCTTCTTTGACATTGTACTATCGGATGCCGGGCAGAGCTTAGTCAGTGGAGATGAGAACACAGCCTGAAATGTGAGGGAGTCATGTTTATGCCCATTGGGCCAACCCTGCACCAATGGGGGATAGAAGATGATCAAGAAATGCTTTTTTCCCTCCTTTCAATTCTTAGGTAAAAATTTAACACACTGGAATGTATTTTTTTTTTCTCCTTCCCAATTTCAATTTCTGGGATCACTTGCCCTTTAGCCCTGGGACCACCTCTCAGAAAGACTTGTATCCAAGTCTTTGTTGCAGAGTCTACATTCATTATTAAAAGCATACCTTCTTCCTCTCATTTCATTCAAAGAAGCTTCCTCCGTCTTCTGATGTCTTGACACGAGCTAAAATTACCATCCAGAATATCTCACCTGTCCCTAGTAGCCTTATGAAAGTATATCCTCCAAATGAAAACATTCTCTTCCCTAAGCAGAATTCAGATACCTCTTTTTCTTTCTTCACTAGCTGATTTTCTTAAGCCTATAAATGGGCTCAATTTATTCCTATTTAAAACATCCATTTCCACAGACACACCTATTCACCTAAATTCCGAGACAAAACAGAGTCACCAAGGACACTAAAACTATGCATTCGATTTTATATCTTTCTTCTTCTCAAAATAATAGCTGACATTTATCGAGTGCTTATCATACGCCAGGTGCCACTCTAGCAAATTATGTGCAAAATCTCATCTTATTTTCACAAAACTCTGGTTGATACTATTATTGTCTCTAAATGCATAGAGTAAGGAGTTGTAGTTCTTTGATATCAATGGCTTGGTTAAGGCCGTATCTACAACATCTAAGCAGGGACTAAAGCCTACGCCTCTGCCCCTGGCGTATGCACAGCAGAGTTGCTTTAAGAACTACTTGTTACTGTTTTCAACACCTCACTTTTCATTCTTCTCGGTTAATTACCCTGGCTTCACAAGGAAACAGCACTTGCTAGCATGCTGCTAGGGTTTATTTGCTAGGGTTATTTGCTAGGGTCCTAGTGTCGTCCTAGTATGCTAAATCCAATGGATATGATTCATCCTTATCTTACTCTGCAGTCTGTGAGGCTTGATAAAGCTCATTAGTCCCCCCCTCCTTCTGAATGTCTAAACTGGTTACTCTGTTTGTTCATGGTCTTTTTCATAAGTTTTTTTCTCTGTCCCCAAACTTAAATATTGTGATTACAAGTTTTAGTCTCAGCTTTCTTTTCACTTTATAACATCTCTTTGAGTAGCTACAACTACTACTCTTAAACAACAAAATCCAACAGAATATTGAAGATCTAATTGGCTTTCTTAAGCAATTCACAAATCAGGCAGCATCCCATCTAGCAACTGGAAAGGAGATTAGTTGAACTAAGCTGCAGAAATGGGAAGGTTTTGAAAGGTAGAGGGAAAAAAAAGATATTATTAGCAAAGAACCTGTTGTTTCAGGCTAAGTGGCCCTCCGAAGGGGAGCTGAAAGGTCCCATCAGTAAATTTCCTAGCACTGACCAGGACATTTCAGGTTGACTGGTGCAAGGTTACATTCCAGGGGCAGGGGCTGAGACCATAGTTAGGTTAGGTGTTATGTCTTGGTTTTCTGATGTGGGGCTCTTAACATAAGTGGATTTCATTTTTGGCTTGTGATGGTCTTTCTAGCATTACCTTACATTGACTTCTTGACCAGCATTTACAAGAACCAAAATTTTATCTGAATTTCCAACAATTTGTATTTCAAATTTAATTAATCAATGTCCCCTGAAGTTACTATTATTATTATTATTATAAAATTTTAACATCAGTCATCTAGCTACCCACAGTAGAAACTTGAAATTTTTACCAAAGAATGTAGGGAAGTTCATTGCAGACTGTCCACAATCTTAAATAGGATGAGCATTAGGGATAATATGTGCGGTGTCCTCAGAGAAACCTTAGCTCAATCAGAGCCTTCATTGCAAGAGCCGGAATGTTAAGTAAATACTTTATGCTCAGTGAGAAGTAGGGAAGACTTCAATGGGGTATGACTAGATGTTCTAGACTTATTTTGCAGGTGATTCTGAAAACAATTATTCTGGAGATGAAGGAAAAACCCATTCAGGGAGAAGGAGCTTTCTACTAGATAATTTTTGATTGCTTGCTGCTATTATCATTCTTACTAAATAGCGATGTTGCTTCCTAAAATGTCTTCTCATGATCTATTTCCACCTAAAAGCTTTGGACTATAGGTATTTATGAAAAATCTGTTCTGACTTGCCTCAGCCCTGGGACTAGCCTTTATAGAATATGCAGCAGTGTTTATTTGCAAGCTTATTATGAAACTTGTTTTCCTTTTAAATCTTCTTGATTTATTAACCTCATTTAGAATTTTAGTTTTAGATCCTTCACAACTGATTAAAACAAAGGACTGTTGTCCTTCCAAGAATAGAAGCTGTTCCTCTCTTCTGTTCATGTAGAAGTCAGTTTTTTAAGACCAGGTTTGTTTTTTGTTCTTGACACATGGATCTTGTGTATGGTGATGCTTTGCCAACTGCTAAAGCAATCACTGGAAATAAAGACAATGGGGAAAGTCACAAGAGCTTCTGGGAATTATCAAAATGCATGTCCCTCTCTATACAGTCTTTGTCAGCCATGTCTACTACTAATGGCACAGTTTAAAAAAATCATCCATTTAAGGAGAAACACATACCTTTGAGTTCTTGGAGGTAGAATCAGATGAAGCCAGTTATTTGGATGGCAGAATTCCTTTCCATTTGCTGTGACTGAACTCTTCCTGAGGCACTTCAGACTACCAGGAGACATATGTACCCTATAATTAGATCCTTTTGGGGGCTTGTGTGTTTGTATGCCAGTATAGGCCTGGTTTTGATCTACACGTTGCTCATTTTATATCTACTATAAAAGGAGTTGCACTAACCTGATTATTAATATTATTAGCTGTAGTACTCTTTTTCAACTAAAACTGGGAACCTCATTGACTTATTGATAGTCTAGCACTTGTTTATTTCACTGTTGTTTCTTATAAAAATCAGTGTTTTCCCTTAAGACTAAGGCTACAGGTATCAGAATGAGGTGATCTGAAATTATTTTCAAATGTATAGTCTTATTGAACCAGTACTAAGAATTTTGGTTCTTTTACTTTCTATACTCATTCCATATCACATTGCTATTTTCAAATGTCATTCTTGTAGACCAGTTGTTGGCTTTTAAACATTTTCTCTGCTCAGAGAAGTAAAAAACAATTAGTTCAGATGGCCAATACTTTTTAAAAAAAAAATGCGCACCAGAACTATATTTAAGCAAAGATTATTTAATCTGACTGAATTTTTTGAAAGGATTTTAATTATAAAACTTTCCTCTTGACTAACTAATCAACATTTTGTGCTTTAGTTGTGGAAGGGAAAAAAAAAACTCACTTTATCTCTGTTTGGTAAATATTTTAAAATGCAATGCCCATACACACAGTTTGGTTCTTCAATTACTTTTGCTCCACACTGACAAACCATCTAACGCTATTTAATGGCCTCTCCTAGAGCGCTTCATGATTCAGAGTCTTCCAGCTGTGACAAATCAAAAGGCACCTATGTATTCTTTGGGGTTTTTATTTTCAAAAATGTCAAAAATTCAATTTAGTTTTGATTTTGATGTACATTAATCTTCACAACCTTTTATGCATCAATTAACGGGTAAAAGTTATGAGGGTATCTCTTCACTGAATGTGTCATGAAGGCCTTTTAGTCTTTTTTTAGTACATATTCTTTGCTGTTTTCACAGTGAGCTACAATTTTAAAGGGCCCTTTCTTGGGCTTTTCTTTCTGGAAGCCTGCTTTATATAACAGAAGTTTCGTTGGAGCTCCCTACAAGTGCACATTCTCTATCCTGAAGGGTTCTCGTGAGGCAGGGTCAGAGCAAAGATCCTAGCAGTTGAAATTTAAGGCTTATACTTGAATTTTAATCCTTTTAATTTTACAGTATTTATCATTCATATATGATAGAACTGGAACAACTTGAGAGAGCAGGTAGCCCAACTCTTTTATTTTGTAGGTGGGAAAGAAGGGGCAGGTTAAGTTGGATAGCTTTTCTAAAACCAGCCAGTTCACAGCATATTCAAGGCAAAACTCAGTCTCTTAGTTTCTCTTAGAATATCACACTACTTTTGTCACTTTGAAACAGGTTTTATGGTTAGAGGTTATAATTCCTTCTTACCCACCTTCACAAAGTAGTTAACTGAGCTTCCGTGTTGTCTTCCATAAAAAGAGTTGTAGTTCCATAGAAATAAAGGCTATTCATACTTCCTAGAATGTCTCTAGAACATTCAATAAAATATTTTACCTTTAGCCTAACTATCAAGAATGAGATAGCTCCGAATTATGAGTGAAATGTGAAGTGGCTCATGGAACGAACACCCTTTTAATTTTATACTACTCCCTTGGCCTAAAACCTTTAACACAGAAGAAGCATGGTATGGTTACTTGGCTTTCCTCCCTCAAATTCATCAGGAAGACATAAATCACTTCTGAATACTTCTTATTTCTTCCTATTCTTTAACTTTGAAGCCAACTTTCCACTTAATCTATTATTTCTGGACCCAGGACATGGTAATTAACCTCAGAGATGGAGTTTAGTCAAAAATGCACTCTGCAAACAGTGTTACATTAGAAAAATTTTAATTGTGTTCAGCAACATTTCTTAATTTAATCTGAAAGGTTACGGTATCTTCCATATCAATCAATAACCATTTAATTTCTGGATGAAGGTTGAAATGATTTTCTCTGGCTTACTAGCTTGGCATGAGTCTATGCTCAGGGCCACTCATTCACCTTGCAAAGTCTTCACTTCGCTCTGAGAGAGTGGGCGTCTTTTAAGAAATGGGTCATTTGATTATGGCAAGTCATAAGACAAACCCAGCAACAGTTTTTCTCTTTGAGGAGCCTTAAGTTTAAGGGGGGATTTTTAAATTATATTTTATTTTTATTTTTATTATCTTTTATAATGTAAAATAATTGGAATGAGAAGGTCAAGACTGTGGGATTAATCATTGCAGAGCCAATATGTTGAGTGATATTATATGCATAGTGATATTTATGTACAATATATAACAATACATTGTCTTGATGCAAAGTGTTAGATTGTTGCTGTTAAGAATCCAATGTTCAAGTGTTATTTCTTATTTAGAACATAAGCTTTTCAAACAAAGACATTTTTACATGATGTAGCATTTCTGTTCACAAACACTATTAATGATGACCATTTATTAATAAATTGTAGTGATGATTTGGGAAAATTTCCACCTAGTTCTGATCATTTTTCTCATATCCCAGTGCACTGCAACATCTTTCTAATCTATTGACTTTGTTCTCAGTAGAAGCAGAAAAATAGCCTATGATATGCTTCAATTTAAATCCTCTAGTTCAAAGAATCTAGTAGGAATCACTGCATTTGAAAGCAGGAAGGAGGGACCTTAGAGATATAGTTTTACCAATGAGGATGACAAGTCTTAGTTAGATTAAATGACATGCCAAAGGCCACATAATTAATTAGTGGCAGATTTGGCATTAGAACCTTACTACATCAGAACTCTTTCCACTAAAACCTTACATTTCTTGAATATTTAGAGCATTTATTTTGAGAAAAAATGGCTTAAAATCTGAGCAAAGACATGCCAAGAGTTCCATTATACTTAAGCTTTTAAATGTTGCTCTTCTGGCCATAGCTTCTTGGCTAGATTTCATCTCCCTGCACACAACTTCCCTCGTAAGAGCTCATACAAATACTGATGATGTCATGGAGGCTCTGCCTGGATTTCCTATCATGTTTTCAATAATTCCAATCCACCTGCCATACCAAGTAAGGACCCAAGTATTCTCAACTATGCATTGTTTGCACTCCACACAGACCATTACCCACCACCTTCTGCTGGTTCTATACGAGGACTCCAAATCTGTGTCTTGCCCTCTGTGGCCTTATCATCTTTCTCCTGGACCACTGCAAATGGATTCGTCTTCTTGGGTTTTCCTGTCACATGCTTGCCTCTCCAAGTCTACTTTCCATTCTCCCCTAAGTTCGTTCTTTCTGCAAATAAATCTGATCATGAGCATTTCTGTACTTCTAAAACTGCATGACTGCAGTGCCTTCTCATCTGGCTCTACCTGCCCTCCTAGGGTATACTTGGTCCCTGGCAGACCCATGCTGTGGTTGGGTGGCCCAGCTTTTCAACCTTCTCTACAGAAGCCATAATCTTTTATAGCCCCAGGCTTGGCATAGCATTTCCTTCTTCTGGAACACTGTCTCTTCCATTCATTGCTTCCAAAACTCTTATCCTAGCTCAAAACACAGCTGCTAGGAAAAAAAAAGAAAAATCACTTCTCTTTATAACATTTCCTGAGACCTTTGGCAGTAGTGACTCCCTGTTCCTTTCCCCACCTCACTCTATTCATGGATTTCTTATGACGTTTATGGAATTATTTATTACATTTCGATATCTATCTTATTATTCCATTCAAAACTTCTTCAGGCCTAGTGAATAGAAGGCAGGCAACAGAGGCACACACACATGGGATTGATCCCTACTCACGAGCTCCTGGCGATATGACCTTGACACAATCTTGATGATCCTGCTTGTTGATTTGTGTCAGTCGATCAGTGGAGATATTCATCCCTGTATTCTCAACCTTGACTTAGGTGCTAAGCATGTTTGCTGAAATGAAAATAATATATGTACTTACACCTTTACAAACTTAGCTACGTAAAAAAATACATCAATACATCTTGTTTCTTGATAACTGGCTAAGCTCTCAAGTTCCAGTTTGCTGACAGTGACTGCCAATCTGAGGTAACTTGGTCACTTTCCTCCTGAAGAGCAATATTTCAGAAAGGGCTCCTTTGATGCAGGATTCCTTCCCTGCTGCATCCCCCCACCCCCCACCAAGGGCAGAGCAGAAGGACTGAGGTTCTTCTGAGACACCTGAGAAATGCCAGATTTGTATGCCAGCTTTGCTCCTGTCTACCTTTAGCAGAGTTGTAATGCTTCCCACTTGGTCTTGGGCTATAGTCTCTGGCCCTGTGCTATTCGACACCCTTGTCCTTAGATGATAGAAGGATCAGCGGAAATCCTGAGTAAATTTGAGAGGATGTCAGAACAGAAAGAATCACGGTGTCACTCCAGGTTGTTTTTCCTCTGGAAAACTACGAATTGTCTAAGTCCCATTTCCATTTCCACATGCTGCTTGAGGCTAGGAATCTGAAATCAATGTGTCAGCAGCCTTGGTTCCTCCTGAGGGCTGTCGGGAAGGATCTATTCCAGGCCCCTGGCCTTGGCTTGTAGATGGCTGTCTTTTTTCTCTGTGTCTCTTTACATCATTTTCCGTCTATGCGAGTCTGTCTGCAAGTACAAATTACCCCACTTTTATAAGGAAAGTCATCATACCAGATTAGTGCCCACCCTAATGACCTTATTTTAATTTGATTACTTTTGTAATGATACTATCTCCAAGAAAGATCTATCTACAAGTAAAGTATTAGGGGTTAAGATTCCAACAGATCTTTGTTGGAAGGGAGGACATGTTTCAACCAGTAACACTTGGTTACTCTAGCTGCATGTCACTGACTGCTCAACCTCTGAGGCACAATGATACTCTGTAGAGACACCCTCCGGGGTACACAGGTTTTGCAAGACTTCACTAAGGTGCTTCTGTCGCTTGGGCCCTTCTATTATTCTGGAGCGAGGATGAAATTGGGGCTTAGTAAGAGATTTGCAGTCTCCTGAAGGAGAGACAATCGGGAAGTCAAACATTGGTTTGGTCCTGTGTACTATGCAGCTTTCTGAAGGTACTGAGGTTTCCGGTGGTGTTTCTATGATCACATTTCCTCCCCTGTGCTGGTGTAGACAGTCTTGCACCCTTCTCAGGGACCCTCAATCACCTACACTGGTCATATCCCTCCAAATCTCTCTTTTTTCTGCTGGTCAAACATGTATCTCCATTTGGGCAGAACAAAAGAATTACTATCTCATTGTGGCTTCTCTGCAACATAGCTTAAGCGGAGCTACTCAAAATTTATTATGGACAAGGAAAATTAAGCTGCTTATTAAAATTCATATTCTTGTCCTTGTCCTTGAAGGCTCAGGATAGGGCTTCACAACCTGAAATTTTATGACAATCCCTAGATGCTTCTGAAACACATGGGCTGCAGACCATGCTCTGAGAAACATTGGTTTTACTTAAAAACTCATGCTCTGAATTTTCAATTGTTTCTTAATATACAAGACTGAGTGTTTGAAAGAAGAAAATAAAAAGAGAAACTTCATTTTATCTCAAATGCTTGGCTCTTGAAAATAAAAGCCATGACTTCCAAGATCATTATCTCTGCTAGAGATTCCCTATCCAAAATTTAAAAATCCAATAAGTTGACTCTTTGTGGGTTTTTTTGTTTGTTTTGTTTTGTTTTTGCATTATCTCTCAGTTCACTGTAGATGGTATGTTCTTCCCTTTTCTTTAAAGGTGAGCAGAAAGTAGGAGAATGGCTTTTTAAAAAATGCATAGTTTGTTATTAAATATTGTCATGCTATATTCATGTTCATATGAACATGTGTGTGTGTGTGTGTGTGTGTGGCTATGAAAGAGGAACAAAGTGGGATTTGAGAATGAATGTGAGGTACAGGGTAGAAAGAGAATGGTAAGAATAGTGTGTAGAGGCAGTCACAACCTATCTGGAATCCTGGCTATGCTATATCTCATTTGGGTCAAGTGAGAAAATAATTTGATTTATCTTCATTTCAATTTCCTTCCACTCAACTGCAAGATTCTTTCAAAATACAACTATATTTTGTTTTAATTTATATTCCTTTAATCTGGTACTTTGTAGAGAAATTGCTATTATTTGTCGAATGAATAAATGGGTGATGTCATTTCTTTTTTTTTTTTTTTAAGATTTTATTTCTTTATTTGACAGAGAGAGAGATCACAAGTAGGCAGAGAGGCAGGCAGAGAGAGAGAGAGGGGGAAGCAGGCTCCCTGCTGAGCAGAGAGCCGGATGTGGGACTCAATCCCAGGACCCTGAGATCACGACCCGAGCTAAAGGCAGTGGCTTAACCCACTGAGCCACCCAGGGACCCAATATCACTTCTTTTAATGGAAGGTAACATAAGTTTCATTTTAGTCCCAAGAAAGTTATGTTCACTACAAAATACTGTATTTAAGGAATGTACTTCTTCTTGGCCTTACATTCTTTTCAGAATTCTCACGTGCCAGTCTTGAATGAATGAATGCTGACTCCCTGGCTACTCCAACAAACATTAAATTTTCTGCTCCTGAATTTCAGTAGAACTTACTTCTTGCACCCATGATTTAACATGTGGCAAATGTTATCTGAGTGATCTAGGTCACATTTTTTGGATATCTTTTCCTCTACTAAGCCCTCAACTCCTTCCTGACAGAGACCAGAGTATATGCCTGTTACACACTTCACCTAGAAAAAGACCCTTTACTTAGTAGGTGTTGACTTTGTCATTGTACTAGGTGACAATAGTGAGGACAGTAAATTTAAAGTAGTGTGCACAATTATTTAACAAATTATGCTGTTATCATTCTCTCAGATGAAGAAATCCAGACTCAAGGAAGTTCAATGCCTTGAAATAGGCCCATAACTAGGAAGGGGCAATGGCTCAGGTCTTTGGGATCTGACGCCAAGGCTGTTTCTGCTGCATTATGATGAATAAGTTATCTGTTTTGTGTTAAAAACAAAAACAAAAATAAAAACAAAAACAAAACAAAACAAAAAACTAGGTTGTTTGCAACGAAGTTATTAGGTGTGATGCCAACTTAATATGCTAGGACTCAGATTGGATTCCAATAGGACTGAGATATTCTAAAACAGGTCACCAAGATATGATGTGTAATTTACTTTTCCTTTATGGTTTTTAAAAGGAAAACTGAGTCCTGACTTTCAGGCATAGTCTTGGCGTTGCCCTACCAGAAGTAGAGAAATTAAATGTGTCTCAAGATTCCTTTGATTCTGTACTCTTCTAACTTGAAGCTATATTTAAAGAAAAAAAAAAAAAAGTTAAACTCCAAATCCCATCTTTCTCTAGGCACTGTGTAAATAATATGCAAGTCCTAAGGTGAAATTAACACCAGTGAACCAAAGTTAAGAGGTCAGGCAAAGCTGAAATCAAGTTACTAGCCAGAAGGAGGCAGTGTAAATGTGCTGCTATTGATGGAATGAAAAGGAATAAAAGTATGCAATGTCCATCTTCAGGTCATACCTGAGCACTGGATTTTGAAATCACCCTAGTTTAGACCAGATTTCAGACTCCAATAAGTAGGAGTTTGTGAAGATCTCTGAGAATTTGAAAAAGTCTTGGTCATTTGCCTTTGTCAGTCTCTAGTCCAAGCTGTTTTCCCCATCCTGGATATAACTTCATTTTAAATTCTTAACCTCCTTTGCAACTATTTCTATTCCTCTGTTGTTAATATGCAGAATCCAAAGGCTAGTGTTCAGGAAAGGGATCAGCTAAACACTTAACATTCTATGCAGCAACTTGAGTTTTGAAAAGTAAAGCATGTGGAACCCCATTAACAGAGAGAAAGAACACAGGACTGAAAGAACCAAAGGACAAATCGTTGGGTTCAGTACATCTTGTATAGCAACATATTACCAGAGGCGATAGGTATGAAAGATTAGATCAGCATCAGAAGTGCTAAATGATACTCATTTGCCATCTTCACACACATGCAAAATAAAAAATAATAAGATTGCATGGGAATTTTTTTTATTTTGAATGTCAGAGATAATTTGAATAATATGATTTTTTTTTTTTTGACCCACACTCTAAGTCAAAGCCTTATCCCAATGGATAATAGAGATGAGATGAATTAAGGGACTATAGACAGATACAGAAAAGAAACAGAACCTTTTAAATACTAATAGATGAAACAGGCAGTTCAATGCAGATAAATGCAGAATAATGATGCTTTTGATGGGTCTTTATCACAAAAGGCCATGTTCTTCATAAATTATGAACCATAAAAAAAAAGGGGATTTCAGTCAAAAGACAAATCTGTTTGTCTCATCAATGAATGATGAGAAATAGACAAAGACCAAACAGGAATGCCTAGAATGACGACAGCTTGATAACTCTATCAGCCATGTCTCTACACTTTACAAAATATAGAAGAACAAAAGATTATTCAGAATAAAAATCTGTAGACTGCCCCAAATGGCCCAAGTCCTTCCACCTTTAAAAAAAAAAAATGAAAGAGTGATTTTTGTGGGAAACAAGATATTGGTTATTCAAACATGTACTGAAGTCAATTTCAAATGCAGATGTTTTGAGGGTTTTCTTATCTCAAAGGGTGTCTGAGGTATATTTGAGGTCATATTCTTCTTCTCTTTTTTTTCTTTTTTAGTTGTCAGATCTCTTTAAAATAATTAGCTTTCGTTTTGGGTCTTTTTTTTTTTTTAAGATTTTATTTATTTATTTGACAGACGGAGATCACAAGTAGGCAGAGAAGCAGGCAGAGAGAGGAGGAAGCAGGCTCCCTGCTGAGCAGAGCAGGACTGACTGCCATCAGTCCCCTAATGCGGGACTCTATCCCAGGACCCTGGGATCATGGCCTAAGCTGAAGACAGAGGCTTTAAACCACTGAGCCACCCAGGCGCCCCTCATTTTGGGTCTTTTATGACACTTATTTATTTTAAGAACAGTTGTTTTGCAGAATGTCCCTGGATCTGAATTTGTCTGATGGTTTCTTTGTAATTAGATTAAACATTTCTGGCAGGATTACCATGTTAGTGATATGTCTTTCTCAGTGTGTCCCATCAGGAAGCTTATGTCACTTTGTTTCCGTTATTGAGGATGTTAAATGTGAGTATCTGGTTAAAACGGTGTCTTCCAGATTTCACCATTGATAAATATTTTTTAATTTTGTAATTAATAAGCTACCTTTTAGCTGATAGTTTGATACTGTGTAACTGTCATATTCTGCAATAATCTTACACTCAGTGGTTTTAGCTGATTGATGATCCTTATCAGAATCAAATATTATGGTGGTGGTTATAATATGCTGCTTTAAATATACATATTTTTATATATAATATGTATTTATATAGATAACATATATTATATGCTATATTATATGTTATATTATATATAATACACTCCCCCACACACACCCACACACACATATTAGCTGGAATTTTTCTTCCAGAAAGAACTTTCCTTTCCCTCTTCTTTTACTTTTTTTTTTTTTTTTTTTTTGCCAGAATGGACTCATGAATTTATGTTATTCACTTTTTCTGATACATTTCTGTCATTATTCATTTGCATATCAAACTGTCCCAAATTTCAGAAGCAGGAGTGCTTTCAGGTTGACTCTATCTCCTTGTGACACATCTCTACAGGGTTCTGAGCATACCTTCATTTTCCTGGCATGAGAGATACTTGTTTAAATAAAAATACAATACATGCCAAGCTTTCCCATTTTCTTGTCATGTCTTTAGGTTTATTTTAATCTTGAAGAGTAGCCCCTCTTTGTTTTAAAATCATATTGAAGAGACTGGTTTAATTGCTGCAATGTTCTACCTTCTAGATTTGTCCAGTTGTTTCTTCATGGTATCATTTTACTTTATCACCTTATTTCCTTTTCCTCACTTTCCCACCTCACTGACTGTATTTGTAATCCTCTCTTCCTGAAACGCATTTTGCCAACATTTCCTTAAGCCTTAAATCAGAATGTTAATTCCATATGCACAGAATAACTCCGGGTGCTGGTGGAATGGAGAATCAGGTAACAGGGATCGTTTCTGGTACAGGAGGTGTCAGCAGATAAAGTCTTATTCTTTCCTTCTTTGAGTCCCAGAGAGATGATTTCAGGGAGACCGCCCTGACTCTCAACTAAAGGGAGAAGTAGGTCTAGATGAGTAGGAACTGTGAGTCTTCCCATAATTGTTAACCCAGAAAGGTAACAGTAGTTCAGCTATAAAGAACCTCACAGCTTGACTTCTCCACACAATTTGTAGAGCACTATTTCCAAGTTATAACTACAGAATGAAACTGGTTTTTTAACTTAAATGTACCCTGGGCAAAAACACATCATATGCCTGAAGTCATATTCTTTAATACGGATTGGTGTTCGTTTCTTTATGTTAAACATGTACTTCAATTTATGCACAGATGTGTTCATCAATGTTTTGTCAGTAATTGTCACATAGGGAGAAGTTTGCTGGCAATTTTTTTCTTTTTTGGCCCAAAACCCCCACATAAAATGAACTTGAGCCTCTGATTTTGTTTTAAAGCTTAGTATTTCATGTTCTGGTGATTTTATTTTGAAAAGAATGGCATAAAATGAATTTGAGCTTCTGCTGTATATCTTTTTATTAATAGACTATGATGGATCTTTGGCAAGTAAATAGCCAGTCACATATGAAGAACTAGACCAGAACTATTAATAAATATCTGGAGAAAACTTTTAAAAAAGGGAATGCAGAGTGTCTTAGTGGAAAGGGCCATGGTTTGAGAACCAAGAGCCCTATGTCCTGCCTTAAGAGACTGACGATATAACCTTGAGAAAGTTCTATCTCCCTATGCCTCGGTGTCCTCAACCTTAAATAATAAAGGCGGAACAAACTTATCACAAAATTGTTTTTGAACTTAATTTCCCTACATTTTATTGTTGGTATAGTTTTTGTGGCTGCTTCTTCTTCTTCTTTCTTCTTCTTTTTTTAATCAGTACTTAATCCTACTTTTCAAATTTATTCCAACTGGTCTACTAACATCAAAAGCACAGTTGTCTTTTAAAAGCTGACAGGTGTGGGGGAGAGAAGTATTCAAATCACCCAAAGGGCTTTTCCAGCCCCCTCACCCTTTCTGATCTGCCTCGAGAACTCAGAATCCCTGCTGCCAAAGGACATTACTGTTGTTGAGCCTCTTTCTCATCTGTCTGGTGTGCTGGGATGGAAAAAAATTGAGGACCATTGGTCTAAAGCCTTCCCAGAGAGCGTTCTCTGAGGACAGAGGGGCTTGTCAGGCATATGTGTTAAGGGAAGCATCCCTTGGAGGGGATATTGTCTTCCCAGCATCACTTTTACCGCCCACAACTCCCAACGAGTCTGAGGACTGACAAGGAGCGGCTTTCTTTTTTAATGGTCTGATTTAAAATTCTGTGTTATTGACACTGATCTTTTTTTTTTTTTTTCACTCTACATTTTATATCCTCTCTGCTTCTAAGCTGCCATAAAGATTCCATATGTCATAATTCTTTTGTTGAAAGACACAGAAATGGACTCTGGCTAACTTTAACAAAAGGAAATTTACTGGACAGATATAGTGAGCTCAGGGAATATATGAAAGCCTGAGGAGTCAGGCTTGAAAATGGATGAGAATCAGAGCAGGACCCATAATACTGGTCTCTAGCATGGCAAGTCTGACCTAAAGACCGGCTCTCAGATAAAGGACAACTCCAAATGTTTGCTGTTTCTTCATCATGCTGCTCTCATTAGATTCCAGGGAGTAGATTCTTCTGGTCTAGTTTGACTCATACCCCCAACTTTTGGGCAGGGAAGAGAGGTTCTCATACTATTCACTAGCAAAAAGAGAACCTCAATAAAGGATCCCAAGGTTCTGTTGGAAAAGGCATAGGGGTATGGGGCAGTGTTTAAAAAAAAAATTTAAATAAATCTGCATGTATGTTCCTATGAGCATCTTTCTCCCAGTTATGGCAAAGCTGTTTCTGAGAATGGACACTCATTCTACAGCTTCTGTTGAGACATGAAGTTCATTTCCTCTATTTATCACTTTTATAAAAGTATGAGTTATCTTCATGTATGATCCCTATGTCTTCTTGATAATTGTTTTTCTTAGAAATGTATAGGGGTGTCCCCATCAGAAAACCATTGTTTATTTATTTATTTATTTTATTTGACAGACAGAGATTACAAGTAGGTGGAGAGGCAAGTAGAGAGAAAGGAAGCAGGCTCCCTGCTGAGCAGAGAGCCTGATGCAGGGCTTGATCCCAGGACCCTGAGATCATGACCTGAGCCGAAGGCAGAGGCTTTAAACCACTGAGCCACCCAGGTGCCCCCAGAAAACCATTGTTTAAATCTGTTCTTCAGGGGTGCCTGTCTGGCTCAGTCAGAAGAACATTCAATTCCTTTTTTTTTTTTTTTCTAAGATTTTTTTTTTAATTATTTATTCATTTGAGAAAGAGAGAGAGAGAGATATAGAGAGAGAGACAGAGCACAAGTAGGGAGAGAGGCAGAGGGTGAGGCAGAAGCAGACTCCCTCCGGAGCTGGGAGCCTGACATGGGGTTAGATCCCAGGACATGGAGATCATGCTCCAAGCCAAAAGTAGACATTTAACCATTTGAGTCACCCAGGCATTGTAAAAGCATACAATTCTTGATCTCCATGTTGTGAGTTTGAGCTCCAAGTTGGATGTAGAGATTATATAAGCAAACAAACAAACAAACCTGAAAAAATGGTTCTCCACTTATGAAGAACCAAAAAAGGTTTAAAATCTTCAAAAGTTAAACAGAGCAAGCATTCTTTAAAAATGGGAATTATTTGATACAGTAGTTCATCCTATAACCCCCAAGGATATTGCTGCCTAAACCGATACATAAAGTTGTCTCAAGTTTTAAGGATTACTAAGGAGTATGACATGTGGGTAACACTGAGTGGAATTGCTACATGATATTTGCAGATGGGCTCATATGCTACCCCATGTCTAATACTTTCACAGAGTGATGGTGTTTTTCACCTGCTCTCTGATCTCCTTCTGAAGAAATGATCTGGCATCTCTTTCTTACATTATCTCTGTTCATCTATTGAACTTTAATGGCGTTTTTCCCCCCTCTCCCTACTGCAAACAAACACCACTGGATGTAATTACGTTTTAAGGAGCTTCTTTATTTCTTATGGCCATCTATTACTTTCTTTGCTCATCTAGTCCTTTTTCTTACCTCAGAGAGATCTTTTTTTGTAAGACCCTTCCGGATTGTAACCAGTCACATTGTACAGATTGCGTCACATAGAAAACACTACACAAATGAAATCTGAAGACCATCTAATTTCTGTGAGGATTCTGAATAGCCTTAAGATTGGAATTTGCTCACTGTGGACTTGAATCTGATGAGAAAGAGAAGTCATAGGAGTTCACCCAATACTGTATTCTTCAAGTTTTGATTATCCAGCTGGTGGGGTTTCCGGCCCTTTGGCTTCCCATCCTTTGACCATTTCCATTCATCAGTCCCTCCTTGAGGGATGGAAGGAAATGGGATGAAATTCAATCTGGTTTACTTTGTTGTTTAGCTGCAGCTCTGGGAAGAGTGGAAAAAAGACGGTTTGTTGAAATGAGAAGATAAAGTAGAAATTAGTGGCTAAATTTAAAGTAAGGGATTAGCTTTTGAAGTTTTTGATTTATGCAGCCCGTGCTCTCATTTGCATAGATAACTGAGTTTTATAGAGCTTAAAGTTCCCTCACTCATAGATATATTTTTGTGGGTTATTGCCCTTAAAAGTATTTAGCCATAATGGAAGTCCTCTAAAGGAAATTCAGCCTCTGAAATGAGGCTTGCAACTATGATGCTGGAGATGTGAGAGACACGATTCGCCCCCTTTGGTTTAATGATGGCATTGTTGCCTTGGTCACAAGGTCTTTTTTGGTCATTTAAATGGCAGAGGAACATGAACCCAAACCATAGTGGTTTGTGCATTAATAAGCACAACAGAAAACCAAATTACAAAGCTATGCTCTTCCTGAAGCTGTTAGCTTGCTGTAATGTTTTTCTGTAGCAGTGACAGATGCTTTGATACCTATATAACCTCCAGAATAAGAGTTTAATGAATGTAGTATTTATACAACTTTGGAAGCCCTGAAATCTGTGAAATTCATTTCTGTGATTCCTTAGAGTGAGAAATTAGCATTTCTGCAAAGACAATAATTTCCTAACATTTTACCTCCTATCTTAAGGAAAATCTCAGGAGAGCTCGAGTCTCTGTTATTAAAAAAAAAAAAAAAAATCAAATCCAAACAGAGAAATATAGAGAAGTGAAAGAACAAAATAAAAAACCACTTTCAATGAACCACGGAGTACGGGACTGTTAGAGGAATTGGGAGGAGTTTTAGACCCCTGGATGCTTTCAATCCCCCTACCCTATCACTGCCCTGTTCCTCCAAGAGAGCACCTGTTGAGGCAGAAGCCCTGCTGTGGGTTTCCACAAAGTTCGATGATCCAAATGATGTAACATTGTGAGCAGCAACTGCACTGGCAGAACATTATCATAATAGCTCGACCTCCTGAGCTTTTCCTGATTACCTGGATCTTACCTCCCAAAGGGAAAATGACTTCAAAGACTGAACCTCTTGCCTCAGTTTTTCAAAGATTCAGGAACTTGAAGCTACAGACTCTCCCAGCTTGCTTTCCACATGCACGACAAAGCCAGAAAATGAGCTGAGTCCCCTTGAGAGCTCAGGAGGACATGGAAGCAGCACCCTGGGCTTGGCTGGTCTTTGCACACAGAGCTGCACGCTTGTCTCTGTCATAGTAGATACCAGGAAGAGGAAGACTGGCGATTCCTCTTTCTCTGCCCCACCAACCCGTTCCCCCTTCTCCCACCCCGCATTGTTTCTACTTTAACGTTTTTCAAACAAATCTTTAGTTTCCAAAGTCCATTTGGAAAGTCAAACAGATTAGAGTTTCAAAACAGTGCTAGCCCAAATCCGGTTGAAACTTTTAATTAGTCTGATGTTATTTTTAGACTCCCTCAAAGCTTCATAATTGAGCCCTTTGCAGTTGTACAAACAAATAGAAACCTTGTAAGATCTTGAAATTCATGATAGTTTACTAATGAAGTCAGCTTGGAAAACTCTTCATTGAATATTGTAATTTGATTGCCATCTTATTCTGATTGGACCCTGGTTTTGCATTTAAATGAGTATGTATTATTTGAAATGCAAAACAGCATGTTATCTGGGGTATTTTGCAAGAACAGACAAGATTAAAAACATCTAATGTTCCATTTTATAAAAACATTACAAAATGGAAGTGCAGAGCTGACTTTTAAAATTTATTAGTAACAGCTTACAATAATTGGACATTAATTAATCCTAAATTACAAGACATTTCTGTGGAAATGCATATTACATTCTTCCCATCAGTAGTCAGCAGATTCATTAGTATTATTATTTTTGTTTGTGATATTGAAGGCACTAACAACAATTTTTTACCAAAGCAGTCATGGTTACAGAATCGACTGTTACCCGTGTGAGTTTAACACC